>NC_064883.1:11865502-12189430 GCF_929443795.1 Astur gentilis | reverse complement strand
TATTAGTTGCTTCTAATTCCTTTGGATGTAGAATGCATTATTCTGATATTAATTTTGCCAATACCAAGCCTTTACTTTTTTTTTTTTTTTTTGGCCTACGTCAAAGGAAATTGGAAGTTCGTAAAAATTGAATAAGCCTAGTTTTCATTCATTACGTAGTAGTCAATTTAAAAAAGGCACATAACATCTGGATTCTTTGGGAGTTGTCTTACCTCCAGTAATGTATGTGTGATACAGGCTGTGTTATACCAGCCCTTCCCCAAGATATCTTCCACCTTCCAGTGAAAAACAGGTGGACGGACTCACGACTAGCCCAAGACTCAGTCATATCCAAGACTGCTACCCAAGGAAAGACCCTGAACTGTATCTGGGCAGAACATTGGCAGGTGCAGCAAAGGCCGGCACGTGCCAGGGAAGGCAGCCAAGGCGGCTGGTGCCAGGACATGGAAGAGGAGCAGCTGGGAGGGAGCCAGGGAGGTACATTGCACAGGTCCGGGTGTCCCTCTGCCGAGGGAAGGCTGCGCCAGGAGAGCGGGGACTGGGCCAGACTGGGCGGGTGACCGGACACGGACAGGAGGCGTCAGACAGAAGATGGCTTGGTTGGTTGGAGATAGCGATGACGCCTTCAGAAAGGCCGGGGAAGGGAAGTTCCCAGAGCAGCTGAGCTTGTCCCCAACAGTTTCATCCCCTTTGTGCTCTCTGCTGCGGCTGGGTGAGGTCATTCCCCCTTCCTCTTCCTCTCTGCTTTTGTGGTGAAGTGACATCTTTGGCTCCAAACCGGACAAGGGCAGAGCAGACCTTGTGATTATTTCCTTCCCAAGGCAGGTCAGGTCTCTGTCACGGAGTGCAAGACTGGGGCTGTCTTAAGACTTTTCAAGGCCACCAACACAGAGATGATGAAGGACCCGCAGTCCCCGGTGGCGGAGGAGCTGCTGCAGCTTAGGCAATTTTTGCGCCCAAAACACCATCTTGCAAAAGAGGAAAGGCGTGTTCACAAGGGAAACATTGCCCTGTGGTCAGGGGCTGTCCCCATGGCTTGAAGAAGCAGGAGACACAGCTCTCCAGTACATGCAAGAAGCCAGCTCAGTGTTTCCTCTAGTTCCCTTGGTTTCTCTTCAAATATTCACTTGGAAATCCCATATTCCTAACACATGTGCTTCACACTCAATACGGAAGCCTTTACAAGAAGGGAAATGGCAGCCTGGCTAGCTGGGAGATGTGGAGGTTAGTCCAGCAGAAATAGGTTGGTGATTTCAGGCCAGCTTTATCCTCAGCCTGACAAAATCCGCTGCTTGTATTTAGCATAAACCCAATATTGTTTAGGCTCCCTTGGCTGGATCTGCATGTCTGTGTTTCGGGCTGTGGTTGTAGCACGGAGCAGCCGCATAGCCCCACGTTCATCGCTGTGGGGCACATTTCAGTGGTGGTTGGCAGGGGGTGGGGGCTTTGGTGGGCATGGAATAATTTGCTTTCAGAGGAAACTTAACCAGGTGCTGTGATCCAGGTGCACAGAGAGGAAAATGTACTTCAAGCCTTGCTGGGAATGCAAAAGCCCAAATCAATGACTGGGGGCAGTCATCTGAAGAACCAGACTAACCCTGCTTTGGAGTAAAGGGGCCAATTTCATACAGTGGAGGTGCAGGGGCCCCAGCACTGACACCTTCGATCCATGGGTCCACTCCTATTACACACACCCCAAACTGGACAATTCAGAGAAGAGGGAAACGGACAGAAATCCCTTTCTCTCCTTGTCTCTGCTTTGAGTTATGGCCTTAAGCATATATAATGGGCAGTTTGGGGAACCTGACAGTGGTGCAGTTCAGGGGCACTAAGTATGGTATAGGTAAACAGAAATTTCTGGTATATGTGACTGTTAACCAGCCACCTTTACTCCGTACAAATTCAGTGTAAAGCAAGCAAAAAAGAGTAGGGATTAGGGAGAGAAAGTAGGACCCGTTGCATCCTGTAAACAGTGGTGTGCTAAGGCACTTGGGACAAACACTAAAACCATCATATGAAAATATAACTGCTCAAGCCAAAACAAGACCTGACAATACATTTCACATACCAGAAAGAAGCCTGCTAGAGAATTCACGATATGGGGGGCTAGGAGAAATAAGGATAACCTGTAATTGGCTAATATACAATCAGAGTATGTGATGCCGCTTGCATCCAAAACCATATTTTTAATCAATCTTCCCCATATTACAGATTTATAAAGCTTTTAAAAAGCTTAGCAGTTCAGTGGTCTTTTGTAACTATAAATCACGAGGTGTGTCAGTGGCACTGCAACCCCATAAACCAAACCTTGGCTGTTAAATGAGCAGAATCCTAACCGATCTGACGCGTGATTTAACTTGTCTGGTGAAAGCCTCCAATCTGTCTTGTTCCCAAGTTATTTGGAGGCGACGGCCGATAACCGCAGCTCTGCATGCACAGATAAAAACGTGACTCTGAGCGATCTGCAAAAACGGATGCTTACCGAGCCGCCTTTCCTGCTGCGTGCGGCGCGTCCGCCCCTCGCCCGGCTGCGAAACCACTGCCCGGAGCAGGATGTGAAGCCGGCCCCGAGGTCGGACAGACGCCGGCTGGCACCCCACCGTGGGCCGAGGCCGTTTCCCACCCCAGGCAGCTGCATCGCTCTCGCCAGGGCCGAGGACTGCTCAGACGCCGGCGGGCCGTCGGCGGGGCGACAAGGTTGCTGAGCCCCAAAGGGCTGCAGGCAGCCTCGGGGGGGTTGCTTTTGGTGTCGGGTAAGGGCTGCGTGCCAGGGAGAGGGCAAACCTCGCAGGCCTAGGCAGCGCCCAGGAAGGACAAAAGATTCAGCCTGGAGCCAAAGCTCGGCTAAATCTAGCTGTATTTCAAGCGTCCAAGCTACCATGCTGAAATACCCAACACACTGCAGCAAACCGAGCCACCCTGAGACAAGAGACAGGATACCTTTTCCCAAGACCGATGGTTTTCTTAGTTACTTCTTTCTTTTCTCTATTTCTGTGAGAATTCATGGAGTTTTAAACACCATTTAAATGGAAATGTCAAGTACTAGCAAACCGCGTCATGGCACCTAACACAATGCCAGGTAAAGCAGGTTCTCCAGCATGTTGCTACGTGAAAACCCTGCGGCACTGTAGGAGAAAAACAGTAATCAATAAAATACTATTGCGTGTGCCGCTTAAAACAAAAGGCGGTATTCTTCAGAAAGCAGTGCTTAGAGAACAGACTTCTTCCGTGAGCATGCTGGTACTCAGACCTCATTAAATAAAAGCACTATCGGATTAATTAGTTAATGTCTGGTAAGCCCTTTGAAGAAATATGGTAAATATGGTTTATCAGTGTCAGCTGTTATTTATTTCAGGGGTAGTGGGGCATATTCTGCATTTGACTGTGCCAGTACAATCCCCTTTGGCTTCAACCGTGAGATCTGAAGACAGGGTACAAGATCAGGACAGAATTTGGCCTTTAAACATTAAAAAAGCTGCTTTTACCATCTGCTGCCTCCTCCTGACTTAAAATTCTACCTCAAAGCAAAGAAAACAAACTTTTCTTATACAAATGAGAGGTATATTACACCTACAGAAAGCAGCTCTTCCTTCCTACAATTTCCACACAAGCCATAAAACAGTACAAGATACTCTGAGAGGGAAGGAAGCTCGGGCAGCTCTGAGACATACAAAACATGAAAATGGCAGAAGTACTACAGAATAGCAGTATGGACAACAGGGGAGTTATTACGCTATGAAAGACGCATACCCAGACTACGCTGGCTCCTAATGGTTCTGCACAAAAATCAGAGTTAGACACATCTGTGCCAATGTCAAAAGACAAGACAGATAAACACTCTAAAATGCAACCCATGCAGTCCCATAAGTGTACTTGAGAGGATTGTGTTGAGGCAGGAAAATAGTGGCTAGAAAGCTATAAATAAATATAAATCCTCCTAGAAAAATAATGTTCGGTATCACCTCTAGTTGTCCTTAGTATTTATACCTTCCTTTAAGTTGGCCTTCACATGTTTCTTAGACAAAAAGCTGAGTGTAAAGCTCTCTGGTATACCTGTAAAGCAGAATGCCTAACGTCCAAAACAAGCAAGGCACCCCTAGAGGGACTACAAGCTTTGGGTTCGGTTTTGTCCTCCAGAGAAGTGCTCCAAGGGTGGGAACAGACACCTCCTGCTAGCAAACATCATGTCACTGGTTGCGGTCCCTGGCCTCTGCATTGTAGCGAGACCAGCAATCCATTTAAGAAGGACACCACCTAAGCCATCCATTTAACATCTGCAAACAGACAACATTCGGAAAGCTCAGCCCCCCTGACATTTCTGTTCAGACAAGACGTGGCAGGCATCTTTCTGTCCGTGAAGTCAATACAGATCTCAGTTCTTTGGAGAGGACACAAATATTTATATATATAATTATATATACATTTTATCTTATCATAATTATAGAAGATATCTTTATATACCGCCGGTTATGTCAACTGTTTACTGCTTACAGCTTGCCTATATTTGCGAGACATGCATAAATTAAAGAGAATTAAATTAATTAGTATCTGTTGCTAATTTTTAATTTGATTCTTTAATAACCCTATGAAAAGACAAGCTGGTATCGGAGACAGAGGAACTTATTTCAAGACAAACTGGTATTGCTGATTCCAGAAGAAAAGGTTTGCCCTGTATGAAGTTAAGTCTGAGTATCCCGGGATTAATAAACCTGAAGGCTCTGTATGCATGTAAATACACCTCTCTGTCCATCCAACTGCACGATCACTCTGCAAAAACTCAAAGAAAGCAAAAAAATAGATTTTATTTTTTTTTTAATAAATGTGGCGAGTGAAACCAATCAGATAACTCGGAAAGGCCAAACTATGAAAAATAGATTTCATTACTGAACCAAAAGGCGGGACCTTTCAGGAAATTGGAAGCATGGATTATTACCTCGGGAGACACAAAAAGTCTTTCTTTTACCACGCTAACTCTCCCCATCCATTATTCATCACAGATGCCAAATTAGACAATTTTCATGTCAAATTGCTCCTAGGCAAGCAGCAGCAGCCCGCTGTGCCAGCTAGGGGACAGCAGGGCTGGGGTGGCACAGGCGTGTGCTGGGGATGAGGGGCCACACCACCCCCATTCTCACACAGGAGCAGTTATCCCAGGTGAGCAGGCTCTGGGGCACAGCACATTAGGTCTCCTGCCTGCAGGAGCAGGGTTGAGTTTTGCTTCTCCCTGAAAGATGAGCTGCACCCTTTTGGGCCCCGATACTTGCATACCATTACAAAAAGCAAATCCTTTTAGGATTTTATCCTAGGCTTCTACATGTTCTTGCACCACTAAGATGTTCGGAAGAAACTCAGAGAGAGAAAGGAGCAAATAAAGGAAGAAGACAGATTAAAAGTCTCCAAGGTTACTTTACTATTCTGTCAGATAAAGGCACATCCTGACATTGTGCCTTCAACACGCCCCATCATCTTTACTCTGCCCCTATGGCCTTGGGTGTTGCTTGCCCCATATTTCTGCTGGTACCTGCAGCCCCTGCTCCCTTCCTCTCCCAGCAGCTATCATTCTCTTTCTCCCCTGCAAAGGACTTGCAATTCCCCCCCTTCATTATCATTCTCTTTCTTCTTTTCTTCCTCTTCCAGAGTATCATTTTTTAAAGGCTGTCCTGGGAGGCTGGCAAGAACTAAGACTGTATCTGTGTGTACATATACGTGTGAGCGTGTGTGTATGTGTGTGTGTACACGTGTGGGCAACATTCCCCCGCTCTCAGGAGCGGCAGAAATGCATTGTCCTTCACTGCAGTCTGAGAGGGTAAGAAGTGGAAGAGCGCACAGCCTTGGGGACGTGCAAGATCCCACAACCGAGGCAGGGGAGAAGCAGTGGTTGGGGACTGAAGCCCCTGGTGAACCAGACCCAGCATCCCAACAAGTCCCATGCCCTGCGGTATCAGTTCACAGCCCAGTGCCCGGGATGGCACCAGCCTGGGAAATAAAGCTGAGCGGGACACATGTAGGGCAGCCCATTTCTTTGCCACTGATATTTCAGAACCAGCATTTCCCAGATAATTTTAGTTTGCTTTACCAGTTGATCCCTAGAGCAGGGGGAAATTCTGTTTTTTCTCTTAACGCTGTTATACAATATTGTGTTGAACTGCATCCATACAGCCAGAGGGAAAACCAGGCTTAGCAAGTACTTCTTGGCAATCAGTTTTTAAACAGATGTTCAGCTGTTGTAAGATGCATTGTGGTAGTGGGCTGAGCCCTAGCACAATGTGCAGCCGAGGATGTAGTGACAATTGTACAGGATTAATTAAACTTCCTGAATGACCTCACTTAAAGGCTCTGCAGAGACCAGATAAGAATCACACAGCTTGGCCAAGAGCCTTAAAAGGGAAAGGAAAGGGAGGGAAAAGGACTTTCCGTAAATGTGCACTTCTTTCTCCGGTTCGGGTTGTGAAGCAACACCTGCAGGGCCTGGCAGAGAGGGAGGCACGGCTGTTGCTCTCGCTCAGTTTAAACAAAGAGAGCCAAATGGGTCAGATGTGCAAGCAGACGGCCACTGGCAGCCCTGGGACCTTACAGCAGCAAGCTCCCTCTCCCCACTTCCCCAGGAATCCTGCTGCCCTCACCCCTTTTTGCATTGCACTTACACAGCACTTTCTGTCCATTCCAAGATCCCAGGGCACAGAAAGACCCACCGACACAAAGCTAGGGGCACCTATGCTGCAAATAATGTAATTTCCTAGCACACTCCCTCAATCCTCTGATCATCCACACTTCATAAATGCATCAAAAGCTGGCTCAGTCCAGCTGACAATAATCATCCCACAATCTGAAAGCATGAAAGAAACTATTACAAATTTGTGTCCTTCCTCCTGTATCAATCTTCCAACAATACCCTAGCTGGCTTTACAACCTGAAAACACCCCACGGATGCCCACTTGCCACTTTGCAGGATACACAAGCCGTACAGCATAGTGGCATGCTACCAAAACAGCATCTGACAGGCTGTGATGCAGCACTCGCTCAGGGAGTCTCAACTGCAAAGGTACCCCAAAATAATGACATCTTGGGTCACGAAGGAAACAGATACTAGGGAGCTAAACAGGGCCAGGGCATGAACTTGAGCACTGCCCATACTGCTGGATTTTCAACAGGCTCCCTGGCCTGGTTGTGTCTCCCAGGCAATGCCCAGACTCACTTCAGGGGACACCATGATGTAGTGACTGTTCTTAAGAGAGAAGATTGTCACAGTTACCTTGTTCTGGAGAGAAATAGCTCATCCATCAGCTGTGCAGCAGCCCCTTGGGATGGCCAGGACATGGCCCATTTTACTTGCTCATCAGGATGACCATGCGAGGCCCAGAGATGTCCCCTGGTGCTGTTCTCTAGACATGAGCCGCTTTACATGCCTTCACCTGGGAATGAGGAATTGCTCCTGGGGGCAGACACCTCTAGCAGTGTAGATGTAGCCAAAGGTATTCTAGGGCTCAGCTTCCTTTGATTTCAGGCCCACAAGTACCTTAAAAAATAGACACTGAATTTTACCATAATGCTGGGAGCATGATTTCATGTCACAGTTATCATCATGCTCCACTGGGACAGTCCTGCTCTCCGCCACCCTCACGGCAGTTTTGGTGGCTCTGTTTGCCATCACTCCAATCAACTTACCAAACAAGGGCACGATCATTAGGCGCCTGGCTAGGGAAGCAGTGTGGCATGCAGCCATAAAGATGGTGTGAAGGAGAAAGGGGATGCTCCTATTCCACAGCAGGCAGCAGATGGATTGTCTCAGATGCAAGAAGTGCAACTGGAAAAATAAGTAAGATTTGCAGTTCCTATGGAATAATATGGCTGCTTGTGGTGGGTTGACCCTGGCTGGACACCAGATGCCCACCAAAGCCGCTCTATCACTCCCTTCCTCAGCTGGACAGGGGGAGAGAAAATACAACTAAAAGCTCATGAGTCAAGATAAGGACAGGGAGAGATCATTCACCAATTACCATTACGGGCAAAACAGACTCAGCTTGGGGAAAATTAATTTATTACCAATCCATTCAGAGTAGGATAAAGAGAAGAAAACCCAAATCTTAAAACACCTTCCCCCTGCCCCTCCCTCCTTCCCAGCTCAACTCCACTGCTGATTTTCTCTACCTCCATCCCACAGTGGTGCAGGGGGATATGGAACGGGAGTTTCGGTCAGTACATCACACATTGTCTCTGCTACTCCATCCTCCTCGGAGGCAGGATGCCTCACACTCTTCCCCTGCTCCAGTGTGGGTCCCTCCTACAGGGTGCAGTCCTTCAGGCACAGACTGCTCCAGTGTGGGTCCCTCGTGGGGTCACAAGTCCTGCCAGAAAACCTGCTCCAGCGTGGGACTCCTCTCTCCACAGATCCACATGCCCTGCCGGGAGCCTGCTCCAGCACGGGCTTCCCACGGGGTCACAGCCTCCTTTGGGCACCCACCTGCTGCAACATGGGGTCCTCTACAGGCTGCAGGTGGATATCTGCTCCACCGTGGACCTCCCTGGACTGCAGGGGGACAGCCTGCCTCACCATGGTCTTCCCCACAGGCTGCAGGGGAATCTCTGCTCCGGCACCTGGAGCATCTCCTCCCCCTCCTTCTTCACTGACCTGACCTGGGGGTCTGCAGGGTTGTTTCTCTTACATGTTCTCACTCCTCTTTTTGGCTTCAGTTTCTGCTGCACAGGTTTTTGTGGGGGTTTTTTCCCCCCCTTCATAAATACATTATCCCAGAGGCACTACCACTGTCACTGATGGGCTCAGCCCTGGCCAGCAGCAGGTCTGTCTTGGAGCCAGCTGGCATTGGCTCTGTTGGACACGGAGGAAGCTTCTAGCAGCTTCTTACAGAAGCCAACCCTGTAGCCCCCCCGCTACCAAAACCTTGCCACACAAACCCAATACACCGCTGTTCTTCTCTGCACCAGTGTTACTTGCTGTGTCCTACAACGCCTGGAGAAAACATGCTGCTACAGAGCTTGGCCTGCACACCTTCCCCATCAGCATCCTGCTATGTGCACCAAGTGCCAAATGAAGTCCTTAGTCTCTACTCACACAGCCTTGCTGCTGACCTCAAAAGGGGGTTTGCCCACAGAACCTATGGAAAGAAGAGTTCAGAAAATTACCCACAGAATTGAAAATTCTTCTATGCAAATTGTATTTCTCATTGTAGGAAATGCCTTTGGCCTTTCCCACCCACAATCCTGAACAGAAAATCAGCATGTCAGGAGAGTGATCGCAGAGGAATATTTGGTCATCTTAATGTTTTTAATATTACATATAAATCTAATGTACTTACATGTTTTTCTTACTGTGTTATATATAATACAAAGGGTTGTGAAATACTGCTGGAGAAGGTAGAAGACTAGAAGAGTTAAATAACTTGCTGAAGTCCCACAGCAAGTTGCTGATAAGAATCAAGAACAGAATCCATGTGAAACAGCAAAACAGAGCAGAATCCAAAGTGATTGGCAAGATGCCTATCAATTTCAAAGGGACCACAATTTAATCCCTGGAGTCTTGACTTCTAACCTGCCCTTCTTGTGGCACAACAGATTATCAGCTGAGAAACTACTCTGTTTCAGGCTGATCAGCATTACGATGCATGTGACGTGCATCTTGATAAGCAAGTTATGACAAATGTATTTTTAAATAGAGTTTAACAAAATAGGTCTAGTAGATATTAGAACCATCAAAAATGTGATGAAAATGCTTTCCTATGTTTACTTGCTTTATGTGATTCAGGATCCAAGTCCCTGCTATTCTTACATAGCCCAGAAGTCCAGAAAATTTATCATTTGCTTCAGCAAAATGCAGTAAGTTTCCTTCCCAAAGGAGGTCGCCCCTTGAAATTCAGAATAGCACGTTCAAATAGGGTTAAACGCTTTCATTTAAGCTTTAACATGGGTTTAATTACTGTATGGCTTGATCTCCTGGAGTTTTCTCTTCACAATTAGACACCACAAAGAGATAATCAAGGATGAGAAGAAAGGAAGAGCTGTGGATGTCACCATGCTCACTATGGGGCATCTCTGCTCAGTAAAATAATAAAGAAAATAGCCAAAAAGTTGCACTGCTTCTGTGGCAAAATGAGATGAAGAGGAAAGCTATCTGTATTTGACAATGCACATCTTGTAGGAAGGCAGGGGCTAGCCTATGTACCAAAACACTCCAGACCTTGAGCACCTCTGAAGCATGGGTAAAAAAGCCAGCTTTTCTCTCCCAGACCAACCCTTCCTGCAGCAAGGGGCAAGTGCAGAACTGCCCCTGGCAGCCCCAGATTGCTGCTTGCTTTCTCTCTGCCCTGGGCTGGCTCTGGCCCTACACTGGGAACATGCGAGGTGACCTTCCAGCAGGAGACAAGGACAGCTGGGGATACCAGCAAACACTGAGCCCGTACCGGAGGGCCTTGATGGGCAGCACTCGTTTTTTCCTTTGCATGATGAGAAAATAGCAGTATCACTTCCTCTGCATGCTCACAAAGTGACCACGTCTGTGCCCTTTGATGTTTGCTGTTAAAAAGATCCCGTTCTTGAATAAGAACACTGCAGAATACACATTTTCTGCTTGTTTTTCACATATGGGGCTCAATTTAGCTTTAATTCCTTTAAAAGCACACGCAAACACACTTAGCGACCTTGTGCAGATTCCCAGCTGAATGCTTTCTGCACAATGCCTGTAATAACACCTCTTAGCTGGAAAAGTAACAATAGGAAGTGAAAATTATTAATAATTAAACTATAAATCAGTTGTTAAAACGAGTATGTTAACCTGCTTACAGTGGAGGAACATAGCACGCTCTTTCCCATGAACAGAGGACCTGAAAGCAGAGTCCAGCCCCCGAGTGGATGTGTCTAGCAGTGCCAATGCCACTATAAATTAATGCCCTGTAAACCCGAGGCTGAAAGGTTGATCTATGTCCTGCAGTAGAGCAATGGTTACAGAGGCACTTCTCAGTCCAGAGATTCAGGTGGAAAAAGCCCCAAGGTTCAGAGATCCCAAATTCCAGGTCAGGCCTGTGATTAAAAATAAAAACTTACCTTACAATAAAAACCATACACAGTTTAAACAATTGTTGTTTGATCCAAAACATTTACAGTGTACGGACATGATCCTTTAGGACTTATTTGGACAAAGTTCTCACAACCTCAAAAGACATTTTCACCAAGCAATTAAGGCAAATATTTTGCTTCAGTATAGTTTTAAAAATTATATTGATAACAAAACAAGCTACAATAAAATACACTGAAAACTCAGGGAGAATTTTAATAAAACCAGCCTCACCATCTGTGCTCAAATTGTCTTGGATGAGATGAGACCTAGAAACCCTAGGAATGGCCCAGAACTCAGCATTCTTGCATATAGGAGAAAAAGGGAAAGAAAGAAAAGGTAGGTAAGTTTCTTCCACTATCTTTTTTTTTTTCTTTCCTGAGCTTTGTTATTTCAAAAATAAAAGACCGATTTGCTCGGGGGAGGCGGCGGGGGGGGGGAGAAAAATGTTTTGCAAAAAGACTTCCATCCCAGATTTGGCAAAGCAATTTAGATGATCTTTTGGACAAGTCCCTGTGCAAAACGAGTGCTTTTCAGACTTCTGCCTTTAGGCTATCCCATCAGCCTTCTGTTGCACACCGATGTCTCTGCCACTATACAAGCACACACCTTCACCTGGCTCAAGCCCTCCCTGTGCTGCAGAGCCCCAGTGCCGTCCCTGTGCATGCTGGTTTCCAGGCACCGCCAGCAATCCTTGGCGGTTGACTATCTGCATGCCCTGATGCTCCTTTTGGCTGATGCTCCTCCAGCAATCCCAGAGACTTTTTCAGTGTCGTGTTCATGCAGCAAGGCAGCTAAGTTCCCCCATGATCAACACTGGCACCTGCTGAGCAGCAGCCTCTCTGGGGTGTCCTGGGATTTAGTCTATCATTAGAGAAGACCGGGCTCAAGAAAGAAGAAAATTTTACGTTCACAGCATCAGTGTGAGACAAATGAAATATTTCCAAGTTTTCTTGTGGCTGAAGAATTAGCATTCTATCATGCAAATACCTTTTTTTTTTTTTGTAACTTAGAAAGCAATTATTTTACTATCAAAGCCCAACATCCTACATATAATCTTTAATGTAGAACACACATTACTACAAATAGGTAAGACACTGATGGAACAGATACTCTCTGCAGGCAGAAGGGTATGTTGCTCAGAGTAGCTATATCCTTACCTCCCCCCAGTAAGCTCTATTAACTGCTCTGACACCTCTTCGTGACAGATAATAACCCCACTAACAAGCACCTGACTCTGCCTAAGTACCTGTTAAAAGTGTCACTGTCACCCCAGTGGGAGCTCTGCTTAACGCTCCTCTCCGGGTGAGGTGGAGCAGCTCAGCACAAACAGACAGTTCGCTCCTCCGCTGCAAGCTTCTTGCAACGAGCCGCAGCCTCCTGCTTTTCCACGTCCTACAGTGTGCTTGGTTTTTCTGCCACACTCCCTAGAGATGCTGGCAGGATATGGTCCCAGTCTTGAGGAACTGGGAAGCCCTCTCACATTTGCCAAGAGAAGTTGTGGAATAGGGTAACCAAGCTTTTAAATTGACATTGCATAAAAATTCCCAAATGCTTTCAATATTTCAGTTAAAGACAAGAGTGAGATAGCAATCTACTTCAGACACGCTTCTCGAGAAGAGGCAAAAAAAGCATTCAGCTGCAGCTTTTCCAGGGTCTTCCTTCCCTTTAACAGCAGCATGTTCTGCCCTGCAGGACTTCGGTTAGCAGCAGTGCCCAGCTCAGGAAACATGGGTGCAGTGCAATGGACCTGTGAAAGGCTGTGATAAACACAGTATGGGGTGGGGTGGGTGGAAGAAAAAGAAGGTAGGAACCAACTGGATTTTTATTCTATAGATATTAGTTCTGCCAGCTAGCATAAATTTAAAGAAGAAACAAAACAGCAGTTAGTCAGAGGGAAACACCTGCAGCTCTTTGAGAGTCCCTCAGCTTTGAATTGGAACGTCTTTGTTTCACCAGTTTAAATTAAGCAATTAGTCAGTAACATGCCGCCAATTTTTTTAACATGCCTCCCAAACAAATGTTACCCAGGAGCTTTTGATAAGACTATGGCACAGAAAGGGCACATAGGAGATGGCTCTGAAATTTGTTATTGTCACATTTAAGGGATAAAAAGCCTTTTCTCTGCCGCGGGGGTGGGGAAAAGCAGAGTATTTGAATCAAATTAGGCTGCTGGGTACCTAAGAAAGATAAGTGCATGCAGAGTGTATTCACCACATACTGTTCATGCAGGGGGTTGATAGGGAACATATGTGAAGATTTGATGGTGCTGGAAGGATCTGAAGACTCCCTCCTCCCCTCCAGTGAGCTTTCTTTTGGCTGCACAGTTTGAACCTGGTTCAGTCCCTCTACTCCTGTGATCTCCACCACCACGCCTGTGCAACCAGTGCTAGATTTCCCTCATGAAAGGAAAAAGTTTTACATAATCTGTCTCGTGGAAACATTCATCTCAGCAGTCCTCCTTCTCCCGTGGGCGTCTTCTCGAAATCCTGCTGCTCTTTCTGCATTCATTAATCCCCCAGATAATTCTGCATGTGCTTAAGTGAGGCCTGGGAATAGGAAACTTTCTCCAGTGGGGAAAGGGAGAGAAAAACAGAAGTTAAAGCTCATTTTAAAATTTTATTTTTTTTTAATGTCTGGGTGATAGTCTCCACCGCAACAGCATTGAACTGTGTACTTCTTAGGCAATAGCTGGCACCAAAGCCTCAGCTCTGTTCCCCTTAGACCAGAGAGCTTTGTGGTGCAGAAGATTTTTCCCATGAGACTCTACTTCCAGGGAACGTTTATTTCCCCACAGCCAGAGATCCGAGACCACATGCCTGGAAGCAGGGAAAGGAGCCTTCCCCTCCGTCTTAACCCTTTGTACCATGCAAACCACTGACCTACTAACTTCCCTGGCCTGCCTTTTTTTTGCCCCAGCTGCACATTGCACTTTCCAGGACGCTAGAAAGGCCATGGGAATGTTTCGTGAACATTTTGAGGGCATGTGCTGTGCTGTCGTGTTTATGGATTCGAACATCCTCAATACTCACATCAAGCAAAAACTAAAACAGGCGTCAGTCGCAGCATGTGCTGTAACTTACTGTACCACGAACCCTGCAGGGCCCACGCAATCAAAATCAGGCCCATTCACTGACACCTACATCCCTTTGATACTTATGCATCAACAAAGTCATTCAGTTTTCTGCCTGCATTGAATCCACTGGGTTCACTTTAAAGCTATCTCTGAATTAACATGACAGCTGCAAATGCAAAAACTTAAGCTTCTCTGCAGAGGATTTAAAGAGGGCAAATATGGCATAACTATAATGGGAGTGACAATTCCTACCAGAAAGGACTGTTTAAAACCACAGGTAGGTGTACTTTTTGTAACTTCAATTTTTTAAAAGCCCATAAGGAGTGAAGATGAAGCCAGCATCACATGCAATCACAAACTAAAACTGGCCCAAACCCACAAAAAACAGAGGCAGAGAAATGCAAAGTTACATCTCTGCATGTCTGGTTTTTCTCCCTGATGTAGAGGAGCTGCCGCTGCCTCCACCACCTCCCTCAACCACCTCTGCCTGCCGGCGAGAGACGGGCAAGCGCGAACAGCTTTGCCAGGCTGGGTCCGGAGAAGTTCTTGGTGGCTTCAAGTGGAAGTGGCAGACAATTTTCTCTGTCCCATCCCCTCCACTGTTTGCTAGCCACTGTGTTTTGTGGTCCTGCATTTGGGTCTACACCTGTAGGCCTGGCAGATTTAGCCCCAATGTCCCAGAAAAGTTGCGTTGCATCATGCCTGCGGGCCCTGTGCCAGGGAGGATTAGCAGGGGGGAAGCAGAAGACTTTTCCAGAGGAAAGCACCTACAAACAGCATTTTGGGAAGAAAGCCGGGCTCAGATTTACATCTGTGGTCCTCAGCTGAGAATAACGGGAAAGCCCAAGTGCTGTAAGAGCAAAATCTGCAGGGTGAGCAACGCTGCACCCCCTGCTACACCACAGGATAGCTAAGTCACCTCCGTGGTGGTGGCACCCCTTGCCCTCTGCAGCTCTCAGCCCACTTGCCGAGGGGCTTCAGATCTCCTCTCTCTCCTTCTGCTAGCGTCTGGCTTAGGTGAGACTAGTCCTGAAAGCATTTGAGCACCGTGGTCCACCCAGGACTCTCTCGCTCCCTGTGTGCGGATGCCGAAACGCCTGCCCAGCTTGCAGGTCCCAGGAGCAGGGCATTGCCCTTCATGGTCTGCACCAAATCTCATCTGCTTCCGAGAGCCACCTACAGGATGAAAATTGCCTAGTTTAGCTGGCGGACAAGATTTCAGCACAAAAAGTACAATCATTTGTAACTGAGCTGATTTGTACCTCTCAACATGTAAATAGTTCAAAATAGCTACACAGGTCTTCCTCAGTGCTGCATGTGGCAAAGGGCTTAACTGCTTGAAAGCCTGTCAGTTTTTTGTTCCCCCCCCCCTCCCCGCCAGCTAAACTCTGGATATTGCCTATTAGAAAAATGGCTTCTCCTACAGCTCTGGACCATATGGCTGTGTCAGTATGGGATTAAGGACTTTTTCAGCCTTCTGCTGAGCCGTCAGCACCAGTTCCCTGCCTGTCCCCTGCCCCAGCCCACCTCTGCAGGCTGCTGCGGGAGCAGAGCATGTCCCCAGGAGAGGAGGGATTTCTCTACCCAGCCTCAGAGCTGTGAACAAGGCAAGCTGGCTATGCCACAGATTATTTATTCAGGGTGGGCCAAACTTCTCAGGAAGCTGAGAAACCTCCTCTCTCTGCATATGAGATGAGGCTGACAGCAAAGGTGGCTAAAAAATGCAGCCTTTTTAGCAAAGATGCTGCTGTTCTCTTACTCCGTTAGTGCCACTGTTCCTGAATTTTAGGCTAACCACAAAAAAATCTGAGTTTTTGCAAAGCCTCTTTTCTTGTATTGGGATGAACAGTGTCACCAACACACCTTGAAATCTCCTGGAAATTTAAACTTCTGGCAAGGAGAAAAATCAAGCCACGTGAAGATTTTATTTTTATAAAATTCTAGATTACTACAGTTTGCAGCTGAAGAGTATTCCAGTTTTACACATGCAAATCAGGCTGTCAATAGGAGCCGTTATTAAATAGATTGTACACAACACAGCCTGAATACTGTCCAGTCAGCATGAAAGAAGAAAATTGCTAATGAAGTGAAACAGAAGTACCTCAGCTCAGCAACACAGAGAGCCACAACTAATAAAGCACCAACATTGCATCTCAGATGATCAATCTCTGTAACTTTTCAAACTCTGTTCTACATTAAAATATTTGAATATTAATTTATTCTATTGTTATCTCAAGAGACTAACGAGTTATATCAGAATTGTGGTTTAAAAAACCTCCAACAACAAAAAAATACCAGACTCTGATAGATCAGCCTGCCCTGGTTATTAAAACACAGAACATCTATTGTAAGCAGAAAACCTCTCTATAATGGACTCCCCAAAGGCTATTCAGCCAACTACAAGAATTTTATGTTTACCTTGAAAGCAGTCATTAGTATAGGCTAATGATGGCTGAAAACATCCCTAAAATCTGTGGTTATGGGCTAAATAACTTCTATAGTCTAGAATGAATTCAGTAGGAAATGCTGTAATAAGGAATAATTAAGATACGTAAGCGTATTAATTAACAATTAACATACAGGCAAAATGCACCAAAAGTACAGACAGGGTAGGATATTCTTGAAGGCGCCTGCATCATTTGTTCCTGACTGCAGCAATTCTTCTTGTCCCTCCAAAATAGAGTAGTGGGTGTTGCTTAGGGTTTCTGCATAATTCACTTCCAAAGCACAAAAACCCCAATAAATCCTGAACTGCTATTTTGCATTTTCTGAGGCAGTCAGAAAATGTCAGTCAGGTCTTACGTTTAACTTCCAAATGGTGTTTCCACTTAAATTAGTTTATCAAAGCATAGGGAGAAAATTAGTATTTTCTTTTTTCAGCCCTTCTCAGGTACATTTGCACCTGTAAAAAACAATACCAGATTAAAGTGATTTCCCCCTCTACATAAGAGGTCAAAAAGAAATTCAGAAAATAAAGCTAAACAATTCTTTTCATGGCCTGTTTCAATTATTACCTTGCTGAAGTTATAATTATGCTGTTATAATTGGGTAAAGGGCTGGCCATCATATACTTTTAGATGCTAAAATGACTTGCCATAGTACATGCAGCACCTCATACAGGGTTAGCTTGCCTGTATGACCATCAGAAGCTGCTGTCACAGGCTCACAAGCTCCTTAGGCTGACGTAAACTGGCACAGCCACGAAAGGAGAGTCAGACTCTCCTGCTCCCAGATGCCGCTGTTGCTCCTTTGCTGCCAGCACTACCGTTCGCAGTGGACTAGGCTGAAAAACTGTTCCAGCTGAGAATTAACTAAAACTACCGGTCCCATAACTAGTATACTCCCCCATCCAGCGCAATGGCATTTGAATCTGGCTTTTTGCCTTTGGAGCACCTCAACCCTTTTCAGTCATCAGAGGACAGTGTCTCTGTTTCCATTGTAGGCTCCAATTCTGCATCGTTCTCCCTGCCGCTCATCTCCCCTTCCTCTCAAGGATGATGTCGAGATTAAGAACCATTTGTGTATCTGCCTAAAACCTTCTCTCTTAATTCTTTCCTAACTCCATCCACCAGTCTAAGAAAAATACTAACTCTCCCTCCAAAGTCTGCATCTGTTTTTTCTCTGTGGTCAATATTAGAAGAAAGTGGTTTCAGACAACATATATATATTGTAGAGGAGATTGTAGCCACAGTGCATTATGACCGCAGACAACACTTAAGGTACCATCATTCCATAAAGGCCTGATGAAATCCCATTGCTATCGCTGAACAACTCCAGACAGGGAGACCTTCTTGCTTTTAGCATCCTGAAGGAGTGACTGGCAGATGAAAGTTTGCAGGGTCTATGAACAGGCCATGAGCTACATTTCAAAAAGAGTAGCTTAGTGAGGACATTTCAGCTCTGGAGAATCTGGGCATATTCAGAACTCCACCACCCAGCACACATGCAGTTCCAGTTCAGACAACGGTCCTGTTGTATGTTATTAATGTTACGTTCAGCCATCTTGATTTCTTCCCTGAAATTGGGGGATCTTACTTTAAAATTAAAATAAACAACATCAGCAATGTCTCCAACCTTCACAGCAGTATTTCCTTGATCTTAATTCAGCACTGTGTGGGTTACAATTTTTTTATTTTTTTTCTATCTGTCTTCCCAACAGCAAGTAACGAGAAACAAATTTAGGGAGGTGGAGGGAGCGAGAGGAGGTAAGATACTGTCTTTAGGAGTAAAAAGAGGTATTCAAAAAATGGGAAATCAGTCTGAATGTAGTTGTCCCACAAGGTAGCAAGCTCCATGGGCTGCCTCCTCCTGTGAGAAGTTGGGGAACCTGTGCTTAAGTGTTTCCTTAAGTGTCAGTTCAGTGCGTGAATTTCCCATGAACATTTTTTTTATTATTATTTATGAGTTCCCATCATCCTGGCATCAGTATTTCCAGTCCTGTGGCCAGACTGTTTTCACTGAGTTTACTAATTTCATCCATGAATCTGTGACAGCTCCTTCCAGTCAGCATTGCTTTTGGTGGAAAGGAAGCAGCGTGATCCAGGAAATCATCTTTGTTTACGAACTGCTGCCTCACTAAGGGAAGAATTGCTTCTGTTTTTCCCTCCATCGTGGCTGTGGTGGAAGACTGTACATAGTCCTTCTATACCAGCCTGCTTGCATGACTACAACGTTAAAAAAATCATACATTTTGGATGAGGCCATGGGAACTGCTGGATTGCCTTGTGGCTATTGGTGCTGACTGTAATGTAAGACTGCCAGGTTTCAACACAGCAACTACTCAGGTTCTTTAACAACAAAATAATAAAGACAGGTTTCAAACATGAGTCATTCAGCCAAAGCATCATCAATGCATTACTGTTCTGAAAGATGAAGAGAAGTAATCAAGGAAATTGAACCAAAAGACAAAGGGCTGCAGTCTGGCTCTCTTTTCCTGGATGTAGCTGAAGCAGCAACACCCCTAAGAAATCAGTATTCAGTAGTGCAGCCAGAACTACCCAACACAACAGAATATCATAAATATCCAATGCATAGATGGCTGAGGCCTTACTACTGCAAGGATCAAAGCACTCTGAAATGGATCAAATGAATAATTAATATCCATTGCCTATACCCCACCAGCATGAAATTGCTCATTTAATTCTAATCAAAGTTAAGTCTGGGTTTTCCAAGACCAGACTTTTTATAAACTTTACTGCAAAATTCCAATGTTCTAAAGATGTTTTTCCAATGCTATTTACAGTTTGGTTTACATGACATCCTGAAAGAGTTATAGCAATCTGCAGGATGCGTGACCATAAACACAGCAGTCGGTCAGAAATGCAATAGCTGCTGAGCAACTTGACCTAGCAGTAACTACATCTTAAGACTGGAAGTACAGTATGTCAGCAGAAGTTATAGGAGGACGTATACGAGACTAGAAAGCAAGGCAATGACGTATAGTTCAGACATGGATTCCCTTCACAAATTATGTTAGTTTTCAACTCTTCAGACACAATCTTCTCTCTTCCTTTATGTGCGCTCCCTCTGTAGAGGCAGAGTTAACAAGGGTCATTCAGTTTGACCCTTTTCACCTCCCTGGCACTCCCCCAGGGTCCCTGGCTTTCGCACTCTCCATCACAAGCCAAACAAGGCTAGATGCAACTCTCCAGAACCTGTCAAAGAAACATCAAAACTCAGCCAGAAGAAATCAAACAAGCCATGAACCAGAAGGTTACTCCAGAGGAATTCTCTAGGGGGGTGCCTGAATTATCTTAATAACTTTGTTGGCTTAAACACAGTTCACGGAGTTTGGCAGTTCCGAGTTCTGCTTCCCCAGAGGAAGCCCATAGGGACTTTGTTCTTGTATTTTCATTGCTTTTTTACTTTGATCCAAGGACAGAGGCATCCAGCCCAATAGGAAATACTAGATACACAGAGCTAGTAGAGTTTAAGTTTTCTGAACACAGTCCTTGGAGTTTCTGTCCTGGAAATATGGCAGCTTCCTATTGTATCACAGTGACCATCGGTAACATAGCTGACCTGAATCTTAATCTACTCCTATTATCATCTCAACCTCAGAATAAGTTCTAACACTGATCAGACATCCTTGGCGCTTCTTACTTTTAAGAATTAAATTATTTGAAAAAAACATCAACAACATGGAGAAAGCAGAACTACCTGCTTTCCCAATTGAAACAATCTCAAAGTAATTTATTGCGTAGGGGGTAGCTCACAACTTATGTAAGAAAAAAGTTTTTAAAATTGAACACTTTTCTGAAATAGCCCAACATATAACCTTAAGGGTCCATTATGGTAAGCAAATTATGTCAATGACGAACATGGGGAGTGAACACGTTAAGCAGGATCTGACCAAGGACCTCATCCCTACCGTGAAGCACTGAAGAAACATTTCTGAGGGCTGCAACCTTCCACCTGCATTTTCTCCAGAAATTTGAGAGCCCAGCAGGGGCCTGCAAGTGGGAAACAGCACTGAGTGGGAGCAGAGAACTCAGGACAATAACAACAGTTACGTTTTAATGACTTGGCCAACGCTACTGAAAACAAGAACAACTGCCTGTATTTGTTTGTATTCCACTGAAGGCACACAGTACATTATGTGGCACATTAGACTTAAAAGCTCCCAGTGTACGCAATGAATTATGCAGCAGTGTTTATTGAACAATTTTACTAATAAGCCATCTTAGATTTAAATAATAATAATTTTGCATGTAAGGCATACAGTAAAAATGATTCATGCATTCTAAGTGCCAGGAGCAAAGCGTACCTTCTTTAGCAGGAGGCTTACTAGGAGCCGACAGCTGATGGTTTACCAGCTCTGCAGAAGAATGGGGACAGAAGAACAACATGCCTCTAGTTCCTCCTGCCATTCCAGCCATCCTAGAGCCAGCCTTGTGGTGGCAGGTCAGGACTGTAAACATTAGGAGTGTGAGGCTTTACCATTGAGAGTAACCAGGGCCTTAGCTGGCAGCTACAGATCGTTCTTTTATGTATATCTAGTGCTAAATATAGCCAGAGATAAGCAGAAGCTGATGAAAAACAAGTGAGAGCTGCGAGATGGTGAAGTGACAATATATCGATCTTGATCCCATTACGTGGGGATCACCCAAATATTCCAAGACGCCCGCCAGGAAGGAAAATCAGAATTTTGCAGTGTTGTTCCATGTGCTTTAGGGTCTTAAGGACTTACGTATTAGTACAATATGTAACATTATAGTCTTCTGCAATTATATAATTACAGCAATAATACAAAATATTATAATGCATAAAATTTATCACAATGTTGCATAATTATAATCTGCAATATAATACATGAACTGATTTTTATAGTATGTAACATTACATTATATAATGTTACATTCTGGCATTTCCCATGCTCCAGTTGCAAATTGTCACTTAAAGCATTCCTGTAAATCCCTACCCACAGCTCACTCATGCTTTTTAACCTACCTTAATTTCTTTTCTATCTTCATCACATAGTTTCTGCCTAATCTGGCTTGCTCACTGGCTTGCATTCCACCACAATGTTTTTGCCTTAGCGTATGTGGTATTCAAATCTGGTCCTGGTGGATTATAAACTATTTTGAATTAATGCAGAGTTGTTCAAGAATGTAATCACAAAACTGCATTAAAATAAAGCTTCTCCACCACTCAGGGTCTGGCTTTGTCTTTTCTGCTAACTAGAAAATAATAATCTTTTGGAACTATTAGTGGAGCATAGAAACATCCTTTAGTTTGAGTAATATACTGTAAATTAGCATATCTACATCCAGATTGTTGAGCATATCTGGAACCAATGGATCAGCTACAGTCTGTAACAGTCCTGTTATATCTCTATTAGTCATGATAGTGATGGAGCCTTGCCCTGGATCACCCAAGGACCTGCAGCCTCCTTTCCAGCTTTGCTGTCTGCTTTGCACACTCCTAGCCAATCTCCCAGAAGTAAAAGTCACTTCTTTTTTTCTATATTGATTTAACAATAATGTCAAATAATTGGGTAGTTGTTTTGTGCTCTGCAAATTCAAATCCAAACACATCACCCACGTTACTAACACTTATGGACTTTGTTCCAGTTTTAGCTACCTTTAAAAATATGATAATCTTATGTTTCCTCTTGAGTTTGCATAGGATTATATATGTAAATAAGGGAGCAAATCCCAGAGCTAGTCAGAAATTTCGTTAAAAAACTTTTTTCGTGGATAGTTGAAAGGCTTTGCCTTTTTTATGAGAAATTTCTACTACTTCTAGGAAATTATTATTTATTCTCTTTAAAAAAGTCAGGCAACATCAAAAGCACAAGTTCTGAAAAAAATTAGCTTTTTTTAAAAAAAAAGTTTTGACTACAGAAAATGAGAAACTGGGATTTCCTGCAATACCAAGTTGGATTTGTAGCTTGGGTAGCTGAATCTCCCCTCTGGATTAGAGGCAAGGACGCTTCTCGTGGTTGAGCCAACCAACCAGACAGGGCTGATGTCATCCAGCCACAAAAAGAACAAGCCAGATGCATTTCCAGTAGGGTTTTCAATGTTTTTGAAGTTTTCCACTTTAATTTTAACACAGAAGTAGTATTATAATAGAGGTTTTTAATACTGTACTACTCTAATGACTTTTTTTTCTCCCCACCAGCTCCAGTAACTTCTCCTAGCTGAAGGTGAAGCAGGGAGCTCAGCACCTCAGAGAACACCCAGCCAAATAAAGCGTCAACTCTGATCATAAATGATTCAGCGTTTGACCAGAAGGCATAGCTGAAAAGACTGTAAATGCAAACTTAACTCTGCTTAATTTAATTTGCATTCAATGCCTTTCTATTGGTCCCTGTTAATACAGTCTACTTGGCATTTTTGTCAAGTAAATCTTCCCAGGTTTTTTCCCCTCCTCCATCGCTTGTATCCCACTCATTGGAAGAGAAATGGACAAAATAATGTTTTTGAATTAACCTGGAAGTTTTCTTTCAACCCCCTTTAATTCCTCTTCCCTCTATCTATTAGTGTTATGTTCTGTAAAGTTTGGCCTAGATTTTGCGACTGGATCGCATCTTTCAGGGGCAACGTTTCCAAAGGCCGTTTGTGTTTCCCAAGCTGCCTTGCTCACCGTTCACTCTGGGAAGCCGCGTGCTCACGCCGTACTAATCACCTTGGATAACCTGCGTCTGATGAGACGCGTGAATCTGGTTTCTGACCTTAAATGCTTCAAAAAGGCCAAATTATTGTACACCACTGAACAGTCATCCTGTGGGAAAAATCGAGCCCCGAGGGGAGGTACGTTTGGCTGAGTAACTCAATTCATCAGACGCTCGTGAAAATTTTGGTCATTGCAGGCCGGTGTTTCAAATAGCGATTAGTACTTCAATAATACCGTTGAAAGTATTATTTACAACTGCGTAATAGCCAGATTCCTATCTCCTTACCATAACCTCACTATCTGCTTTCTTGAACCCCGAGCGTTTATCGTCCGCGCCCGCCTCCAGCAGCAGGTGGCACGCTCCGCTTCTAATTAAGCGAAACCTCACCTTCCCTTTGAAGCCCTTCGGCTGCCGGAGGAGCGAACCGGCAGCAGGACTCGGGCAGGCAGGGGAGGCTCCCACGGCCGGTTCCCCCGCGGGCAGAGGCGGCGCGGCCGGGCCGGAGCGCAGAGCGGCCGGCGGGCTCCACCTAGTGCCCGCCGCGCCCCGCTCCGGCCCCGGGGAGCCGGGGGACGAGGGGGGGAAGCCGCTGGAAGGGCCGGGAGGGGTGAAAAACCGTCGGGCCGGCCGCAGCTCGCCCTCCGCCCGGCGTGAACAGGGCAGGGGAGCACAAAGATGCGGCTTCGCAAAGGCAGAGGAATTCTCTGTAATTGCAAAAAGACGCAATAATTTGGAGTTTAAGGCGAGAACTACACTGACTTCAAGATTCTTCAAATGAAAAAAAAAAACACACCAACAACACCAAAACAAAACAGCAACCAAAACAGAACTATTTCTAGATTGAAGCACAAACGGACTTCAAAAACACAAGTTGCCAAACAAATAATTGAAAGGCGGCTCCTCTGACAAAGGCTGGCGGGCTTTGACTACGGTACCACCGAGCTTCAGGGCTGGGGAAAGACAGAAAAAAGCCTGGAGCTCCAGGTACGGGGGGGGGGGGCTGGAAAGCAGCTGCCGTGGAAAGCCAATGCCGACAGTAAGCAGAAATGCTGGCTGCATTTAGCCATCTGCTCGGGGACGTATAGATAGATCCTCTTACCTGGGCGGCTGGGGTTAAAAGAGAGCCTATGGCCCCATGAGGAGTGGGGCTGGAAGGGTCCTGTCAGAAGGCACGTGAAGGGTGTAATGTAAAACCTGCTCTCCTCCATCTCCCTAAGGACACCTTACTGACTACCATTTGGGGGAAGCTCTGCAGTTCAGCTTTGGGAATTTTTTCCGTCCATAATTACATGCAGCTATCTTTTTAGCCCCTCCATTAAGTACATATTAGCTCTTACAAAAAAAAAAGTTCTCAGGGGATTTAATATATTATTAGAAGTTTTTTCATCCTTTATTTTTTCTTTAACTAGCTGTTATCCACACAAATTGAGCTAATACCAGCTGAAAAATATTTTAATGCAATTCACCACAGGCAAACTAAACCATCTTTTTGACATTATGTCTGTGAAATTAGGCCTGTTTTGTCCTCATTCCCAGTTGCTTTATCATCTATCTGTGCACAAATTCGGCCTGACAAAACTTCTCAGTATTCCCAGTTCTACCCAACTGACACTTGAGGCATTGTCCAGCAAACCCCGATAACATCATTGTGTGGACATGAGTCACTAGTCTGCACCATGGCCGTAAGCTGGTATAAAGCAAGTGTGTGAAATCTGTCGTTTCCCCAGTCCCCTCTTCCAAATGCAGCCAAGCACATTATGTCCTGCTGTCACTCCCACACCACGAAAGAGCCTGTACTTTCTGTAACCAGTAGTTTTCTCTGATGTCAAAATACTTCTTGTTGAGAAGATGCGGTGGTATATATATTGCTGTACAATATGGGGGTTTTCCCCTAAAACAAAGACTGGGTCAGGCTCAACGTGTTCAGAACTGGGGCATCTCCACTGCAGCAGGAGATGGGCAGGAAATCAACGTCACCTCACACCTTTCTACCAATCAAGGTTCCTCCCATAAAGGTTCATATGAAATCTTGATTATGGGTTAGTAAAAAGCTACCAAGGATCAGCAAGCCAGCTGCTTCATCGGTTAGCAGATTTTAACAAGCTTTTGACGGAACTCTCGTTAACACCACACTGCTGCAGTCCACAGGCAGGGCCAGCAAAGGGCAAGCAGCTGCTGCTGTAACACCCGAGGGTGAGCTACAGCAGCTGCACCAGGTAGCAGGTCCATACCTGGGAGAAGAGGGTTTGAAGCACTTGCTCCACAGCGAGCCCTGTACAGCCCCAGCAGGGACTTGGCAGACAGAGGAGCCACTGCACAGCTGCATCACGAGCATCCCAGCTGGCCACCACCACCGTGTGCAGAGGTAGGTGGCAGGGACCCACGCAACCCTGCTCAAGCTCCTGCCACCCTCAGCTGTCCTCTGGAGAGCTACCCCAGCCCACGATGGCATGACGGGAACTGGCACCGTGGCTAGCAGCCATTTGGTTTTGTGTTAGAGGACGAGTGGACTGAAACTACTGAAAACCTACAATATTCCCTGCGTGTAAGAACACGTTGCAGATCACTCAAAAGAGACGGCACTGAGCAAGACTAGCATTTTAACCATAGGATTCACACTGAAACTACGTACTATGATTTTGCATTTATATTTCTGTCCACCACTAATTCCTTTCCACCTCACAATACCTTTTACAGTGAACTGATGTCTCAAATGTTCCAGTTTCTTCTCAGCAAGGGACATCTACTTTACAGTAAATCTGGCTTACACTGAAATGACTCAAAAGCTCCCAATTAACCTCAATGACCATTGAGGAGAGTTATGAACTAAATAAAGTCTGTTCTGAACCAAGTAAATCCCATTCTGATATGCAGGAACCAAATGTAGGAGAAGGGGCCCATGGAAGAGTCAAACAGCTCCTGGCTGAGCTCAAATGCAGAAGGAAAGCACACAGAAGGTAGAAACAGAGACAGGCTACCCAGGAGGAATATAGAAACTTTGCTTGAATTTGCAGGAGTGAAGGTAGGACGGCCCCAGCTCAGCTAGGTTGGAACACACAGAGGTCATGTTGGTCAGCAAGAAGGACTTCAATAAGCACACTGGCAGCAAAATAAAATCTAAGGAAGACACAGCCCTGCTGTGTAGTGGGGCAGGGATCCCAGTGACAAAAAGACATGGAGTAGGCTGAAGTACTCAGTGCTTTTCTTTCTGGCCTTGGATTTCAACAGTAAGGCCTGCCATCTGCTCTCCCATTTCCCTGGATCCTACTAGTCTAGTCTATGGGAGCATGTCAGGAGGCAGCAAGGGGAAGGCTGCTCCACCAGGGAGGGTGAGCCAAGGGTAAGGACAGCACAGGCAGGGATCTTACCACTGGGGCATCGTCCCACAGCTTCTGAGCAGGAGCAGTGACAGCAACAGGCCCCATCAACTGTCCAGCAATCATCAGGCACAGGCAGGGTAACAAGTCAGATCCAAGGTTAACCCAGGAAATCCAAATAATGACACATAACCGCCAGCAAACAGGACCAGAAACACATCCTACAGCATAGCTCAGGAAGGGACTCGTGGTCTAAGCCTAAGCTTAAGAGAGCTCCTGGCCCAATGGTCAGTGGTTGTGTGGGTGGAGGTCCCAGGTGAGAGTGGTCAAGGCAATTACAGCCTATTAGTGTAGTCAGGGCCCCAGCAGAGTGAAGAGTTGCTCACAGTTGAGGAAGATGCTGTTAAGGAGTACTAGAGCCATTTGGATACATACAAGTCCACAGGACCAGATAGAATGCACCTGCAAGTTCTGAGGCAGTTATTGTGCAGCCCTTCTCTAAAAATCTTTCAAGAGTCGCTGTGATGGCCGGAAGGTGCCTGATGCTTAGAAAAAACACATCACAGCTATCTTCAAGAAGGACAACCCAGGGAAATACAGGCCAACCAGTTTTGTCTTAGGACCAGGGAAGGTTACAGAGCAAATCCTCCTGGAAATCATTTCCAGCCACGTGAAGGTCATGAAGATGACTGGGAGCAGTCAGCAAAGATTGTTCAAAGGCGAATCATGGCTGACTAACCTGACCTTCTCTGATGAGATACCTGATTCTGGGGATAAGGGAAGGGCAAGATCCCAAGCTCTGGTTCTTAAGGACCTTTTCAATTCATAGTGTTTCCTTTGCGCAACATAAACATGTTGAAGGACTTCATCCATGCTTTATCTAGGCCAGCTTCCATAGACCATTCCAGACACTTTTAGTAGGTATATACACCCATAAGCTGGATTAGATGAGGCATCCTGGTCCTGCAGCGTACCTGTTTCTGTGTTTCCCCCTTGAAAGTCTTGTGAGTTTTTATTTCTTATATAAAGTAGTAAACTACTTCTGCCAGTTTTCTTTTTATTGCCTTTATCTGAGCAGCAGAGCAGAGAGGGAGGCATTGTTGGCTGGGGCCAGCAGGACAGCTTGTGGGAAGTGTCACGCCTTGGGTTTCACACAGTGTGTGTGGCATCAGGACAGTCTTCTTTCAGTCCAACACAGGACTGAAAGCACTATGTATAGCTCAAGGAAAGCACAGTCTCTCTTTCAACAAGATGTACAAATCAATATTCAATATTTTGTCACTTGAAGACTATAGGTTGTTACAGGAGTGCAGTTCGGTGTGAACATCTTTGGAGTAACAGAGGGGATAGTTCCTTTGCACTGCTGAGCAAAGGAGTCACTCAGGGGAATGAGCCCACTGGGACCGCCCCAGCACAGAATTTCCCTTTGTTTTGCACAGCTTTGTGCTAAGTCCTGATGCTTTTCCCAGGTCTATTTCTAAATCTCACCAATCCTTCCCACACCCATAAATGATGGAGATAAACAATGCATTAAACCAGTTAACTCGTTCTTCTAGTGCTAGTGCAGATCCACACTAGACTTGCGGCAGATTTAATGGAGCCACTTGTTAAAAGAGGAGGCAAGAAAGGCCTTTGTAAAGTGAGTATCTGGGCATTGAAATTGGACGGCCTCTTTGCTAAAGGAATGGGATCTTCATTCATCAAATAAAACACAATAAATTATGTTAATGGTTAACTGCACTGAGAAATAAGTAATGTCTAGACACTATTTTCCTTATTCATGTACTAACATTTCTCAACTCCTTAAGTGTGATGAAATATTTTCTTTCACAAACCACAATGCTTTTGAAAATGTAAAGACTACAGCTTCTTATGTAATGGCTTCAGTGTCCTCTAAAACACAGAAAATGTAGATTCTTCTGCATAATACTTCTTCTACATTCAGGTGGTATCTCTTTTACATTCAGGTCATAGATGCGAAAGGCAAAATATACCAAAATGCCAAATTATTTAAAAAAAAAACAAAAGGGGGAAATTACGATGGATTGAAAATAAAGTCATACTCACTTTTGTAAATGAGGAACTTATCAAAGAAAAGCGTTCTGCATGTAGTACTTCGCAGAACAAAAATAAGCAGGCTATATCTAAAATTGAACACACCAATGCCATTTCCTGCGGAGCTCAAACATGACGCAAGTGAGGCTCAGTGCGATGACTGCACCTCTAATTCCTAGAGAGGCTCCTGTGACTACTCATGCGAGCAGTTTTAGCATCAAAATGTTCTTCGTCACAAAGTCCTTGGCCTTAGATCCTTCTGAGAACTATGCATGTCCTTAATATTATGGGACTATGACAAACGGGCACTTCCTTTGGTTTCTGCTGTGATCTCGGCACAGGTTCAGTGCTGGCACCAGCTCCAACCAAAACTGGAGCTCTCTGTAGCCTGGTTGACTCTGGCCAGATACCACTGCTCCTGGGGACATCTGCTAGCCAGGAAGGGTTGATGTGCCGGTGATCCACCTGTGCCCCTCACCAATGCCACAACATACCTTACATGCAGGCCTTTCTCTTGCTGCTGTCTGGAGCGATCAGCTGCTTCATCTCCATGAATGTTTAAAAGTAGTATGGTTTAAAAAGAGGCTCTTTGGGTTTTTTTTTAATGCATCATGGGAAAAATGAAATTGTGATGATGGAAGTGCTGTTGGAGTCATTCTTGTTGCACTATACTTACTATTCCTTCCTCTACAACTGTATGCAAATTCTTCAATGGCTTTTACTGAGATATGATGTAGGCTGTTGTTGTTTTCTGATGTTTAGGAAAATCCCCAAATTAAAATTATTGCAGTACCAATTTCATAATTCCATGAAAGGAAAATGCAATTCATGTCACTTCCTGAAATCATCCTTGCAATTGCAGGATGTGTGGTTACAGTAGGAAGGGAAAGCAGTTTGTTAAAATACATATATTTGTACATATAGGTAAATTATTAGAGCACATAATTTATAATAATACATATAATAATTTATAATAGTATATTGTTGTATATATAAAATATATAAACCCACACATTTTAGTGTGTATATATATGTGTATAGTAGTATATATGTGTATATGCTATGGTTCATAACTGATCCCTCAAAGCCACAGTACTTGGAGCTATGTTAGGCTAAGGACTAGCACTTTCAGGGAAAGTGGTAGAAAAACCCCAGTTGAATAAATCATTGAAAACAGATGTATATGTCGTACCAAAAAAGACTCAACAAAGCTTTTCCAAACGGAAGGTTATGTTTCACAAACCTGTTGGAGTTCTTTAGAGTCTACAGGCATGTAGCCTCACTAGGTGGATCCAGTTGATATAGTCCACTCAGATCTCCAAAGAGCATTTGACATTGGCTTTTAAGGGAACCAAGTTTCTGTGGGTAAGAGTGAAGGACTTTGCATGGCTAAGCAATGAGTAAAGGGTAAAAAACCACAGATCAGAATAAACAGTCTTTTTCAGTGGAGGAAAATCTCTAAGTGAATCCCACAGACTTGTGTTGGAGCCTGAACTGTCTAATATATTCCCATATTGTGTCAAAAAGGCCGACTACTGAAGTAGCGGTATTTGCTGATGACACTATTCTACTTCTTTATGCTGGAAGTAGTGACACGCTGGAAACTGTTGCCATGAGAAACTGCTGAGGCAGAGAGTATCAGCAGGTTCAGAAAAGGATTAGACAAACTCAGGGCCAATATGTCCTTAAATCAGCAATTGACAGGACAATGAAGTGGCGTCACCGATTTTCCCTGTTGGAGATGGAACACCGAACCAGGCAGACTATTGCTCTAAGTAGAGAATTTCTTGTATTTTATGTACAGTAACTTTTTCAGGGTGGTAAAGATGCAGGCTTAATATGAAGAGCTTCAGAAGCGGTCCTGAGTCACTAGGAGATAAAATGGCCTGTGGATAAATGTGACTGTGGTGCACATGAAAATAAAAGTCCTAACTTCACAAACAAGGTGATGACCTCTGAACTAAATATTATTTCTCAGGAATGAGATCTTGGAGTTATAACAGGAAGTGCTATGGAAGCATTGTTGAATGTCCAGTAGCACTGCATAAACAGTCAAATTAATTGTTGGGAAACCTGACAGAAACCATCATAATGCTATCAATTACATTTAGAGTGTATCTGCATTTTGAATACTTTCATAGCCCTCCATCTTGAATAGGAGGCAAAATAACTGAAAAGGAATACAGCAAGGACTATCAGGGACAATCAAATGCATGGAATAGCTTCTAAATAAATTATTGAAAAGGCTAGGACTCTTCTGCTTGGGAAAGAGATGGTTGAGAAGGGATTTTTCAAAGGTCTGTAAAGCCACACATGGTGCAAAAAGGGTGAAACTTTGTCTCTTCTAGTACAAACTCAGAAGGAAGCGGCGTCTAAAAGGTGAATAACAAGCAGAAAGTTCAAAATAAGCAATGCATAGTAAAGCCGTGATGCTCCTTTCCACAGGATGTGGTGGCTGCTAAAGCTTAGATGGACTCAGAAAGTGATCAGAACTTTTTTTCCATGAGTTTGCTCATCAAAGGTTATCACTTATAATGATAAAACAGTTGTTTCCTGAAGTCACTGAGCCAAAAATCATTGGACCCTGAGAGAATAGATCAGGGAGGTGTGACTGTATGGTTGGGCTCTTCTTACATGACACCTAATCATCCTTCCTTCTGGCTCCTGCCAGAAGGGTTTAGTGCAAACCCAAGGACAATCCAGCCTTGGCAAAGAGGTGTAGACCACGCCTGTGGTCATCACAGTCTTCCCTTGACACACTCTCTGCAGTGATGGCCCCTTGCATGACGTTCTCCATAAAGCCTTCAGCAAGCAATGAGTGTCATGATGTGTGAGATGCACTGTACATTGCCACAGATGGGCCAAGCAGCAGAAAATGGCCTTCATGATGCCCTAGACGTTGCCAAAAAGGATCTTGATACCTCTGTTCCCCAGCCATTCACCTCATCCTCCACAACCAGACACAGCACAGGCACAGCCAGGTATCTCCAGATCCTGAGGTAGACAAACTTCTGTTCTTGTTGCCTCTATCTCAGCATCTCCTTCCCATTTCAACATCACCCACCGTTTATGTTGCACAAGCTCTGTTGTCTATCAATTTTCCACCCCTCTCCACTACAGACAAGTAAGAACGAGGGCGCACCTGATTAAATGCATGTACATAACTAATCCCCGTTCAAAGCATGGCCGTGTTCACTAACCATCTACAGACTGGAAAAACATGTGGTATTTAACATTATGTTACATTACATTTAACACTGTAACACATTCCAGAGCTCCAAAAGACATTTAGTGCAGAAGAATTAAATTTAAGATTATATTCCACAGTCCTGGACGCAAAAGTCACTGGCTAACATAGTCTAGCTTTATGTCTGTACCAATAGTGAACAGTTTTCCTTCTTGTAGATATCTACCATAAATAGATACTCTGAACAGACATTATTAGCTGTGTTTTTAAACAATGTTCAGTTTCCTTCTAATTGGTATGTAAACATTTTTTTTCTATTGTAGACTTGGTCATTGTATGAGTGTTGGTGCAACTCTAAGAGTATGAGCAGCAAGCCAGTGGCACAGACCACTGTTTCCATGAAAGTCTACATCTGATCAGAAAAGACTTGGAAAATAGTGTTTGCAGTGGTGGTGGTCATTCTGTATCAGTGCTGGTGTTGTGGTCCTGTAGCAGGAGACCTCAACCAGGGCGAGGGCACCAGAAAGAGATCCTGCAAAAGCTCTGTGCAGACAACGTAGACACAGCACACACATGATGCAGGTCAGACATCAGCATACTAAATTTGCCACAGAGGAATGTCTTCGGCACCAGCCCACGCTGTTTCCGGTCCCCACACATACTTCCACTTACGCAAACTGGGTACCACTTTTGCACTGATGCAGGCAGGGACTCTTCCTCTAACAAAGGCGGATCCATCAAAATCATGTCTCAGAAGGGCAACTGAAAAAAGTCTTACTTTCACCACACTTAGAAAACTTATTTCAGTGGATCATGACATTGTCCAAAGTAGAGGAAAAAACACTTTAAAACAAAGTTTTGTGGTCAAATGTTTCAGATTACAAAAGAGGCATAAAGTTTAGGAGAGCAAAAGTTCTTGGAAAGAAATCCATTTTTAAGTAGGACAGTCTTAGAGACAGCTAGAGTAGTCTGTCAAATCAGTATAACTAATCAGCAATTAGGTATGCGACAAGATACTGTAAATTTTTTAAAGTCGTTTTAGGATAAGGCAGCTTAACAAAAACAAAACACCAGGCAGAGACTTTTTTTTTTAGGCTAACTTGTGGTTTTTACTCACTATTGCTTTCTTGAACTAATTGCAGAAACCATTACCACATAAATTGCTTTCATTTTCTTATATGAGCATGTTTTTCCTTGCCCCAAGTGAAACAGGATATCCATCTTTCAGAATTTCTGTCCTACCTTTTGCAATACCATTCATTTGTATGTGGTAAGAGCACAAGCATTTAGCAAATCACATTGTGGGTTAAAGGAATTTGGCAGCTTTCCTACTGCAATAGGATAAAGCTTTTGTTGAGCTACAAGATTGACTAATGTGGGACGCTTCCTACTTCCCCTTTGATGTCATATGTTTAAGAGGAGAACAGCAGAAATAATAACTGTATTTTGCTGTTTAGTTTTCTCATTTTGCCATGACTCTGAGTTTTGATGACAGTAGATTTAAAGAGCACATACACCAGCTGGAGGTTCCCCTTTGAAACCCGTGCCATTAGGCAGACTACTCCAGTGTCATTCATGCAAAGAGTATGGGGTCTGCCTTCACCCTGTTAATAATGTATAGTGATTTTCTTTTTTTTAAAGCAAATGCTAACAGTGACATGTCTATCCTGCATTGTCATTGGTAACAATCACTAAAAATCATGAAGTGAGCTTGAAAAATAAACTGATTTTGCTAAGGAGATTTTTCATTTATATGTAACGTACTATGACAAGAACAGTATACATACTAATTTCTTAATAATTTGCTCTCCAAAATTTTAGTTTTATTTTGGAAGGAAAGGAGTCACCGGAGTAGAATTTTCGGGCCTGTTTGTTCTAGGAAAATCCAAGATGATGAGACAGTAACTAGGGAACTAAACACGGACACTGCAAAGTGAAAGTTGAGCAACTATGACTTTTTTAGCTAGATTGTTTCTCCTTTTACAGTTTTCAGTTTACCAACTTTTCAGCTTCACTAGCTGGTTAACTTTTGGGCTGGAAGAAGAGCAGAAAGATCTTGGCTAATGGATCAACATCTCTGTCCCTTCAGCATGAGACCTTGCAAAGCCTGGTCCCAGAGACATCCAAGAGATCCTCCACCAAATGGGGAAAACCTTGGCCAACCTGCTCCATAGAGTTAAGGTAGGAAAAAAAAAGAGGGTGTATTTGAACAGAAATACCAGTTTTTCCATATTCATTAAAAAGGACATGGAAATCAATATCACTGCTTTTTAAAAAACAACAACATCAACAACAAAACCAACAAAAAACCAGCTTCCAGCTCTTTTTAAAGCATTTTCTTTACTTGTAAAGGGACTTCGATTCTTCAAGTGAAACTACATGAGTATGTGTCCTTTAAAAAGTATTTTGTAGAGATGCTATAAAGATTCATCCACTTCAAGTCCACGGCTACTCTCTGCGATGAATATCACATACCACTCAAAGATAAGTGGATTAGAAGGACATTGCTTACTTAGAAGCACATTAGCAGGCCTGGGTCACGCTGGCTCCTCCTGGGTTTACACATTGTGAGATTGCCTTTACTTCCAAGTAACATGAACTATTTTCTTCAGGGGATTCTTACTTCATGCAGAGTCCAGGATGAGTGCCGCTCAGGGGAGGAGAGAGCTGCTCAGCACCTTGACTCTTTGTTCAACAAATGATCCCTCTCTCACCTGTTGCCATCTGTGTCTTTCCTGAAGTTTTCTACTCCAGGAATGGTGGAGAGGTGCTAACTGCAACAGGATTTCTACCACAAGCTTCTAAAACCACAGAAATACGAATTTATCTGATGGAAAAGATGTCATTAATATTATTCCCATGGGAAACTGAAGACGAAGAGCTTTTCCTGATGCTGTCCATAGATTGGACAAAAAATAGCGACATTTTTCATAAAATGTTTCATTCACTGAAATTGCCCCATTTCTGAGATAAAATTATTTCAAGACAGCTTCAGCTACACAGATGAATTAGTGGCAGAGGAATCAGGTCTTCCTCCCTTCTCATACTGTCTCCATTCCTTCAGATGTCACAGTTTCTTTACTAAGGTGCTGAACACTGCGATGACTTCAGCTGTAGGTATCTGGAAAATAAAAAACACCACTGTTGTTTTAGCTTTTAAGGCCCGGTGATTATCAGTGGCCTACAGGGGCCCCATGGCAACGAAGACATGCCTAGTGGTTCACCTTCTGTAGTACAGAAGGTAACAAAAGGACCATGCCTGAAACCTTCCCTACTGGTGGTAACTTCCAGTGTTAAGGAAAAAAAAAGTCTTTGAGCAATTATAGGAATTAATGTGTCTCTACAAGTTCTTCAAACTAAGGTCTTTCATTCATTTTTCATTTTGAACTAAGCATGTCTCTGAATATTAAGGTTCAGGTTCAATTGGGATGAGGTCATTTTGAACACCTTCATTTTACATCCTAAACCTTGGAGGGCACCTGCTGTATCTTTAATATGTAGTGTATAAGTAGTACCTAAATGATTTTAAAATACTTCAAGGAAGATGACATTTTAAAATGCTCTGAGGACTAATCCTAAACAAGAAGATACAAAGGAAAAAAAAAAAAGACATCTTCAACGTTGTTTCATTGTTTTTAAAAGGGTCAAGACCATTCTGCAGAAGCAAATGGGAACCTCTCTTCCACTGAAGGTGGTTACAGTATGAGCAGGCTTTCAAACAATGTCCCCTCAGACCTCATTTCTAATCTGTTTCTTCCGTTTTACATATCATTTCCAGCAGTGAATAAAGCCCTGAGGAGAAATAAACCTAATTATTTGTACGTGGCCCCCCACAGTCTCCTACTTTATTATGTCAAGTGAGAGTCATTCTGCTGACGCACCTCCCGCCAGCCGGCTGTACAGTATAGTGGTGGCTCTCCTTCCCTCATTTTCCTTTCCCTCTCCACTTGGCAGATGTACGCGTGTGGGATTTCACAGGGTTGTCTGCCAACTTTGAAATGAGAGATGTGTCCAACTACTATTGGTTGCTCTCAATTTGTAAGGGCTAAAACAACATTATTTGAAGCTTCGGACAAATACCAGGAAGGAAAAATAATCTCTGCTGTTGATTTACTGGAACACGCTATCATTGAGACTTGAAGGGAGGGAACTTAAAAGGAACAAATTGCATGGATTGCGCAAGCTATTAATTTTACAATTTGATGAACAAGCCCAATAACGCATGCCCTAATGTGAGAACGTAGGTAACAAACACCACAATTAACAGCCATCACGTCTAACTTAAACCAATCTCCGCATAACTTACCAGACTAACTAGCTACTACACTTTCTCAAATAGCAGCTGAATTCATCCCTTTCCTCTGTCTCTTTCTTCCCAAATCATTTCCTTAATACAGTCAGAGCACAGCTAGTAAGACTTAAGGGATTAAACTCAAGATCATTACAAAATACCTAAACTGGCTATTAATATTATTCAAACCCTAACAAGCACACAAAACCTTTTTTGAAACATAAACTGGAGGTTGCATTTCCTATATACAGTATCTCACCTCCTTAATATAGTGTATCAGCCAGGACATCTTATTCAAGAATCACCATAGGATTTTTGCAGGCGTTGGAGCAGAAGAAAGAATAAGAGGTCTATTAAACACTGAACCTAAAGCTGAACTACAAAGCAGGACTTTGCACAAAGACTAAGTACCAGATGTATGCATCTTGCTCATCAAAATTAGCAGCCAGAGAATTCACAAGGTGTTTAAAGCACATCTTCAGAATAAATACTCTTTCTAAAAAATTGCTAGGCAGGTTTAGTAGTAATATTGTCCAAAGTAAAAGAGTAAAAATAACTCATAAATATCTTAAGGTAAGAAAAATGTTTCAACTGTTTTGGCCAACAATGAGTTCTGCTATTTAAATAAGACTCAGGAAATTTTCCTTATTTTTAGGACTTCCTACGCAATTATCACTGAGCAGCCAGAGAGGACCTCATATAAATTTCATAAAAAGAATTTGTCCTGGCATCAAACTGCTGATTAGCTGTTAGAAAGGTAGTAGGAATCCATGTTGCTATTTTTAAAATCCGACTCTGTTGATCAAAACAACCCTTGCCATTCCTAAGAAATGCAAAACGTTGTGAAAGACTGATAAACGTTTTTTTTTTTTCCAAGTTTTCCTCCAAGCAGTTTTCCACTGCCAAAAAATACATAATTTTTCAAACCAAATAACTAATTTGGGGATAGTTGTTTTCATGTTATATCAGAGACCATTTTGTGTTCTTTGTACTCCAGATGGTCCTAAAAAGCTACCTTGTACAACCCTGGTACAGCTAAGAAACTCACCACCTTGCAGATGCTTTACCATTTCCCCAAACTGGGACTGTAAACCCATGCCCTTCGTCTACTGCCGCCTCCTACAGCCTTCCCCCCCTCATCTCAGCCCCATTGCCCCCACTGCCCCCCCGGCTCCCCGTGCCCTTCTCTTGGGGCAGGGGCATTGCAGAGCCCATGGAGAGCAGGCACAGCAGCATCTTGTGGCTGTTCTCCAGAGAGCTTCCCTGCCTTCCTGGGAGAGGTAGGATGAGCCATACATTCTGGGAAAAATACACGGATTTGGTGGGGAAACTGAAACAACTGCTTGCAAGGACCATTTGTCCAGCTCTGTAGCAGAGGAATAAATCAAACCTGTGGAGGCTATACGCAAAGATGGCTGCTGGTCTCAGTAGCCTTTCTGCGTGGCAGTCTTCCTCAGACAGTTTAGTCTTCAGTGCATTTCATATCCCTTTATTTTGTCCATGAATGTCAATACAAAATACTGTTAGTACCAAAGATCGACTGCAAATTCCTGCGAAGGGGATGTTATCATGTGCTTCTCCATTCCCTACCCAATGGAAAGACTACGTACAGTATTGCCAGTCTATTCCAGCAGCTTTTTTTTAACATAAGATATAGGGCAAGAGTCAGACCTTAAATCCAACAAGGTAAGGTTGACATTTTAGATAGCTATATCCTGCTATACCTAAGCTTTTACACTAATTGTGGCTATACGGAGTTTAGGATAAGTACTCCATCAATTCCCCAGCTTTCTAGGAAAGTTTTGCACTTTTTCCTGAACCTTGTGCTACCATGAAAATACTGCCAGAAGATGCTCAAGAGCTACTTCAACACACAGTGACCTCAGTCACTACATTTACTGCAAAAATCACCAGTACAGGGTCCTGGTGGAATCCTTTTGTTACTTCCTTCAGTTTCCAGTAACCTCCATCCCCAGGGCCTTGAAGACAAAGAACTGGGACCTTTTTACCTATGCTCAGCAGAGATGAAAGAGGGTCAGTCTGGTCCTCCCCTGGCCTGCCCACAGATTAGAATGTGAACATGTTGCATTCTCAGCCCTCTCATTTCCCTGCAAAAAGTTCTGAACTTCTCTTCCAGAACAGACACGCACACAGCATGCTTCTACATGACTAATACTGTATTCCAAGTTGCAAATGTGCTTTATTCTATTTTCATTATTTCTTCCACAGTCAGTCCAAGAGTGATCCTTGTACTATTTTATCTCAGTAATGGGATAGTTTGGCAACAATATCATTCACCGTCAATGGGTTTTGCTTTTTCTCCTTCTAAAGAGAAGAGACATTTTTCATGTGTCCGTTTTCCAAAAGCCATGGGGTTGGGGTTTTTTTTTGCCAAAGAAATGGGTGAGTCAGGCTGCTAACAGATAGTACATGCAGATCTTTTAAGCGCATTAAGCTGTTCCTGGGAAACAGCTCACGTCTGACTTCACAGCCTGACACAGCCAGCACGGTCTGAGCAGAAGACCCATTAGCGCATTAATCATGGCAGAACAACAGGTAGCCCGACACATGATGTTGTCACAGTTACATCAATGTTCAGGGTAATAAAAGAGAGAATAAAAATAGTCAGAATACAACTGTATTATTCATCCTGATTAGAAGCAAAAATATTGTGATGAGCCAGCCAAAAAGGACAAATGCATTCACATACACGTATTTCCCCTGCTGCCAGTACTGCCCAGTGGGGTAAAGCCCAGGGAAAGGTAGTAAGTCAGAGAGAAAGATCACAGCATCCACTGTCCCTGTAAACCTTTGGCAAGCAAAGAGACAGTTTGCTGAAATTTGATTCTGCTACACAAGAAAAAGAAGCTTGGAAAAAAGACAGCGCACATGGGAAGGGACTAAGGTAACCAGAACAGAAATACCCACCTGCTTTCTGTATGCCAAAACTAGCCAGCTATCTTAATGTCTGCCACATTGAGGAGAAATACTTGAGTATCATTTATTCTTGAGAAACACCATAACACATTCAGAAGTGGAAAGACTTGCTTGTTGGGGGGCAGTCGGTGACCCAATAATGTAACACTTTCACTAGATGACCGTTTCCAGAATAGTATTCAAAGGCAACATTTCCAGAGGAGTGGAGTGAGAAAGTCTTTCCTAAGAGGGTGACTCCAAAATAATTTAGGGGGCTATTGAAAATATGATTTCTGAGGGGTAGGATTCACTGGAAGAAACACCATGAGATTTTCAAAACTGAAGTCCAGATTACCAGAGTTGTGTTCTTTGACATAATTAATCTAATACAAAACCTAGATCCCTAGGGGACGGTTACCATTTCCTGTGCATTGAATTCTCCACAATTCTGTTTCAGAGTCAGAACAGAACAGGTCAGCTCAGAACAGAGCTGTACCAAAGCTGTGTGTACAGGATACTCTTAAGGACACTGAGACACAGTACCCATCGCTACTGAAAAACAAACACAGTAGTCAAACAGGGAGACGTGACAAGAGCACACAGCTTTCAGACCATTGCAGGAAAAGGTCATCCTATTTCAGAGGGGATGTTGGTGTATGCAATTTGTTTTTTATTTCAACCGATATTAAGACAAACATAAAAGACTTAGTGACTGGGTCCTTTCCTCCAGCATACTGCTGGGAAGCTGCAGTGTTTAGAGGCTGTGATCTCACTGACTCCAAAGAAATCCAGCAACAGCATCAAGAGCCAAAGAGATGGCAGTGAGCCAGGCCAGTTTTACTCAGAAATTTCTGCTGCTGGTGTATGCAAAGCTGTCAAAACCCTGGTGAGTGGCACCGAGCCAACATGAGAACTAGGGGAGTTTCACACCACTGCCCAGTGCTGGGGAACCAGCACCTTCCCAGCCCTCTCACTCCAGAATATGCTTTACTGAATTTATTTTTCAATTAACCCTTGCTGTTGACCAAGAAGAAGAAGCAGCCAGATTTTCTCAGTGACAATTACCCATAAGGACAGATATGTTAATGTTTCAGCACCAAAGACCAGCAGTGTGACACGAGGTCAGCCAGTGCTAATGGGAGGCCCTCCTGGATATACAAGGAAATTTGGAAAGATGACCACTTCAGGGAAATGAAGATGAAGATAACAAAATAGAACAATTTTCCTTGCTGAAAGGCCCAAAGCCCCAAAGCCAGTCTGAAAAGCTGTAGTTACATGGCGTGGTACATAGTAAGGAGATAAGAGGGAGGCTGGAGGAAGTGTACTGGGATGAGATAATCAGCCACACTCATAGGAAAAGGCCATGTTCTTCCAAACAAACCCAAACCACTTGTAGGGTCTTGTCCAGTTTGGGCTGGTGCCTATGACCCTGTTACACTGTTGCAAAAAAATAATTAAAAAAAAAAAAAAAAAAGAAAGATTAGACTTGCACTGATGGACTTCTAAATACACAACTGTAGAGCGGAATGTGATGGTGCTTACGAGCTGCAGTATAAGCTAAATATCTTCCAAATGTAACTCCTATAACTCTTTTCAGAGAGTGCCATCTCCACTTCTGTTCTAGCCTGCAAGACCTGGAAACTTATTAAAACCCCACTTGTCTGAGATACAGTCTGTGTCAACAGAGAAAATTCACAAAGCTCAGTATCTTTTAAAAGCTGTAGGGAGTAAGTGTGGCTCGTAGCAAACCCTGAAGCTGGAAGAATGGAGCATAACATTAGTGCTATGATAAAATGACTTTCACAATCCTAATGAATATGTGTTTAAACTCCAAACACCTGTCAGTCAATTATAATAGAGTGCTGTGAATATTAAGAAGAGCGGTTTAGTAAAGAGTCCAATTGTAATGAGTCTTGCTGTGGGAGATGCTGACCAAAAACTGCTATGTTCTCTGTTGCTTTTCTGATTAGAGCTGGCTGGGATCTCTCTCAGCCTGTGCTACCAGGGCAAAATCTGCACATTCACATTCAGCAGATGAAGCATCAAGAGTATGGTTATTTCTTTAAGAAACCCTGGTCATTGAAACACCATCTCTAGAAAACCAGCAGCTTATTACCCTTGGGTTCAGGTTCATTGCATTCTATGATTAACCTCCAGGCCTGATGTTTTCTTACCTTTAATTCTAACGTTAGACTTATAAATTCAAATTGTCACATGTCTTGAATTGCCAGTAAAGACATGTGCATGCAAAACATCAGTTAAATACTTCTGAAGATGTATATAACTGGTAATGTGGGCATTTGAAATTAGCATTTGGCCTTAAGGATTTTCATGTGGGCTTTGACACTAGTTCATTAGGTGTCTTTGGGCAAGACAGCTTGCATTTTGAATTCTCTGCCTGTACAATGAAGGGAATGACTGTAGTTAACCTACTAGGGACTGCCGATTTGATTAATTATTGTAATATCGCTACAGCTAGCAGCCACAGAGTCAGCCAGGCATTGCTGTTTCTTCACACACAGGAGGCACCCCAGTTCACCACAGTCTCCTTCACAGAAAAAGTAAGTGGGAGAGAACCCTGCACATTTCTGGGAACCTTTGAACAATAGCTCTTGCCCTCACTCTGGGAGAAGTCACCGCTGCGTTCTCTTGCATTCTCCCTTCAGCAGGCTTGCTGTTATACTGACTAGCCACGGCTCTCAAGAGGTACTGAACACCTCTGGGCCAGTTATTCAGCGAGTCTTCTTTAGCCTGTGAAAAATCAGACCATAGAGCTTAGGAAGTTGGGAAGGGAGATAAGGGGATATCATTCCCTTTTTCCTCTTCACTGGCTTCCCTGAAAATATGGTAAATGCCTCCAGCGTTTCAGCCAGCTGCAAGGCTTGTGGCTTCTCTGTTTCGTTTTCAGCAGGTACATCTGTTTTCTGGTCAAGGGATGGCTCTTCACCTTCCCTTTTTCCTCTGAAATGAAACAAAACATGCACATCTGCAATGTAATGAGAATGAAACCACTTCATTCACTTTCAGGGAGACTGAGCGAGGTTTCCTGAAATGTAACAGGATGTGAAAGCAGCAGCACTTTGAGCAGAGCTCCGCCAGCCTCTGCAGCAGCAGCACATCTTGCTGCAACATCGGGCTGCCCAGGGAACTTCTGTTTATTCAACATACTGCTTCCAGTGACACCTTACACCAGTTCATTGCTTTGAAGGTATTGCCTCTTGAAGGTATTGGTGTCCGGTCACAAGTGGTGTTCCCCCAGGGGTCAGTACTGGGGCCAGTTCTCTTTAACGTCTTTATCAATGATCTGGACAAGGGGATCGAGTGCACCCTCAGTAAGTTTGCAGAAGACACCAAGTTGGGCAGGAGTGTTGATCTGCTCGAGGGTAGGAAGGCTCTACAGAGGGATGTGGACAGGCTGGATCGATGGGCTGAGGCCAGTTGTGTGAAGTTCCACAAGGCTCAGTGCCGGGTCCTGCTCTTGGGTCACAGCAACCCCATGCAGTGCTACAGGCTTGGGGAAGAATGGGTGGAAAGCTGCCCAGCAGAAAAAGACGTGGGGGTGTTGGTTGACAGTCAGCCAAATATGAGCCAGCAGTGTGCGCAGGTGGCCAAGAAGGCCAACGGCATCCTGGTTTGCATCAGACATAGCGTGGCCAGCAGGACTAGGGAAGTGATCATCCTCCTGCACTTGGCACTGGTCACAGCTCGAATCCTGTGTTCGGTTTTGGGCCCCTCTCTACAAGAAAGACATTGAGGTGCTGGAGTGTGTCCAGAGAAGGGCAACAAAGCTGGTGAAGGGTCTAGAGAACAAGTCTTAGGAGCGGCTGAGGGAACTGGGGCTGTTTAGCCTGGAGAAAAGGAGGCTGAGGGGAGACCTTATCGCTCTCTACAACTACCTGAAGGGGGGTTGTAGTGAGGTGGGTGTTGGTCTCTTTTCCCAAGTAACAAGTGGTAGAACAAGAGGAAATGGCCTCAAGTTATGCTAGGGGAGGTTTAGACTGGATATTGGGAAAAATTTCTTCACCAAAAAGGATTGTCAAGCATGGGAACACGCTGCCCAGGGAAGTGCTTCAGCCACCATTTAAAAGATGTGTAGATGTGGTGCTTAGGGACATGGTTTAGTGGTGGACTCAGCAATGCTAGGTCAATGGTTGTACTTGATGATCTTAAAGGTCTTTTCCAACCTAAATGATGCTATGATTCTTTGATTCTATGATGTCCAATGTTTGGCAAGGGAGGTCTCATCTGAAAAACAAACAAACAAACAAAAACCCCAAACCCCTAACGTTTAAAATATCAAATCTGTTTCTCTTCTGTCCATGTTTAGGATATTGGAAATTTCACAACAATTGCCAAATTTCATTCGCATTCCCCCCACCTTCCTGACCAGCTAACTTTACTCCAGAACTCAGATAAAGTAGCTTCAGTTTACCTCCAGACATCCATTCATCCTAAACTTACTTGCAGCAGTGTTGTGACAGCTGTTCCTGTATCAGGACTGGCTGGCTGTGAGAGCAGGGGAATGAGATAAATATGATAAAAGGGCTGTTGTGACACCAGCTTTTTACAAAGGAAATTAGGGATTGTGTTTCAAGTACAGCTAAATTGTGACAGCTCTCCAACGTGTATATGAACACCCATTTTTCAGTAACTATGATTTTCTACTTGTACTGCTCTGCGTTTTTTTAACTTCTAATCAAGCCCTGGCTACAAGTCTCTAACTGAAAGTAACTTTGCCTTCCCCCTCCGGTGTCAGAAATGACAACACCTTCCACAAACACAGGCCTCCAGATTGCAAGGTTTGGCCAAGCTGTGGTGCCTTCAGGTGCCTGATGTGTGCTGATAACCCGCAATATTAGCTATGTTATCTTATTACGGGTGAGCTCACAGACTTCACTGGATAGGCTTTCTGCAGAATCTTACCCCCCCAAAAATAAAAACTCAACACTTTTCTCTCTGAAACGTGTGATAAATAGAAAAAAAAATCACTGCCCCATATTGGCACTTGGTTTATTAAAAGCATGATGTGATCCTCATGGTTTGCTTTTGAATCCAACCTGCTTCAGCACATACTGTTTGCTATTGCTGAAAATAGGTGCCTCTAGTTCTATGCCTCTGAAAGTCAGCGTGCTCCTCGGTGGCCTTGCTCTGCAGATGAAGTGAGGTCAGCCCAGAATTGTTACGAGTCCAAAGTGTTTCATAACACTCGAGTGAGAAAACACAGCTCAGGACCCGGATTCCTGTCCCAGCTTGGTCGGGCTGGGCTGCAGGCTCTGGAAAGCTTATCCGCTGATGTCAAGAGTGATTTAACATGTGACAGTGCATGGAAACTGGCTGTGCAAGCTGTTGCAACATACAGCAGGAGCAGCAAAGGCAGCAGAAGTACTACAAGCACTTTGCTACCACAGCAGTTCACGCCAAAGAAAATCCCCATAAAAAGCACTTACAGCCATCCCCTGGCAGAGGTCGGTTAAGAAGATGGATAGTAATTGGGATAACTGAGGGTTACCTAAGGCAGCTGTGGCGGTTCCCATACCCCAGAGATGAGGCTGGGTGCGAGCAGGAGCCAGGAAAAAGGGGGAGGTGATATAAAAAGGAGAAGAATCCACATTTTCCATGACCCAGGCACTTTCCCCAGGGAAGGACAGAGCAGCAATCAGAAGCAGGTTTGCTGTTTCTTTTCTGGGTTAAAGAAGGGATTAATCACAAGGGGAAAATGCCTTGTAATACTGTGACTCAGCAGAAACCGTTACTTGCTTGGAAGCATCTGGAGGACACGGCCAGAACACAGCAGTGAGTCAGGGAAACCTGGGATTTCGGCTGCTGCCTTCACCCTTCTCTCCAGCCTTCATTTAACAATCTGAGCATCTGGGAATAAAGTGATCACTTAAAGATACCTCATGCTGTCTTGTGTAGCCGGTATGGATTTAGACTGCACAGCAGAAATAGAAGTACAGATGACATTATTCCCCTTCTTGTGAAGTGCCTTTTGGCACTGACCTTTCTATGGCAGCTCCTGTGGCATGGTCCTAGCAAAACAGGATGGTGAACCACAGGTGAGCCCTCCAACATATACAGTAGTCTAAATTCATAGTGGCACAGCCCTGGATCGCCAGCTTTTCCACAGGAAAAAAAAAAATTGTGAGGAAGAAAACATCGTATCGCTGCAGCCCTATACTCTGTGGTGTTTTTAGGGGAAGATCCCTCAGAAAAGAGGATGTACCTTCTAAGAAATCATGTGTTAGCTTTTCTGAGAACCACCACAAGGGCACTGGAGCAATGAAGTGTGTTTCCAAGATGGTCCCCTAACTTGATCTTTCATCTCATGTGGTCAAAAGAAGATAGGAATCAGTCTCATCCCCAAGAAAGACATTGCGAGGGTAGGATGCTATCCAATTGTTCTCTCCTGTCTGATTTACTTAAGTGGTGCTGCAGAGCAATGAATGGTACCCGAGTACTAACTCGGAACATGAGTTTGAGGAATTTTTCAGACTTTTAGGCTGTCCTGCTCACTCATCTTTTAGAAAATGTTAATTTTCTCTAAACACCTACACAGTGTTTTTCTTTTCAGTGTTTGATGTTACACAACAGTCTGGACACCCCAGCCAGAAGTAAATCCCATGGTCAGTGGCAGTCTATAACTCACTGGGGAGCTGAATTCCCCCTCCAGATTTTATAACCCAAGGTACAAACAATATGCAACAGGTAAATAGGAAAAGGAACATAAGTAAAATAAAAAGCCTAAATAAAAACCTAAATAAAATTAAATAGCAAACAAGGGAAAGGTGATACATGGTGACAGTGAAGGCAGGTGTGATTCATGAGCAAGTCACCACAGAGACCTGGGCAATTACAAGATGTTTCTGGATAGTTTTTGTGGCAGACACTATGAAAAGGTAAGATTTGGTGAAGAGAAAATGATGCTCTCATGAATTTGAAATAGTGCAACATGCAAAACTGTGAGGTTTTTTATTTACTAGATGGATTCATGGATTACTACAAGTCCATGAAACTCAAGCTGGGATCTGCAACGTTATTTTCATCAGTAATGGTGAACAATCACTCTTTCCTTGTTGCTGTTCTCTTTTAAGCCTTGTTGCTCAGCACTCTTGACATCTTCTGGAAGATTAAAATGAGCAATGCTGGTGGGTTTTTCTCCCTAAATTTCTGCTGACAAACCCCGGTGACATGTTAGAATACACTGTTGGTGTTGGGCCACTGCCAGAGGATGAGCCAAGAAACGGGCTGCAGGAAGCGTCACCAGTCCTAACAACTGAAATGATAGGAGTGAGTTAAATTCAACTTTGCAGTCATTAAGCATGACTGCATACTCGCAGATGTAGCTAGGTCAGGCTCCTGGCTCAGGCCCTGGTTTCTGTCCTGCCTGAGCAGCACAGTTTCCAACCCAGACTGCCAGAGGTCATCCAAGGACCACCGTGACTTCACTGGTGTCTCTCCTGGGGACAGCTGTGCACATGAGCTCAAAGCTGCCTGTATCTTCTCCTCTTTGGATTCCTGTCTGAAAAGTAGCCCTCTCTTCAGCACTAAACCGAAACACAGGCTATATAGCTTACCACGTGTTGAGGAAGGGTCTATGCCAAAACAAAAAGATAGCAATAATCCCTCCAGTCCCACATTGCTTATTCCCGTCCCTGTTCGTTGTCTTCCCCACTCTCTTTTGCCCCCTCTCCATCAGCAGCACAGGCATGAACCAGATCTGGAAACTGTTTCAGCTGAAATCCATATCTCACCATGTGTTTCTGTTTGTTGAGGGCTTTCTGTTAGGTTGAATGCACATCAAAATTCAGTCTAAGAAAAAACTCACAAGGCTGTTCACCAGTCTACTGACTCGCATTGCCATTCCTTTGTTTTGGTCCAAAGGTACAACACTGCTCTCCAAAACCTCAAAACGAACTGCAAGGAAATACCAAGGAGACATAAAAAACCTGGAACACGTCTACACATACTTTTGTTTGTTAAGTAGTTTGAAATTCACATCCCTGTGTAGCTCCTCTCTGTCACGCAAGGCTGGAGTATGTAGTATATCATCACAGGCTCACTGATGCGAGTTGCTATTCACAAATTCTGAAAAACCTGCTAGGCTGGAAGAAAAGACTGAAAAACCACCTCAGAGGCTTCTGGGCTGTAACAGGGTGACAAGGAGCTGAAATTTATACCAGATGTCCCAAACAGCTCTAATCTTTTATTTCACAATTTGATGTGAAGGTCAATCCTTTGAGGGCTTTCCTAAGCATGGTAGAGGCACCCCGAGAATGAGTTTGTGGTCCAGCGGGGGAAGGACACAAGCAGAAGGGCACAACAGCAAAGCAGCAAGCCATAATGTTCAGGTGTAAAAAGGACAAACCCTGGTGAGTTTAGGCTCCCAGTCAGCTCCTGGTCTCCACCTGAGGGCAGGTCACCCACACTCTTGGGCAAGTCTCTCACCTCCTCATCTGTGAGGTTTATGGGGTTGTGCCAAGGAGAGGGCCCTAAGGAGACCAGGGCTCTTTCTGCCAGGATCACCACATCAGGTGGGGCAGCAGCCCAGAGAAGAGCAAAGGAAGCACCCCGGCTTCAGAAATTCGATCAAGAGCAGTTGTAACACCCATGGGAGATGGCCCCATTGCTGCTGTTTATGCTTTTGAAAATCTCTCCTTACTCATTTACTAATTCCCAAATACACTAGGTTCATTACTGAATGGAGAATCCCAGACTCCCTCACACAGCAGAAAGCAGCTGAGAAGCAGAATCATACTTTTCTTGAGGAATTGTCAATTCCTGAAAGTTATATGACTTTCATTAATCCTTACCCTGCTTCAGTACCGTGAATGGCAGAAAGAGAAAAGAAACATTTGAGATCTTATGGAGCAAAACCCAGCTATACTAGACTGATGCCAGCAAAGATGTTTCCCCATCTGAAAGGTGGCCTGAGGTCCTTATGCTTGCTTGACAGGGTGTTTAACTTAGCTGTGCCAGTAATGTTGCCTGCATATTTTATATTGAAATAAAATAGCACATCCAGCTACCTTGTATTTTCCTCCTTAGGCAATCTATCTTCAGGGAGAATGCCTACAAGCACGCTGAAGGCAAGCTTTTCTTTGCAGTCTTGTTCACTTTAGAGCCTCACGAGCTCCCACTACTTTATTAAGAGTTCCAGTATGGGTGGTACTGTTATTACTGTTATTAATTCCCCTGTTATTAAGGATCTCAGAGTCCTTAAGGGGGACTGGACTTTCACATATAATAATATTAATAATGACAATAATAATAATAAAGCAATTGTCAAGCCTTGTGTTGATAGATAGGAGTTTGAAAAACAGCTAATAAGTCCCAGAATCTCAAACCCAGTAAAGCAAATGTAGGAAGAAACAAATATTTATAATTAGCCTCTTGCTCTCTGGGATGCTTGTTTAATGCATGGTCTGAAGGTGGCAATGCTGCTATTGTATCCCTCTGATAGGATTCATGCTGTGAAACCACCTGCAGTGCAGAACAGCAGTGGACAAATGGAATTAGCTAATTGAGTTCCCCTCTTCAGGGGCTGGGAAATAGAGTAGAAAGGTGGTGAGTTTGTCTGAGGAGGCTCAGACAAGTGGATGGGGGGAGAAAAGAGGTGAGGATCCTCTCTCACTTCCCATCTCTAGAGAGAATCCTCCTGACAGCCCCTTTGGCAGCACCCCGTGCCCCAGCACCCAGGCTGGTGCAGCAGCCTGCAATCTCACTACCATTTGTCCTAAGGGATGGGGAGGGTATTTTTCTTTCCATTTTGGAGCAGTAGTAAAGCACACATTTACTTAGCTGACTTTTCACCATGGCTCCTGTATGTTATTTGCATCTTTGAGTCCAAAGAAGGAAGAAATGAAAATGTTTGTCAAGGTAAGATCCATTCAATGCAGGGCGTGAAGTGGGTCTTTTTTGCAGCGTGAGGGGTAGAGGGACACGTCCTAGCAACTCTAAGAAAGTCCAGGAAATAGTTCTTGTGAACTTGCCTGAAATGATAGCAAAAATGGAAGAAAGATGAAGTGCTTTAAAATGGGAAAACTTCAGCTTCTTCACTTGCCAGGATCTTCTTTTCTAAAACTAAGCAAGCAGCTAGGCCAAAATGAGAATAGGGTTTGGTTGAATTGTTTGGAGGGGTTTTGTCTTTTTTTTTTTTTTTTTTTTTTCCATTTAATTTTTAAAGTATGCATTAACTTATATTTCTAGACGAAGTGGAAAGAATAATAAGCAAAACTTGTTCTCTAAAAACACGCATGTAAAATGTGAGTAAGTTTGTTTCGGTTTTTGCTTTTCTAGGACTGAGGTCTGGAAATTGCATCTTCTTTTCTCAGAAGACTTAGAAAGCAATTCACATTCCAAAAACAGTTACCAGTAACAGTTTATCCTGTTTGTTTTTCAAGAGAATATGAAAAATACATTTTTAAATGGCAGAAGTAATTTACCAGCACTAACCATTTAATTGCCAGACAAGAGCCATAGGCTAGTTACATTATTGTGGAGTCTGTAAAAAGGACAACATGAAAAATTAAGTATTAGGTGGCTCGTTTAGCTTACAGCTGTTCTGCTTTCTTATCAAGCGGTATTCTATGTCAAATACTGACAGTTTTAATTTCCTTTCCTGATTGCTCCGTTTAGATCACTTTGACGCAGATTATTGCTTTTACAAGAACATAGTCCAGCTGGAGGGTAAACATCACTCCTAATAATTTTTCTTTCTTTTTTTTTTTTCCTGCTGTTCCTGTCTGTAGCAGAGGTACAAAGTAAAGTTGTATAACTTGCGTTTATAATAGCTATTTTGACATTTTTAGGCATTCAGGTGTAAAGTCTGGTCCCTAAATTACAGGGCTGTAATTCTAGCTTAGTCTGGAGAGAATGATTTCATGAGGTAATAAATGAAATGGAGACTGGACTAAGCAGCATCAAGAAAACATTTAAACCATGGATTCAATTTCAATGGATCTCAGACATACGTTTTAACTTCTGTGTGCATTTAATTGGTGTCTTGAATGAAGGCTAACTGAAGCACAGTCTTCCCTGACCTGGAGCCTAAGGAGTCTGTGCTTACTGCAGCCTATGCTTACCACCCAGGTAATTATACTGAAGTAACTGGTCCTTCTATTATAACACCTGTCATCCAGAAATCAGCACAACAATATCTGACCGAGAAGCTGCAACACCCGTTCAAACTTCCACACCTGGCAGCGTATCCTTGACTGGCCCCCTTTTAGAAGGGGATTTTGGCAAAGACCTTGTTCATTACGTGTCATCTCAGACCAGACTCTCCTGAGAAGGCCCTGTGCAGCCAGATGTTCCCAACGTTTCAAGCTCCACACTGTCCCCTGCCTTCTTGTGCAGGGGGACTGTCCTGTGTCCATCATCATGGACCGTCCTTCACCTGAGATCTGGTCAGGGAGAAGAAGGGACCAACCTACTGCAGTCCGCTGGTGTTTCTCCAAAAATGCTAATGAAGACTTTGACTTCTCCAGTGTAAGCATGGGACATCATAATGGAGGATGCACCTGGCACTTTAGGTGATGCAACCAGGTCTCTGCTGGGTCGCATGAGAAGGGCAGGTCCCAGTGCCGGGTTGCAAACATGGGCTGTGCCTTCTGGTGGTATGCCTAGGCTTTGGGTCCTCGCTACACTGCACCCTTTGGCTGCTATGAAGTGCCACAGCTGTATTTGGCACAACTGGTCAGAAAAACAAAGAAAGGCTGTGGCAGTGCATGGCAAAGTTGGTAAATACAGGTCTGGCTTGGGGTGTTTACAAGGTAGGAGCCAAACAAGTCAAGTTATCGCTCAATGCAGTAGAGTGGCTCAATTAACTTCATGCCCAGGCTTTCCCATTTCTTAGGCAGTTTGCCCAGGATTTGCTTGCTCTAATTTAGATGCCAGAAACTTTATCAACCATCTAATGCTACAACTTTGCTAGTGAATTAAATGTGACTAAAACCATTCTCAGGCACTGAAGCCCATATTCACATTATTAAACCATCTCACCTTCTAAAACAGGATGGGTGCTCCCAAACTGCCCATTAGGAGTGGTTATTGATTGGTCCTAAGCCCCAAACCATGCCCAAAAACTGTTTTGGTAATTGATATTTGCCTTAGCCTGAAGTGGGGTCAGGTATATTCTGGTAACTGAATGACATAGAGGCTCGAGTCTCCTTGCCCAGGGACACCCTCTGGCAGCCTCTAGCATCTTCACTAGTAGAGACACAGCCTGCCATTGAGTCATTTCATTCATTCTTCTCTTTTCTTCAGTATTCAAACATCTTCTCCTGAAGCAATGCTGGCCTCTCCCAACACTGAATGCATGCCAGGAACACAACTGCTATCTGTAGTAAATATTCCTGCTTGTTAGATGTGTCTGAGGTCCCCGAGATCCATCCACCGTGCAGCCCATGAGGCTGGTGACGCTGCCAATGGCTGGCTCTTCACATAATGTTTGGATGAGCCCCCCTCTCCCCGTCCCTGTGGGCTCACTTCCAACCCCATCCCCAGGCACTCCCTCTCCTTTGCTGCCTCCATGCATATCGAGTTCAGACCAAACACCTCCCTCTCTACAAAGGACCACCCACCTGCCGTTACCCTTACCTCCAGAGGTAGCACTGGTCTTTGCAAGGCAGTGGTAGTCAGGTCCAGCACTGGATTCAAGCCCCTGCACAGGAGTTCTTGGCAAGTCGGAGCTAGTACAGTTTTCCTTTTACTGGTTTTTGGGTGCACTGCAGCAGCGCTGTCTTCATGCTACATTGCATCCTCCACTAAGACAGACAAGCCACAGCCAGAGGGCTCAGGAGTGAAGAAGGACAGCCAGTCCACCTGGGAAAGGTGGATTAGATAGGGGAAGATCTTCTGGATCCAAAGTAGGAGATAGATCCAGACACCACTTGTGACTAGGTGCTCCTAAAGCTGAGAGGATATATTGGAAGGGGTAGTAGCAAGGATATATTCAAGAGGTGATCCTCAAAGACTGGAGGGTTCAGAAGAGGATGCAAAGCAAATTTTTAGTCACTCAGAGTATCAATCCTAATAACTATAACTGTGGTGAGAAAGACGACATGTCCTGACAGGAAATGTGTGCAACATAAAGATATTATCAGAGGCAAACATCTGCAGCTGATTGAGGTTATTGCTGATGAGACAGCTACTCTGTGTTGACCATAGTAGAAAAAGGAAACAAGCATGTGAGAGAAGTGGAAGAAAGCATTTGAGAATTCCTCTTTTGTACAAGCACGGACACATTTCAGTTTTCACTTGGCCTCTCTTGCAGCGTCCAGCTGCCAAGCTAGCATACTTCTCTATTGCTGTGTCCTCTGGTGTCAGGCACTCCAACCGAAAGTGCTTGATGCCTTCCCCAGAATGACGTGTCTTCTTTCAGCATATGCGTAACTGCCCTGGGTCTTTGAGCCGCTGGAGAGATGCCAGCCTATGCGCCTTTATCTGCCTCTGGGGTATGAACACAGGGCATTTCCAAATGATTTTTTTCCTGGGGAGGTTTTTGTTTCAATGCTCAGACCTGTGTCCCTGCCCACGGCTGTGCTGGGAGACCAGGGCATCCGTCACCTCAGCAAGCAGCGCCCTGTACGTGGCCTGCCGCACACGCGCGTTACGCGCGCAGAGCTCACAACGCAGGCTGAGAGCAGCGATGCTGGTGTGCGTGCTGCAAGTGACCTGGGTCACGCTGAGGCACCCATGCGATGGGGACTGTCACCTGAGAGGCAGCAGATTGCAGGGTACCAGGAGAGAGAAAGACGTACCCTGGCTCTCAGTGCAAGGCTGAAGCAGTGCTTCTACGTGCAAAATCAGAAAAAAGCTGCAGGGAGAGGATGCAGAATTATACACATCTTGCACGCAGAGCTGTCTTGCACCTCACAGGTATATAGATGCCAAGACTTGCAGCTTTTTAGGGTACACCCCATTGGCCATACCAGGAGAATTGCGTCATGACTCAGTGAACGTTTAGATACGTAGCTTAGGGCAAGCTGAGCCTTAGTCACTGGAAATCACGCAACCCACTGCGTACCTCTTTAGCATCAAAAACAAGAATTGTCGCTCAATCTACAGATTACCAAAAGCATATGAAATTTTTCCTTTCAGATACAAAAGCAGTGAATAACGTATCCTTTCACATGAAAACATCTTTTCAACTACTCAGGTTTTCCCTTGTATGTTTATTTATTGCCTGCTACTTCAATGTTAAAAAAAAAAATATACTGTTTTAAAAATGATATTTTTCAGGGCATCCAATTAAAATATTTCTATTGAGCTCAGTAAAGTATCAGCCCAGTCCTCACACATGTGTTTCTGTGTTAATAGTAGGTCTACTGCACTAGAAGCCAAATTGCCTGCATTTATTTCAGTGGAATGACATTGGCAGAAAACTGAGTTACAAACAAGAAAGGGATGTTTCTTGCTAGTCTCAGGGATGGATGGGCCTGATGAATCAATTGCCTCTTTCCCCTAGAGACGGTCCTACCAACTCGCACAGGCTCACTGGGGAAGATGAGGAGTTAGGGAGAGAGGGCCAAGTCAAATTGTTGTTGCTGACTGCCCAGGGTAGTGCCCCGTCTTTTGCAAGCTCTATAATTCCACGATTCAAAAAGAAAAGCCAGGTCAATTTTGCTTCCCCACTTCATTTCACTTTCTAAATTATTTAGGAGAGGCTGTGCCCTTGGACCTCCCAAAGAAATTCAGTTTTGTGAATCTCTTTAGCAAATCTGGACTTCTCCTGACCTCTTCTTTCTCGTTCTTCCCTTTAATTCTCTTTTGATTCTTTCCTTTCCCCCCACTCCTTTTCTACATCCTCATTCTGCCTCAGCTGTATTCTTTTTCATTGAAAAGTAAGGTTTTTCCCAACCATCAGAACCTCTTTTTGTTCATTACTTGGCCATTCTCAACTCTCCTGCAAATTACCCTCAATCTTGTGAAAACTATATTGAGGAAATGAGTGATAAAGACAACCAATAAATAATTTGCCAAGTTCCTCTGTATCAAAAAATGCTGAGAAGGCATCATTGCTGCTGCTAAGCTGTGAGACCCAAATACTAAAAGAGATGGCAAGACACGTTCTGTCTTGTTCCTGCATGTCTTCCCTGTAAGGTTCATAGCCTGGAAAGAACACCCTGGTTGGTCCTCAGGTCTCTTTCCTGCCTGCCACCTACATGTACAAAATAATCCTGTTGTAAAGGTCTGCCTTAACAGCATTTTGGGGTTTGAGGACTTTTCCTTTCTTTCCTTTTGCTTCTAATATGCTGTGAAAGGTGTCTAGGAGTTTCTTTGTTCTAATGGAGCATGGGATCATTCAGATGGAAGGTACCTCTGGAGGTCATCTAGACCACCCCCTTATTTAAACATCCAGTTCAAAGTGAGATCGAGTTGCTCAGTGTCTCTTTCAGTCAAGCTTTGCACACCTCCAAGGATGGAGATTCAACAGCCTCTGGGCACCTGTGCCAGCGCGTGACCAATCCCACTGTGAAACTTTCTTCTGGTTAGGAAATTTGTTCCACGGTTAGGAAGCACTTTCTTGTTTGAAACACGCATTTCAATTCACAGCTAGGTTAGACCCATGTGTTGATTGGTGTCCTCTCTGGTATTTACACTGCTAATAGGAAGCAGTCTTGGTCCCCTCTGAGGCTTTGTTTTGTTAGACTAAACACAGTGTCCACTTCCCAGCTCCTTTCCAGCACAAAGCTCTCCATCACTGACCAATCGGGGCACCCTTCAGTTTCAGTCCATCTTTGTTTAATATAGGCAATCAGAAGCATGAGCTAAATTTAAACAAAATCTCAAAAACATCTTTGAATCAGGGCAGTAAGCTTCCCTCTTTTCTGCTGGATATACCTCGTCAGACCACTCTAAGATCACATTAGCAGCACATCCACCACATACACCAGGGCCCTTCCCTTCCACAGTTATTTCCCTCCAGCATATTCACTGCCATCGCAGCACCCAGCTCATGAATTCCTTCCTCACCGCATACTTACTAACGCTCAGCGGTGCTCTCTCCCTTTTCGCCAGCTCTGTGCACACCTAATACCTGTTGTCTCACAGCTTCCTCATCACTGCATCCCACAAGACTCCACAAAAAGGCTTAACTGAAATTCCCAGGAAGGAAACACATGTTTCCTCTGAGTAGGAAATAGCTTCTCAAAGACTCTATTGGGCTGACACAATCCAACATTGTAAAGTCATGTTTCATTTTATCTTGTTCACCTCTCAACCACTATTCGTCCTTTCATTTAAAATTTTCTTGAGAGCTTTGCATACTATTGCAGCCAACTACACAAGACTGCCTGGGTCACCTCCTCTCCCCATCTTCTTAACTAAAGTGCCCAGGTTTGCTTTTCTTCATAAGTATGTTATTGTCCTCATCTGAGAGGTTTGAAACTAAGAATACTTGCTACCAGGGCTGTGCTTCCATGTACCAGTACCTCCAAAATTCATAGGCACACTTTGCTCCACAATAATCCAGGAGTTCTCCGGAAAAATGCCAGACTCCCTGTATCTTGAAGAGCAGAAGGGGCAGAAACATGATGACACACTCGAGATCCAAAATGACGTACGATCATGCCAAAAGTGTGCAAAAAGAGACAAACTGAGCAACAGCTGGCAGTGTGTTCATGGCTGTGGAGGCAGTAATTTCTTCAACTATATCTCTATTGTCAGAGCTTATCTGTTAGCCATGGGGATCCAAAACACTGCCATAGCTCTGCAGTTTCATTTCTGGAGTTACTAGCTGGAAAAACAGTGAGGAGAAGAGGTGAAATCATGGATGAGGAGTTAGCTATCAATAGGCGAGATTTCAATTTCCTTCTAATCTCTTTCTTTGTTGAGACATGCCTGTTTATCACAGTTGTGTTATCCTTTTCAAACAGCATTCCCAGCAAAACAGTTACCAGCATTGCTATTATGGTACCCATAGCTAAAATAGTTTTGCAATATGGGGAATATCAAGAAGATGGATTTTGCTGGCCTCCTCCCAATTTTCTTGAACTCTTCTTGAACACTTCTTGAAGTAGCATAAGTCCCTCGGTGCAAGAGATGCCTATAAAAGAAAATCTTTTCTCCTGTAATCTTTAAAAAATCTACACGTAGAAAAAGATTTTAAAACCATTTTTAATGTGATACACCACATTTAAATGTCTTACTTTCTAAGTTCAAATACAGTTGTGAATAAAATCCCTGATCCTCTGCTCAAAACATACCATAAACCTCCTACCGCACGTCAAGTGGAAATTCTGAAATTTCATCCTAGCAATTTAAACCAGACCTAACTCTTTCATCAGTGCAATCACTTACAAAACCATCATTAAAAAAAACCCCAAAACATCACACAAGAAAGAACTGCCAACAACAATAACCCCAACCTTTTGCTGCAGCTCAATGGAAAGAACACTAAGCTTAAAAGCTAAATCTTGTGGACACTGCTATTTAGTTAGGAAAAATGGTACCTTCATGGTATGAATTGTCAAAAATTAGATTTATCAGTACTGTAAACTAACTGTAATGAATAAAATGCAGAATGCTGGAAAGTTAGAAGTCAGCAGAGAGAAATGACACAAACCATGTGAATGTGAATGGTTATTTGTAATAGGCTAAGACCACATTATTTACGTAAAACCTGCTATTTACTATGTCTAAGTATGACGCTTTATGCTAGGATATCACATCTTTTCCTCCTGGCGCTCTCTTGCTCAGTCTATAAAACTTCCACATATTTTCAGGAAACATTTAACATATTCCTGCCATGTTGCATAAGACTTTGCCTGAGAGAAAGGCAACTACATCTGCCAGCTCCGTGTGTGCTGAGAAATGTGCGCCAAAGCTAAAGGCTTCAGACAACTTACCTTAAAAAAAGCTCTGTCGTAGCAGAGCCCCGGTCCAGCGGACATCCTCATCTGTTTCACTGCTGTGAAGGGGCCTAGCGTCGCCATCAGTGTCAAGAGGATGACTCGGAAACACAGGGCTAAGCACCTGTTTGCAGGTCTTCCACATTTAAGACAACACTGTGAAAGGAGCTGGAGAAACGGAAATGCAAACAGAGACACTTAAATATCTCAAGCTACCATTCACAACGTGACCCTTTGGTGAACATTCAAGAACAATTCCAGACCGTGTGAAGTGCCCAAGGCCGTCACTTGGCTCCTTTCAGAGCTAAGGCTAAAATTTACATTACAGACCATCCCTCTGCCAGAGATTCTCCACAACGAAGCGGAGCGTGACCATAGCTGCCGTCTGTCCCACGGCAGGGAGAAGAGCCGAGTCCTCCTCGCTCCGAAAAACACTGACTGTGTTGAGGTTTCAGCAGCTCTGCTGGGAATCAGCTCGAGGGAGCTTGAACCCGAGGGGTGTGAATGCCCCCGGACGGCTCCGGTCCCCCCGGCTCCTGTCACTGTCAGTGTAGCCGACGTACCGTACAGCTGACTAATGCTATAGGCGCAGATAGAGTAGCTGAAGAAATTACTCTCCTTTTCTGCATCAGGAAGAGGACAGCTACGTCACTGAGAATGACGTTCAAGATGACGGGAGCTGTGGTTCAGAAAGTCTGTCACTGCGGCTTCTTAATTATCTGCTTTGTGGCAGCGCTCGGTGCCGGTGGTCCCTGGCCCCAGGGCATTTCTGTCATCCACCCAGCATTGCTGCCAAGCTCCAGAGCAAGGGACATCATGAGCCGATGGTCCCCTATAACGATCTGTTACATGTTGCCTAATATACAGTAATTTTCTAAATAGCCACCTCTTCGAATGTGCCCAGTTTTAGCAGGAAAACTTTCTAGACTCTCGTTTCTAATTCAGTTTCTGATCAAGACAAGAAAGCTGAGTGACTATTGCAGCTGTCCTGCAATTTGGAGACACTAGGAGCCAGTCCTGATTTTTTAGAGCATTCACAGCTGAAAAGGAATATTTTCTACTTCATGTAAATTACTTCTGATTTACTAAAACCATTCCAGATCACTGAAGGGAAGAAAATAAAGGTGATATAAAACCACCACTAACATTTCTTTTGCAAGGCTGCACAGTAGCAGTGGCTTGCTGTAGTGTAGCATAAGGATGGTTTTCAAGTGACTTTTTTTCTTCCTGATAAACTCTTGCTTGAAAATGGCAGGTTATAAGTGCTAAAGCAAGAAGCAAAAGAGAAAAAGAAAATAGGAAAGAGCAGAAGTAGAATAAATACCTGCACAAGCTGCTCCAAAGGACTTTGCCATTGCTTTACCGGGGGGGGAATCTCTGATGCTAACTGAGGGAATGTCATCCCATGGCTTTTTCAGTCCAGTTCAAAGTCAGGGCTACCTGAAATTGTCTATACTTTATAGTGTGATGCTGTATAAACACTGAAAGGGAGCCTACCACACGCGCACAAAGGAACATCCTGGGCAAAAGCTGATTTGGGGGAAAAGGCATTTTGGTGAAAAAGAACCTAAGTACATGGGGGGGGGAGCTGAGGATTCAAAAAATATACGTATCAGTAGGGAATTAATAGCAAACTTCAGGAGTATCAAGAGACATTGCACTGTGGAATTACAGACTCCTGCAGATGTCAGGAGGAGCTATTCAGGAAAAGGCCCTTATTGAACCAATTAAATTTTTTCAAACTAAAAAGAAAAAAATCATATATTTCAAAGTCTTTCAAAAAAGGTATCGCTTCTGGCAAGCAGCCACAGAAAATTTATTTCAAAACAAAAGGCCTGTCACTACAGAAAACTTGGGACTTCATTTTGGAACTATGAAATGTCATGGTCCCTTCACGTACTTTGTGATATTTAATCATTACACTCTTCTTGTTAGTCCAGTCTACGTCAAGATTGCTAGTGCTTAAGGGGCTAACTCAGAGGAATAAGTGGCAGAACAGGCAGAGTGACTTCATACGCTGGCAATGGAGTGTCCTGCGTCAATGGCAAGCAAAGAATTTCAAGCAGATGTCATCTAATGTTTGGGACCAGTAGCTCTTCCTTTTCTGAGATTATCTGTCTCATTTTGGCCCATCGTGGGATCTCAAAAAATTAGATATATTTCTTACTGTGCTAGCCTTTGTTCTAATGGTACTACTTTTAGAAAAGTTTTCTCAAAGCATGATGAGAAGGAGCTGAGGCTCAGAAGAGAGTGAAGAAATTGTACAGAAAGTAGGAGGGATGGTAGAAGCCATTTCCCGCTTTATCCATTTGTGTGTCTTTCCTTTTACATATAAGACAGTGCCAGGTTCTTAATGAATTCAATAGAAAGGTTGCCATTGAGTTCATCCTTTTACAGTAATTTTACCACACTATTGAGAAAGTTTTAAAACAGCTTTCCCTTTGTGTGACAATGACCTTTCCCTTTTGAGAAACAGTTATTTTCATTACCCCTGTGACCCGTTCTCTGAAAAATATACAAAAAATTTGTTCAATACGGACACATTAAGAAAGCTATGAAACATGAAACAAAAAGTAATGGAATTCTAGAAATGTTAGGGGACCTCCCATGCATTTCTTATCATCATCAGAAGCCAGAAAACATTAGCTTTGTTTTGCTGACTGTTTGCAGGCTTTTGATTCTGCAGAGGTTCTCGGTAGAGCCAAGAGCACCAGAAGCTCTGGCTTCACCACCTGTCCACACACCAATGCTCCTTTCAAAAGCTCTGCTTTCCAGAGGTTAGGAGCTCATGAAATTTGCAGTCTAGAGGGTCTTGCAAACCCACCACGTGGCTTAGTAGAAAAAAAATTGTCAGCTGCGAACTTACCTATTCGGATGGCAAAGCATGCACTGACAGTGCTCAGCAGCTGCAAAACTCTTCAGCTTAAATCTCTTGGCTCTTTCATCAGGCAAGTGGAGTCCAGTCAAAATCAGTGGCGTTACAACAGCATATAAGACATGTGCAATGGCTTTCCATGGGCAAGGGGGTAGGGCTGGCCAAAAAGACCATTCAGGGAACAGCAAGTATGTCCAAAAACATAATCTGGAGCTGAAAGCAGGTGGGGAGACAAAAGTCTTCATGAATTGAAATTGAATTTAACTACTAGCTTTGTCTGTTAATAAAAAATGATGAACAAGTCAATGTCTTAAAACTTTCTCTTCTTTTTGTCTGGTTTCAAGAGTATGTGCTGCTTTGGAGATGAGAGGTGAATGGTATTTTGAGGTGAGGTAAAACATTTTTAATATTCAACACAAAGCCACAGTGATTTTTATTATTTGTTATTGGTACCGTCCTAGGAGTGAGGTATTGCAGCTGGCTCCATCATACTGACACAAGCATTCAGGCAGACACACAGTGACTTAGATCACAGAACAGATCCCGATGAAAACTGTTTTTTATTAAATTCCTTTGGTGGCTTAGTTTCCAGCTAGATCCTCTCGCCAGTCTGACACAGCTGCCCAAATGCCAGAGCTGACACACATGGGAGGTGCTGAGAAAAAGTGACTCGTGGCAGAAGTCAGACTATGGACTGGCAGTGACGCTCCTTTTGGTAGTGTCTTTCCCACATTGATATCAGCTCATAACAGTTGTGGAACCACAGGCTAAATGTCAGGCAGAAAGCAGTAGATTTCACTAAATAGACATGTGGCACCCAGGCTAAACAGGAGACATAGCACATAGCTGATAACTGCATAGCAGTCTCCAAGGAACGTCTTCTATGTGACTTTTAAAAAACGCTTTTTTAAAAAAACAAAGTAGTAGAAAATAAAATTTTAGAAAGTAGCGATTTTACAAAATGTATAAAATATGCAACTTCACACCAGAAATTTTGCATAGACCATTACAAACGCATAATGAAAATACTGTGAAATGAAACACAAAAGTTTAACTTATCCTTTCTTAAAAGTGCGTGTAATTCTGACCAAAGCCTTTGCTCTCTGTTCATGTTCGCCAAGGGTTACTGTATTCACAGGGAATAAAGAGAATATACTTTGCTGCATTCACGCAGACACGTTTTGAAAGTCTAAGCACTTCATCCTGACAAGTCCAGACCAGCAGTATCAGAAAAAAGTAGACCATAGAAATCCCAGGATTTGAGCATTTATAAATAACAATGAAGAAGATGAAAGCAAGAGCAGCAGGGAGTGAGGCGTGATGCTGCAGAGCTGAAGTACAAAGGGAGATACCCAACGTGTTCCCTCTCCGCACCAGAACTGCCGCTGTCGCGTATAGGTTCAGGCGTAGGGAAGCGCCAGGGGCTTTCAGATCAGAGCGGTTCAACTAGACCGCTTCTGGTTTTTACTTTTTAACTTTTGGTTTTGTGTGTATTTTTAACATCAGCGGGGGAAATGGAGTACATCCTGCGTTTGGGATGAGCGATACCAGGGGACTTTACAGCGAGCAGCGCCTGGCAGAGCCGCGGTGTTCCCCTGCCAGGCGTGGGCAGAGCCCCCTGCCAAGGAAGGGGTAAGCAAGAGCTGGTTTGTTGCGTGTGGAGCTCTTGCACCAGCCCATAAGAAACGCCAGGGAGAGGAGATTTTCCCCCTCAGAAAGCAGGCATATGTCCCAGGCAGCCTGGAACCTTTTCCGGGGAGGATCCAACACCCAACCCTCCTAGTTTTCACTGTCCAGACCAGCTGCCTCCCACAAGGCAGCCCACGGAGGAAGCGAGGCCCTCACCCCTGCCCAGGCTTACCCAACAGCTCTGAGGTCAGAGCGAGCCCTGGAACCACTTTCTATTTCTGCCCGAGGGCTGGATTTTCTTGTATTACGTATTTGAGCAAACATCGCCTGGAAGCCAGGTCAGCCCACCGAGGTGGCATGCGGACTCCTGACCTCCTCTTTCTGACAAAAAATGGTTCACTTTAAGAGGAGGGACTGGAAAACGTCTTGGCCAAGATTATTCTTAGGAGTTGGGGGACTTTCCTATAAAGTAGCAAACCTGGATTTATAATCCCTTAAGATAGAGAAGGGATATGATTCAACATCCACATCCTGGTTGAGCAATATAAATAGAAAGCACCAGCCCATCTAATTGGCCATCTGAAGGAGAAAGCTAGTTGGACCTAGACCACCTGAATCCTCTGGTCATGGGATCAAAGTCCTTATAGTCAGCTTGGCCCCGAGGATGCTTTTGCTTCAATAACAGCCATGTGGGAAGAGTGAAGATTACAGATCCGGCACAACCTATTAGTCCTATTATAGTGTGTTGGCATGTAATTAGAAAGGGCTCCCGCTATAATCAGTAGGTTTCCTTTCACAAATTCCATTTAGAACAATAAAGGAGTTTGCTAGAACTCACCCAGAAAGGAAGAAAGACCCAAAAACCCCAATGTGTAAGGCACTTTCTGAGTAGTGATATTCAGGTTTCTCATCAAGTTTGTAAGGCCAAATGTGTGACCAAAGTGGCAAACCCCACAGCAGCTCCACCGTGTCACTACAGGATCCTTGAGCTAGAAAGCCTTCATGAAGTCGTACAACAGTTATTGCAGGTGCATAGTGCATTTTGGTTTTCTAGTTACCCATCTCCTAAGAAAAATTTCCAACACATACAAACTGCTAATGAAATGTCATCTCCTGAAAGGAACGTACGGAAGCCTTGCATCCGATTCTGGCAATGGAGTTACAATAATTTTGTCAGTGGCCCTGTTAAGCAGCATTACCACGTTATAGCATATGTGAAAGATAGGCCTCCAGCCCGACAGTCTACATATCTTGTTATACTCAGATGGGATATAAATTACATCTACCCACATTCAGGTCTATTTCCCTATTCTAAGCTCTAAGCTCTGATGCAGAAATAAAGCTCTCCAAAGCATGAGAAGTACTATCTCTTGCATCATTTTGCATACAGTGGCAAAAATAACCACTGATACCACCCAACTTCTGTTCCCAATGCAGAAAGACATTGCTGCTATCCAGGAAAAACAAAAACATCGTTATATAACTTGGGTTATCTGTAGGTAATTTACAATGTCACAGAAAGGCAATCACCAGGAAAAGCAGAACGAGGATGTACAGCTAAATGTCAATATGAGTGAGTCTGATAAAGGGATTACGGGCACCAAAAAAATTAGGCATGAATGAGGGTAAACACATTTAGATCTACAGATGCCTCATTGAGAAACACATCAAACTTTTATGTAAGAGAGAAACAGATCCTATGGTTACCAAACTGAACTAGACTTAGTATGCATTCACGAGTGTGATTACTTTATGGATAAACACTGACAACCCTTCGGTTTCCTTTGGCATTGAGCAAGCTCTTCGGAGAGAGAACTTGCCTTTTGAATGCTTTGTAAAACACAATCTACATCTAAGGGACTACATTAAAAATAGCAAACAATAAAGATAGCAAATACTTATACCATTCAGTACCTCCCATACACTCAGGGTCCTCGCTGCATTCTCTTTTCAGCTTTATCATCTTCCCCAGTGACTGAAAAACCTCACTCTTCTCCTTTGTCATACAACTTCTTCGAATTTTCATCCTTCATGCTTAGAAGAGAGCTCAAAGGGAACCAAGAAGTTCCTTAAACAGAAGTGGAATTTACAGCCAATTTATTTTTAAAGGGGGAGAGAGATTTTCTATAGAAGCACAGCCCAACAATAATTTAAAACACAATACTCATAAAATGGGATCCTTGTCAAAACAGCATGTTGCCATAGTGGGCAATGAACGCAAACAAGCCAGATAACAGTTAAAGTGCAGGTATTGTGCTTGTGAAAGACAAAATGCCACCGAGGTAGTTCTAGCTCGGCCAGTTCTCTGCTCTGATGCCTCATGCAGCCCCGTGAAGAGGCATGACCACCACACCAGGCACACGGCGCCGCGATGGAGACAAAGCAAGAGCTACCTTCCTTCCACGAGAAGAGTTTGTGGAATCACTTCCTGATGCCGTTTCTCAGTGCAGCCACAGCAGCAAGTGCTCCTAATGCAAATCTAGGTTCACTGGCGAGTGTTACAATATTCCCATCGGGAGTGAAAATGCTTGCGATCATTTTGACTTGAAGGAGATGCGTCTATTTAAAGTGACCTGTGGCATTTGGATATTCCCCAAGAACAGTTATCTCCAGGACCTCTTTCACCTAGCACTGCGTACCTGCCAGCCTGGAAGCTGGCTAGAGAAGACTGGCATGATTTCTCTTATCGAGATTTTCAGCTTTCAGCTAACTGAGATTTTTTCCTCTAAACCTAAAGGCATGGAAATTCATGGTATTTGCATATGATACACTCAAGAAAAAAAAATTAAGCCTATTACTACACATCCTAGCCTTGTTTAAAAATGATGCAAGTCTGCCTTTAGGGAAAAAAAAAATGAGCAATCCCCAGAGCTTTTCATCAAAAAATCCCCAAACAACTCTGCAGTTCTCTAGCAAACAACCAACAGAGAACTGAAGAACTTGCAAAGCCACAAAAGCAAAGGGCCGTCAGTCAAGTGCACCAGCACTCTTTGGTGACATGCAGCTTCTGAAAGCAATGTTTGCTTATGAGAAACATGAACACAGGATCTTAATGACCTGTTCAACCTATTCACTTCAAATACAGCACAGGGCAGCTTGGTTTAACACTCGCACCTTCAAGCTCTCAGTGGAGCCAGTGGTGATCATTTATTTGAAAATGAGTGGGGAAAAAAAAAAAAAATCTAGTTTTTGAAGCTTGGGAATTTTGATGAAGACTGTTGAAGATGATACTACTAATGCTTTGTACCATGAAAACTCCAGAAACATGTAGAGGAGAGGCACGTAAGCATTTACAGACCCTGTAATGTCAGTTAATGCTCAATATAAAGATCCTTAAAAGAAGTGAGCTCTAGAATGAGTAAAGTGTTCACATCTTGCTGGACTACAAAGAACTCATCTGCACTTTTTACAAGTTCTGTAGGAACTCATGATCCCTCATTCCAAGCTTTGAGGGATTCAACTGGAAATACGTCAGGGGAACTGGACATGAGCTTTCCACCTCATTCAAGACATTTGGAAGTTAGTCCTTTAGTCATCGTCACGATTCCACTCGTGAACAGTGTACCAACAATTGGCATTTTCTTCCACATACAGACTAACACTTTTACGGAACACCACCGTCTTTGTAGCTGTATTCCTTGTCTTATTATCAACAGGACAATCTGAAGTCATAATCTCCAAATAAGCATTAGTGGTTGTATTACTACTGTAGAAGAGTAGGGATTATTAGAAAGAAAAAACAGTCAAACCAAACACAAGTAAACCGCAGTGGAACATACCGCAGCCCTAGTAATTCTCCAACTTTACTGAAAGGCCTTATTTTTCCATCTAGGAATGCCATTTATATAGCCATTTAGTTGACTCACAGCATTCAGCAAGCAAGGTCTCCTGCTGCTGCCGGTAGCACTGGCTTTTACCGTAGCCCATGGCGGGGCTCCTTGCAGACACGTGCCTGACAGCTGACAGAAGAGGGGTGGCAAGTTTTCACCATGACAGCTCCGCAGTCTGTTGAATTAGCAGCATCTGTTTTTTTTAAAAGGGAGAGTCCAAATGAGGACACCCAAGTTCAGTCACTGTATCCTCTCCCTCGTCTCTCTTATGGCCCACGTTCTGTTCTCCCTGCTCTGCGCCCTCCTGTTAGTGCCCCCCCCCCCCTCCCCCCACAAAGCTGAATCAGCTCTTTCTCTGGTCTTTCTTACATGAGAAAACAGCACCGATTTCATTTTAAAAAAAATAAAAAATAATTAAAAAGGTCAGTTTGCCCAAAATCGGGTCAAGACATTCCCGAAGTTCAATGTCAGCATGCCTTGCGCAGTTTGACTCAGTCCCCACTCTGCAAGATTAACCCAAATGGGCACACTTGCCCTGGGTGAAGAGTCCCTCTGCGAAAGGTCAAAATTCCCAACGCACCTCCCAGGTAGGCAGAAAGAGATAAGGCGGCAGATAAGAGGGAACTGCGCGGCACTTCCTGCAGCCACCCTCCCGCCCGAGCTGTAGGAGCTGGCTTCGGCCCCATTCTCTGTGCATTTCAAGGGTACGAACGTGATGTATTTCATCCTTCCCATCCGTAGCTCGCAGGGAGAGAGGCAACTTAGGACTTAACGCGTACTCGGCACCTCGACAGGCGCGTGTAGTTGCCCGTATACGGACACTAAAAAGAGCTGAACCGCAGCGATAAACGCGCGCAACACAAAGTTTATGAAACATTAAGACAAACGCGTGAAAACGCGCACGGTACGTAAAGCGCGTATGTACACGGGTATGTCGGTCCGTAAGGTTTCCGAGAGTTTCGGCGCGGCCGGCGCCGGCGCCGGCCCCGGCCCGGCGGGGACAGGTGAGCCGCTGGCGGCGGCGGCGGGGCAGCACGGCCCTCAAGGAGTTACTACGTCGGGTACAGGAGAGCGATGAGCTCACGCTCCCGGCTGCCCCCCCCCGGCCCCGTTTCACAATCCCGCCGCGCTCCGGTGGGGCGAAGGCTCTGTGGCAAGCCCGCTGCCCTACACACCCCCGTGTTCTCATGCCGGATTTTCCCGGGCCATGAATAATCTCGAAGCCCCCTCGATAAATACACGTTCAGGGATGCCCGGAGCTCATTCAACCCGCCAGCCTCGCCGACGAGAAGGGGCCGGGGCCGGAGCCGGAGCCGAGCAGCCGCACCATGAAGTTTCCCCAGGACTGCGACTGCGACCGCGACCGTGACTGCGACCGCGCCGGCCGCCGCCGCCGCCCGCCCGCCCTCCGCGCCGCCGCCGCCGCCGCCGCCCTGCCGCCGCTGCTGCTCCTCCTGCTGCTGCCGCGGGCCGCCGCCGCCCCGCTGGCCGCCGACTCCTCGGGGGAGGCCGAGCCGGAGGAGGCGGCGGGGCGGCGGGCGGCGCTGCCCGACTGCGTGCGGCTGGCCCGGCTGCTGCACGCCCGGGCGGCCCAGCTGCAGGAGGAGGTGGGTTCGGGGCGGCACGGGGGGTCGCACACAGCCGGCCCGGGGGCGGCCGCCTCCCGGCCGAGGTGCGACGAAAGTTCTCGGTGTCTCTCCCCAGATGTGCGAGAAGTTCACCGTCTGCAAGAACAGCATGGAAATGCTCGCCCAGAACAACCTCAACCTCCCCAAGGTGACGGAGGAAGACGGGTGCCTGCTCGCCGGCTTCGATGAGGCAAGGAACCCCTCTCCCTCCTGCTCCAACCCTGCCTGCCTGGGGCGCTTTTCACCTGCTCCAAAAAACCGTGGAAGTCGACCTGGAGATCTGTGCCGGCTCCAGCTGGCCCACGCTCGCTCTGCATAAGCGTCACCCGCTTACCTGCGCCGCACCCGCAATATCGCGGCCGAGGCATTTCTGAGCTGCACGTAACTTTCTCACCCTTCTCTCGTTTCAGGATAAATGCTTGAGGAAAATCTCCAGCGGGCTTTTTACGTTTCAGACGTACCTTCAATACATACAAGAAACTTTTACTAGTGAAAAGCAAAACGTTGAATCGCTGTGCTATAGTACAGAGCACCTGGCAAATACCATAAGACAGATGGTGAGTTCGTTTTACGTTCACTCCAATAATTGTTACGGCTTAGCACTGATGTGTACTCGGAGAAATAGGATGCTATGTGAAGCTGAACATCTCCCACTTTCATTTCTCTCAGCGGAAACGGGTGACGGTTCCTTAATGCTCAGATACTTACCCTTACGACTAACTTACAGGTTTTACAAGGCTTTGCTTTCTTTTCTTAAAGAAACAACTCCTCTTCCTACTTTCTGTTGTTATTTCTAATTTCCAAACCAGCAATTAAATGTGTCATTGTTTTAAGAATAAATATACTAATGCTGCCTGGCTGACAGAAATAAGATTTCTCGGGGAGCTTGTTCGTAATTGTAGAACTACAGTTCAGTCCAAGCCTTTTAATGTTGCAACCCCCTGACAAGTAGAACTAAGTAACCTTTTTTAAAAACCCATATAAATAATAAAAGAAATACATTTTTACAATATTATTAATCATTACAACTCTCCAAACCAAACTTTTAAGCCAAGCTGTATGGTATATTGAGAGATCGATCAGTAGCTCAAAAATCAAGGAAGACCGTTAAATTCAATTTTTACTAAACTGAACTCGAATTTTGAATTTAGTCAAGTTAGTTTTAGTCAAGTTAACAACTTGACTAAATAAAAGGTGCCGCCTATTGAAAAGCACACATTTTGCTTGTAGTCATCACAAAAAAAAAAAAAAAAATAACTGTTCCTTCTTTTCAAATACCCAATTCTCTTTTGATTTGGTAAAATAAATGCTATTCATTTCTGACAGTCATGTTCTATGTTTTGGAGAGCTCTGAAAGATCACACTTCAAAAATTCACTTCATTCCTGCAGTTCTTACTCACGTGAATAACCCTCAACATGAATATTTACCTCCTTTTGTCATCAGGGCAACTATTTGCCTGAGTAAGAACCAACCCAGGTGAGTAAGGACTGCAGAAATCTCAAAGCATTATTTCCTTCAAGGCATCTGTTTTTTGGCATCTGAAAAGCCCATTGTGTGTTTGCCGTACCTTTCCTGACATATTTATTTATGTCCATCATTCTTTAACTGAAAGGGAGCTGAACTGCTTTTTTCACACTGTGCTACCTAAGAACAATAGTCCCGTCATAAGACAGGCAACTGACTACTGGCTTCCAACTTGATATATTAGTTTGCAGAAAGTTCATTTCCTAACTGGGAGAGACTAGCCTTTTCGGAAAATTAGTAGGATCGAGGTAGTTGGAACAGGCAGAAGTAAACACAGTTATCAAAAGCAAAATCCGTACTTGTGGAAACTACAGAGTTTTTGAGAAAGAGAGGAATCTTGATTTCCAGGTTAGAAATTTTTCTTTATGAGAGAAGTCTACCTGCTATTTTGGGCAACGAGAGCAAGGCCAGAATCTGTCACTTGTGGTCAGGTAGATCCATCAGCACGATACCTGTCTGGATACCCAGATACAAACTTTTACAGCATGCAACAAGGAGCTGGATATACCAGTAACTGGATGTGTGATCAGAATCCATTTCCAAGTAGTCTGGACAGAAAGAATATTCTTCTCTTACTGAATTTCACAAAAAAAAAAAAAAAAAGATGTTCCAGAAGGAGATGTGCATGTTTTTGCCACTTTTTAAAGGGTAGGAGAGATCTTAAAAACCAGCATGAAACAGATATTTACTATTAGACTTCTAGACCCCAAATCATCTCAAACAGCTCCATAATTTGTGTAACTCCCATTTTCAGAAGTCACTTACCCACTTCATAGGACAAGTTTTTAAAAGGCATTTGGGTACCAAGTGCCCAGTGCTGTCAGTCAGCATTAGGTACATAACTTCTTTTACTCATCTTGCAGTTAGGATCCCACGCATCAGTGAAAGTTGGTGACATTTGGTCTCCCACATGCCTAATTGCCTGGAAAGTAATAATTAAGCAGCTAAACAAGTTTGACATCTTTGGAAACTGTTAATCTACTACAAAATGTGAGAATACTCCAATGTCATCCAATTAACTTATCACTCACATTGGAGCGGCCAGTACAGGTAATCACCACCAACAAATCATGATCAGCATCTTCCCACTGACCACACGGTTGGCAGACAGCAGGAGAGGTATCGATCTGTTCAGTGCAGCATGTTGGACCGCGACACCAGACATTGCATTCAAACCAGAACAAACAGTATAGATCAGACGACACCCTCTGATTCTTCCACAGCAATTGCAGCAGGCATCAACATACCTGAAACCCCACTGCAGAAGCAGGGCTGTAAGGAAGCACAGGTCCCAGGGGGGTCTGTCGTCCACAGCACAGAAAGGGTGGATACACTGCTGGTCGGGAACATATTATAAACCGATGCTCTCCAACAAGCTCAATTACAATGTTTTAACCAGGGCACCCCAATATTGCCTTTTTCACAGGTGGTCAATCCTGATGAAGTGATCATCCCAGACTCTGCTACCCAGGAATCCCTCCGTGCAAAGCTAAAGTCCAATAAGAACTGGATAGAGAAAATCACCACCCACCTCATCCTCCGAGACTTTACTTCATTTATGGAGAAAACAGTGAGGGCCATTCGCTACTTGAAAAATACCAGGAGTTTCAGTGTCTGAATGTTTTAATTCAGGCACAATCCTTCGTTACAATCTGTCATGTGGCAGATGACAGTGTTGTTCTGTTTTAAGAACCAGAGATAGTAACAATGGTTTGCATTTATATACATTCTCATTTCCTTCTAGGAACCTATTTATTGTATTTAAAGTATTTATTAGTTTCTAATGTTTCCTATTTATATTTTCAATATTTAGAAATAATTTAAACAAAGGACGTATTTTATTTCATTTCTAACGGTACTATTCAAAATATCAACTTACTGAATATGTATTCAACAAAAAAATATTTTCAGAAGCCAGAAAAATTGTTGTGTAACTTATGTTTTTAAAGTATTTGAGATGGTATTTATGACTTATTTATATTTTTAAAGCAAATAAAAGCTGATTTTTTAAAAAACAAAACTGTATAATGGTTTGAACTTTAAATAAGACTAAGGAACTCTTAACATATTCAATTTTTAATACCTGCAATTATCAAAATAACCACTTTCAAGAATTTAGATTTCATCTTTATGAATAGGTCAGTTATCTACATAGCGCGTACATATACACACATACACAGACACCTTGATCAACACATAATTCTTAAAATGGGATAAAGGAACCAGATCTACTGAACATTGCACTTAAGAATGAACACAATAAAGCATCATTGCTCTTGAGAAACAAATGAACAATGAGTCCCCTATATTTAATAAGAATGCTCCATAAAACTGTAATTGTTTCTAAGCATCTGCTTACAAGTCAAGCAATCTCGTTCAAACAAATGAAATGGTAAGATACCACATTAATAGCTTTGACATGAATACTATCATCTGATTAGACTTATTGCTGTCATCCAAGGGAATTTTCCAAGTTTGATTAAACATCTCTCCCCTCTCCCCCATGAAGCAGAAACAAACAAACAAACAAAAAAACCCTTAGGTTCTTTCCTTAAGTGATATAAATCAACATATTGCTGCTCAGATATCAATGACCACTGACGATCTAATACATTTGTCTTTTGTCATTTATATTCCACTAGCATGGACAGACCACATAATATGAATGCATATTCTTGAATACCGTAGAGAAAAAACACACAGGTCCTTAGCCCAAGTACCAAACCACTGAAAAGTTCCTTAGCTGTATCATCTGCTTCATTGTGGCTGTGCAGGTACCTCGTATACCCAGATTCGGAGGAATTCACAGCACACACAAGGGATGCAAGCAGCAGTAGCCCCTCGAGCTTTGTCCCTACAAGTGGTGGAACATTAATTACCCTCTCTCTTGCAGGACAGTGGTGCAGATGAGGAGATGAAAGGCAAGCCCTGGAATGTGGATGTCAGTAAATTCTCCTCTTCCTCTGAGTGATCTGATTGTCCACACATACATTCCATCCCTTGGGATGCCAAAACAGTGACCAGTCCACCCAGAGCCCACATCTCAAGAGGCTCAAACCAAAACAAACCACAGCTTTGCCCAATATGGTAAAAACAATGTTGAGTTGTGCAACAACTCAAGAAGGAATGAGGAGACCTCAAGGTGGTCACTTTCAAGATGTCTGTGGTGAATTAAGTTTTTCTCACGTCACAGAAGATCCTGCTTTAGCTGTCCTGGCATGTGCTCTAGGAGACATAGAAAAGCCTAGTTTGACTTTTTTGCAGCTTACCTTCACAAAGATTTTCTTAGTGACCATTTGGTTAGAGACCATCCTGGCCCTTATTACATCCAGAATAGCTATGAGACCCAAATGTGGATCCCATATTGGACCTTTTAAGGACTTTATTATTACTATGTGAGAACCGAGAGGGAAAGAAAAAAAACCCACAAAACAGACTAAAAAGAAAGGCATCTCCCGGTCTCATCTCTCCCAGTAGCGGATGGCTGCCTGAGATCACCATTAGTTACTATGTACACTGCAGCTAAGCAAATTCACACCAATTTCCTCCTTGAATGCCAGGAAGCATTCAAGATACGGGGTAATGAAATCTCATGCGATTGATAGACAAGCGTCCACACTTCCCACCGGCACCCTTCAGCTGTTGGCCAGGTTGTCTGCAATTCTAGTAAAGATGTAAATGCTTCTACATTTTAGGATGCAGAAGATGAGCAAAGACTACCACTTGCTGGGTGGGTAGGTCAACTTTCAAGTCCTTCCTGGAGTGATGCTGAGAGCTGATGCTGAGCTGCCATCATTTTACCTCTGGCTCCTCCACAGCCACCCGCAATTCTCAGGGTACTTCCACACAGCAGCTGCCTTGCTGGCTATTGTTTTGCTGTCACTGTGCCAACTTTGGGGACTGCGCCAAGGATAAGCACCACTTGCTGAAATCTACACTCATTGATACTTGTGGCACATAAAGACCTGCCGTGGGGAATTCATATGGAAGTCAGAGAACTAAACACTGTTGAGCATGTTACGGGGCCTCTCAAACTAACCAACTTACCGTCCTTTTTCCAGTTTGCTGTGTAGAAAGTATTTTACAACAATCAATAGACGCACATGGACATTTATTTTAGTTGGCAGACCAGCGCAAACACATAAAAAACCAGAACAGTACTAAAAATGAGCGTTCCTAACTCTTACAAATCAATCCTCAAAAATAACTGTGCTACTTTTAGTAACAATGAAATACCTCAATGCTTCTATTGAAGAGAGCTCTTCCTAACTGACAGCTAACTCACTGAGCAAAAAACCCCTAACAACAACAAAAAAAACCAAACCCAAAGACCTGCTAATAGTTGCCTATAAAAACTAGGAAAGTATCCGGCAAAGAAGCATTTTGGCTGCTGCTGTACAAGACCAGCCTCTCCCCCCAGATCCTGCTAGCCTCTTCCCATGTTCCCATTGCCACCCCTACTTGTTAACTTCACACAGAGATTTCAGAATGCTCAACAGATTACTAACTCCCTTCATTCTGAATTCGCTTTCCCAATTCAGGAAGAGGGTAAAGCTATGTTAAAAAGCATGCATACACTCTACAGTATGCAAGAAAAAGCCAACGGTATTAAGAGACAGTGTTAAAGATGAGAAACAAAATATTCCTCAGTGCTGTGGACATGACACGAAAATGCTAGATAAGAGAGAAGAAAAAAACTAAAAAGACAAAATGCAACCTAATACTAAACTGTAATGCAAAATTACTTAATTATTTTTGCAATGACAGTCTCCGAGGTATCATTTTTCTATTTTTTAACCATACTTTTTCCTCAGATGTGTAAGAAAATAAAAAACCCAAACATTTCAGCCTGATCCACTTCCCAGGTTGCAGCACCACCCCCTGCCCAGTAAACCTATGTACTGATATAAACACTAAATTTTGGCAGAAAGAACAGCTACTTGAAAGAGACTGTCTGCATCTCTAGTACCTTCACAGATTTTATTTACAGCTGATGGCAAGTGAGGTTAGCAAGACAGAGCTGATGCTATAAGAGGTGGAAGTATTACGCCACTAGTGAAACAAGGGGAGCAGGATCACTTTTCAGCAGTAACGAGCTGTTAGGTTGGCTTAGCTCGATGGGAAACTTTCCCTTAAGTTTGCCACTGTTATTTGTGACTAATCATCTTTTCCACATTCAATTTAAAAGACAAAATGGTGGAAAGGTTAAATATACAATAGTATATATGAGTCAGATCCTAGTGGTCAAGAAGTGCGGCCAAATGTATATATATTACTACAAACCTTGTGATATTGGGTGGGAAGCTTTCTGTAAACCATTGCTTCTCCAGTCAAATGATTAGGTAACAATTTCTGATCTCTCAGTTAATTTCTTTTTTCTTCTTGATAAGAGGAAAACCAAAACCCATCCCCTCACCCCCAGAAAATTCAATCTCTGCAGGCTCCAACACTGAAATACCATTTCCTCCCTGAACTCTTAACAAAATCAACTAATTTCTATATAAACATATTTAACCAAATCTTGGTATACTTTCAAGACTGACCTTGGTGGTCATCAGAAAACACACTACAGAAATTTTGCAATCTGAATTTCTATTCAGTGATCAGAATCTAAGAAGATTCAATCTTTCATGAGAAAAGATATTTTTTTAAAAAATAAGCATTCATCTTCAAATTCAGAAAACTGAGATTTGATTTGCCCTGCCATACTTACTTCTACCAGACAGTGCTTACCCAACAAAGTATTTTCAAGATTTTATTCCATTTCAACTGTAACAAGGGGAAAATTCTGACTGGTTTCAGTAACAGCCAATGTATTTATGATTAGTTGTTTCTTTATCCCTTCAAACTTAGGTATTAAAAGAGAAAGTTCTACATTCTGTACCATATAAATAGGGACAATATGATGTATAAGCAAATTATATTAACAGTTTTATTACCCGAGATAATCACTCAGAGCCATTACACACCTACACACAAAAGTAAAATCACCTAGGGAAAGCTCAAAGTCCCATCCTTAGCTCAAACGAGAAAAATTACCTACTATGCCATCACTACAGTACAGAAATAGTCTTTGTCTCCTCTTCCACTTCTAACAACCTGGGAAGAGATGTAAAGGGAAAAGGGACCATATATTGACTATGCCTGTGGATCCCACATTAGAATGTGTTAACAAATGCAGTGAAGTTCTAGAATGTCCCTCAAATTGCAAGACCAATACCCCTCCTAATCACATAGCTCAGTGACCTGGGACAGGACTACAACAGAAAATTAATTTGTTAGAAGAGAGACCATTTGCAATGAAGGCAGATGTACAGCCAATCTTCCAGTCTGGCTGGAAAGGGACTGCTTTCAGGTTGCACTGTCACAAATTGCACCATTTCAGGGATCTCTATGAGACTAAACTGGAGCCTGAAAAACAGAATTGGAACACAACTGGAAATCTGGGCTTATCTCACTTCCCAGTCTAGTAACTGCTCCCTGCTTTGCACTTGCTCGAACTTCTTATTTTCAATAGGAACTTGGAATTGATTTCTTAATCAGAAGAAATAATCAGAGAGTAAATACCCTTTTCCACTTAGCAGATAAGCATCCCCTCTGTCTTACCCAGCCCCTAATCCTGAATTAACATAAGCATAACCAAGAAACAATGCACATAACCCACAAGCTTAACCAAGAAACAGCTCTTGCATTGTACACCATCATGGAAAAGTACTTAAAAATTGCAATTAAGTAGTCACTTGTAAAAATTAAATTAGTCATTTGACATTTAACCAGGATGTGGTCTCTATTCCCATGGTGAGGATAGATGTAATGAGCTTTTATTTCCAAATATACCATCAGTATCATCATAGCTTGAATTCCAAGACTGTAATGAAATAATTCAAAAAATATCCAGGGTTAGATCCCTGTTTCACTTACAACACAATGCAATAAAAATACAAATTAAGAAGCACTTTGCCACCTAAGGGCATTTTGGAAGACAGCTGTACAAAGAAGCGAAGGACAGGTTTTATACATTGCCAACACAGGGGCCCGTTGTGACAAAACTATGAACATTGCTTTGATTTGCAGAATTCACATTTGAAGGCTGTAGGTTTAAGTTAATGTGACTTTTGCTGATGAATTAATTCAAGAAAAAAAAGCACGTACCCTCTGTTTGTAACTCTGATGAGATACAGTGCAGTGACTTTATACCAGCCATGTCTACACCAAGAATTTGTAGCAGAATTAAATACTTGTTCCAAATTTCCTGTCAGCTTCATTTTTACCTCACAGCTGGCCAGGCCTCGAAAAGTTTTTGGAGCAAACAAGTAGGTTCCTTTGTAGATTAACTTATTAAGAACAAATTTATACTGAAAGCCAAATATCTTTTATTTTCCCCCTTCTTTAGTGATGGCACTAAACAGACCAATTTTTCACACCCTACTACCAGGAGACCCCCAGTCCACACACCAAGACCAAGAAAACCACCAAACTTACAAGACTCCCTCAGCATCACACACCAGGACTCCGTGGCTCCTTCTCTGATGTGCACGCCTTTTTCTCATTTCTTACTTCCTTTTCACCTTTAAAAACCTTGTCCATTTTTCCTACTCTTTATTCTTCTTCTGAATGACCTTCTTGTCTTTACTGTCTTTTCAGTACCCTAACTTTCTCCCTCCCTCCTTCCTCCCCGTCTTAGCCCAATGTCTGTCTCCCTCTGCACTGTTTGCTATGCCCACAGCCAAGGGCAGCTCCTCAAAGCTGAGCATGCAGGAGATGCTTTGCTAAAGGGGCTGTCACAACTGAGGGCTGAAGAGTTGCTGCCCACCATGATCACTCGATAGTACCAGGTCATAACAGATCTTCTGACTCCAGCTGAATACAATGAGGGGAGAGGCAGTTTTAAGAAAATATAGAAATGATAGAAAAATACAGAAATTGTTCCTGCATGGCAAAACCACCACCAGCTGTTGTGGTCAGTGTGCCAGTGAACAAGATATTCAGAAGACGGGATACCACATTGCTCCTTGCCCATCATAACCTCCCGACACTTCGCTAGCATTTCACAAACAGTCTGGCTGGAAGAGGAGAAACAGCCCATTTCTTCAGTCCTGGGTTAAGGACAATCACTTGTTCACAGATACCCTCCTTGGAGACCAAACAAAAGCCACTGCTGCCACTGTCACTCCTGTAGGAGGAGGCTGAAAGGCAGAGCAGCAACTTCTGACAAGGAGAAACGTTGTCTTCCTGACATGAAAGGACCACGGGCATGGGACTGCAGGTCACTCAAAATGGAGAACAGCGCATTCTTCTTGCATTAAAATCCTCAAGATGGCTTCATATTTGGCAAGCAGCATAGTGAGCATGGCAACCTTTCATCTTCCTAAGATGGATCCAGGCGGAAACATTCTCCCGGCCCCTTGCGCAATTGTTTGTCACCAGGTACAGCCGGCTCCAGCAACAGCCTCCTGACCTGAGGTATTCCCCTGACACGAAGGCAACCACAAGCACACTCCACCTCCACTTCAGAGGCACAAGGCACACAGCAAACAATTCCTATCTATCTCCAGGTAAGATCAGCTGGATACCTGGAAGTTAGTACAATCTTCAAAGCACACAGAAAGGCATCAATGATTTTGCTTCCCGCATCTCAGACTGTAGCCTTGAGCTCAGCTGTGAAAGTCACAGCTCAATCTTCAGTAAACTACACTCATCGACTTTATTCCAACACCAAGAGTCCCTAAGTGGTCTTGCAGGACAGGTTTACAAACCCCACTACAGGGAAGAATCCATACTTGGCTGCAGAAGCCACCAATCCACTTGACAGAGATCAAAGTCAAGCAGGGGAGCTCATGTTTGTTCTTTTTTAAGTGTCTCCCATCCAACAGTAAAGTAAAACTTTCTCAGGTTTCACTGAAAGATGGAAAAGCAAAAATTAGAGATTAAAACACTTTGAACAAGTAACACCTAACTTCAAGTCCCTAGCCCACAGCCTTGACAAACATGAGAGTCCCTCCACTTTACTCCAGACACCTGCCATCTTCTACTGAACACCACCAAAAAAAAGTCTTGATAAAACTAGCATATTTGCTGAAGTTACTTAGGGAAATTAAGAATCTTCATAGGACTCTGTTTCACATACAACTTCACACAGCACTGATCTGCTCTTACAAGCACATCTGAATTTTGTGAAAATGACAGCAACTGCGAAGTAATTTCAAGACATTGCTACCAAAGATTCCTTCATTTTTTAAACTTGAAAAAAATTTTCTCCAATTCCATTTTTTGCTACCTTCCAATTAATTACCAAGACTTATGATTAATGCTTATTCTATTTTTTCCAGGGGATAAAAAAAAGAGTGTTTATTTAAGGAGTTCTACTCACCTTCTAGTTAGAGAAAGCTTGTCATTGTTTAACCCCAGCCAGCAACTAAAAATCACACAGCTGCTCACTCACTTCCTCCCCCCACCCACTGGAATGGGGGAGAAAATTGGGAAGAGAAGTAAAACTCGTGGGTTGAGATAAGAACAGTTTAATAGAACAGAAAAGAAGAAACTAATAATGATAATACTAATAAAGTGACAATAGTAACAATAAAAGGATTTGAATATATGAATGATGCACATTGCAATTGATCACCACCCACCGATTTACGCCCAGTTAGTCCCCAAGTGGCAATCCCCCCCAGGCCAACTCCCCCCAGTTTATATATTAGACATCACATGGTATGGAATACCCCTTTGGCCAGTTTGGGTCAGCTGTCTTTTGCCTGTGTCCCCTCCCACCTAACTCAAAAACATAGCACTATACCAGCTACTAGGAAGACAATTAACTCTATCCCAGCTGAAACCAGGACAGAACTATACTGAATGAAACACTGTCTGGCTGTACAAAAGAAAAATGTTATACTACATAATACTGGCATTTAATTTAACTTGACTTGAATGTACTATGAAAGACATTCTTTTTTCCTCAATTTCAAAACCCAGAGGTACTATACTAACGACTTTCCTGAACCATACTTGATTATTTTTAAGAGAACAAGAATTTCACTTATTTCCACAATAGCAGTGAATTACCAAAAATTTGCTATCCAATGTGCTTACAGTGAAATTTTAAAAGTAAAAATGCACAAGTAGTATTTATCCAGTAATTCCAAGTCTCAAAAAAACAGAGCTACAACTGCTTTTAAGGGAAATTTTCAGCATGTTGACATCACAGAATCTGGCCTGTGCTTGACACATCCACGCTTATGTAAAACTTAATGAAAGAGACAAAAACACTTCCCTATTTCTCTACCTCTTGCCAAATACTATTATTCCTGGAAAGCAGCCAGAGCAACCATGTGGTAGTTAAGACCCACAAACCACATCCCCAAATGTCTGACACACAATAGAGCATATGAAATACACTTCTGCAGGTGTTTGGGTCCACCCACCCACTGCTGCATTTTGGGTATTGTATACCCTCGTGAAATGCAAAATCTGATTTTGAGAAATCTGAGTTACTTCACACTGAATACCATATCTGTTAGTATTGACTATCTCAGGTTATTCTGCTAGATTCAACAGAAGAAAAATGTTCCTGATCATGATTAAAACCACTATCAAGTACCAACAGATTATTGTAATTAGGAGTCAAGAAAAAGGATCAGAATTTGAAGTCCTTTCATAATTTAAGACATATGAGCGGTTACATTAATCTCAAGTTACCATAAGAAAAAAGGCACCAGAAAAGCTGCACTAGCACAGGATATAGGGTCACAAGAAGTGTTCTGCATTCAGTCCTTGCTCTATTCCCCTGTCAGCAGTCTATTATCATTAGCTATTCCACTATTTCATGACATTTGATTTAATTACCATGATTAGTGGAATTTTAAGGAACATGCTGGTTTGCATTAGCTCTCATAAATGTTTCCCACTTATTTTTTTTCTTCCCAATTCTTGCCTTTCAATTTAATTTCTTTCTCTTGGCTCATTTCTCATTTTCTTTCCAGTCACATCTGCCCTTAAACACAGTAACATTTTACCATGAATCTTCATAGCAGATGAGAAGCTGAGGAGTCTCCTGTTCCTTAAAAATTTAATTAATGTAAAAACAGTCTGAAAATCTATGGGGTTACAAAAAAAAAAGCCAATCTGAAATCTACAATACTCTTGTTGCAATGATAATTTGGAGCCAATAAACATTTTTTTTAAATTACTGCATAGATACAAACTATCCTGTACAGTTCTAGAGAGAGAGAGTAATCTACCCAATGCAGCTTCTATTTAACAGAAACCAAGCAGCTGCCGTTTCAGTACTCGAATCTCAGTGTTAAAAGCGAGAAAACCAACTGAAGCCAAACCAACAATATTCCAAAGAGCAAGACTTTGGAGGAAAAATAAAGCATCCACCTTGTTTAATGTACTGGTTTTCTTCCTTCAGTTACACATTAGTAACTTCTTCTTATTATAAGAGCACTATATAGAATCATAGAATCATTTAGGTTGGAAAAGCCCTTTAAGACATCAAGTCCAACCATCAACCTAACACCACCATGCCCACTAAACCATGCCCCTAAGCACCACATCTACATGTTTTTTGAACACCTCCAGGGACTGTGACTCCACCACTTCCCTGGGCAGCCTGTTCCAATCCTTGACAACCCCTTCAGGAAACAAATTTTTTCTAATATCCAATCTAAACCTCCCCTGGTGCAACTTGAAGCCATTTTCTCTCATCCTATCCCTAGTTACTTGATAGACCAGTACCCACCTCACTACAACCTCCTTTCAGGTAGTTGTAGAGAGCGATAAGATCTCCCCTCAGCCTCCTTTTCTCCAGGCTAAGCAACCCCAGTTCCCTCAGCCACTTCTCTCAAGACTTGTTCTCTAGAGCCTTCACCAGCTTTGTTGCCCTTCTCTGGACACACTCCAGCAACCCAATGTCTTTCTTGTAGTGAGGGGCCCAAAACTGAACACAGTAGTCGAGGTGCAGCCTCACCAGTGCCGACTACAGGGGGACAATCACTTCCCTGCTCCTGCTGGCCACACTATGTCTGATGCAAGCCAGGATGCCATTGGCCTTCTTGGCCACCTGGGCACACTGGTGGCTCATATCCAGCCGGCTGTCGACCAACACCCCCAGGTCTTTTTCTGCTGGGCAGCTTTCCAGCCACTCTTCCCCAAGCCTGTAGCGCTGCATGGGGTCGTTGTGACCCAAGTGCAGGACCCACCACTTAGCCTTATTGAACCTCATACAATTGGTCTCAGCCCATCGATCCAGCCTGTCCACATCCCTCTGTAGAGCCTTCCTACCCTCGAGCAGATCAACCCTCCCTCCCAACTTGGTGTCATCAGCAAACTTACTGAGCATGCACTCGATCCCCTTATCCAGATCATTGACAAAGACATTAAAGAGAACTGGCCCCAAAACTGAGACCTGGGGAACACCACTTGTAACCGCATATACACACACAGCACTTTTGTTGTGTCCTCTTACCCCATCCCAAATTATGGAAAATGTACATAGTGTTTAAAAGGTAAATTTGGCAGAAAAGTATACATTTTACTATCTGACTGTGCTAGGAAAAAACATATACGTCTTTCAATCCTTAGTGTATCCAGACATGAACAAATTCAAGAGGAAGGGGGACAAAAAAAAAAAAAAAAACAAACCACCACCACACCACACCAGGTCAGCATAGTGACCAGCTGCAGAGGTTATGGACCAATATTTGGGCAAGAAATCTTTGAAGAATCTGAAGTATTTAAAACATTAGTTCAGTTTTCTGGTTACTGTGAAGATAAAGAAGAATCTTAATCCAAAAGACCTTCATAACAGGGATAAATATGGGGGCTGAATGTCACCATATTTTGGAAAAAAAAGCACAACAAAACAAAAACCCACACAATGGGTCATCCTTTCTGTAATAAAGAAATTACTACATTATACTTATGTAAAGACTTAAAAACAATGTGTATCCATTCAAATAATATTTATTTAATTACACTGTAATGCAAATAAGTTAGGTCCATATAAACCCCATTTTGTTGTATGTACAACCTATGTCATTAGCAAGCCGATTGAGCCACCTGGTGCAAGTGTCCGCCTCATCCTCTGGAATGTATGTATCTTCAGACACTTTCTCTGTCCATCAGCTGGTTCTAGAACAGGACCGCCACATCCTTCATCCCCAAAGTAGACTGAAAGGGGAGGGGGGAGGAAATGAAAGTCAGATTTGCAGCATGTAGTTGTTTTTAAATGGATATTTGTAAAACACAAGTATGGAGGAACAGCCCTGTAAATGTATAGAATAAATGCTAGCCCCCAACATACTGAAATAATGCCACCTTTAAAATAAAATTTAAGCCTACAGAACATGAACATGTGCTCAGAAAAAAGAGCATCTGTAAGCTTCAGATTAGACCAAACACATGCTTCTGGTATCTATGTACATCCACTCTGGTGTGAAATACATACTTTACGTTGTGCAGACACACACTCAGTGGACCAAGAAAAAGTCTCAAACTTCTAGTGAAGCTAAACATAGAAACACTGTCAGCAAACAAACAACTCCAGCAAGTTAGTTTTTAAGATACCAGAAGATTTTACTGAAATTGTAACATGATCTTGACACTTTTTTTCATATTAAAAGTAGCTCCCTTGAATCGCTGAATCCTAAAAATGGGATTTCTACACATTCTAACCATGTGAAGCTAGAAGAGTTAATATATGACTTTGCAAACAATACATACAGTCCATCAATTATTCGTCTTAGGAATACCTGGTTCTGCATGGTAACCAAAGTTATTTCAAGAACAATAAGAGAGTCACACTTTCTTCAAAACTTTAATTAGTTTGACCCATGGAAACCCTCCAATAAAACTCAAATGCCACAAGCATTCAAGTATTATTAATGCCATGACATTAACAAACAGTCCCACAAGAAAGAGGCAACATGAGCAAATGCACTTTGCTTCATGACTGTGACCGATACTGAAGGATAGAGCCCTTTATTTCATATAGCTTTTATGCAGTGTTACTACTGTATTTGCAAAGGCAGAAGGAAACGGGGTTTTGTTTCAAATTCATGCTAGAAAGCTGAGAAACTTGCAGAAACTGGCTCTACAACAGATTAGAAGGGCAGGTGCCACTCAAAAGGTACAGGAAGTCCCATATATTAAAAGCCATGAAAGATTAAGAGAAAGGCCCTCCTAAGAACTTGTATTTTGCTGTCTTCTCTTTTAGATTTCTAAAGAAACAAGAACCACAACCAGCTATGCTTTCACCCTAAACAAATAAAAACAATGGATGAAAGCAACCGTCACAACTGTTGCTGTCCAGAGATAACACCCCAAACAGTAACTATCTGCAGCGGGTTTGCATGTGCATCTGGAACCCATACATACCTCCAGATAGTTGGCTCAGGCATTCCAGGATCTGCACCTCTCTTAAAACCTGAAGCGAAACATACATTACATATATATATAAAAATATGTATGTGCAGACTCCGACATAGTTAAATAACTATCAAATTATTCCAGCCCATTAAATTGCAATAAAAAAGAAAACCTACTGAGCAGAGAACTGTGATTCATGAAGTTGTGTACTAATCTGAATAAAAATTGCACATTCTTGTCAGGGTTAGAAAGCAGATAAAATAAATACACATGTACAGTTTTATTATTTATTTTTTTTAATTCTTACCTGCATCTTTATCTGACTTAAGATTCAGGGACAACTAGCTACATGAGATGGAGGAAGTTATCTACCCCAAAGATTAAGACATACATACCTACACACACACGCAAACATGCAGATTTTAAATGTTGTTCAGAAAGCAACCTAGTAAGGCAGTGCACACAGTGACACCTACAACTGGTATAAGTGAGCACCTCGAGTCCTAACAGGCAATGTTCTGCAACGACATCTGATGCAAAACTTAAAAGTAATATTTCAGTAACAGTTCACTCAATACAGGATGACAGAATTCTAAATGTTAAATCAATCGAACCCAAAATCTTCTATTTTTACTGGCACTTTTTGAAAAACTACCTAGTTCTAAAGCTTGCAAAGAAACAAGATGTTTGTCAATCTACTAACACCCAGGAAAATGAAGAGAAAGTTAATTACAAAAAGCTCATCCCCAGCTAATGACTCAAATGCTAATTCACTAAAGCAAATGTATGCTAGAGAAGCAATTGAAGGTTCAGTGTATGAGTATCTTTGCCTGCTGGATTATAAATTAAAAGTCTTGAAGCAGAATCACACAATTCATACACTGTTCAACACATCCTCTCCTACACTCGCTAGCTAGAAATGGATGTTATATGAAAAATATATCATTCCCCTCATTTACAGAAAATAAATAATTAATGTCAGCTTGCCTGAAACATAGGCCATGAAGGTTAATGCAAAAACTTCCATTAACTTCATGGGCACTGGGTTAGCTCTTTGAAGGTAACCTTGTGTGATTTGAGACTGTTAAACATCCTGACCCACTTTCTTTGGCTGCCACACTGTCCATCAAAATTGCTTAAAAATTTATGAAGTTGTATTAGGAGTCACACTCTATGTGAATGCTTCTGGCTTCCCCACCCCCACCCCCTAGTACTTTTAAATAAGCAACCCAGGTTTAACAAAACTGCAGTGGTCTAATTTACCTACTTAAAACAGAGGCATCTGCTTCAAACCGAGTTTAAGAAAAATACAACAAAAAAACCCAGACCAATGGCCTATAATTGCAAATTCACATACCAGGTCCCTTGTACATCCCCTAAGCATCCCATCCTAACCTAGAAAGCCTTTCAGAGAAAATTAGAAGCTCAAATTTCTGAAAGTTTCCTTGTCCATTTTTAGTTTAAAGTGTATTTCATCTACACAGGTGTCAATATAAAATTTACCTTGAATCAGTGAAACCAAGGGCTGCGTAGCCTCTTGCCCTTCCACTGTATCACACCTTCCCTCCCAGATTCAAATGTAATCCCAGTACAAAAGAGGTTCTTCCAATTCTACAGACTTTGAGTGCATGCCACCTCCAAGTGTCTATGGCAAGGAAAGGTGGCACCTGCACATCCTCTTCCCATCTGCTTACACTTAATGTCCTTTCATTACAGCAGACAAATGTATAAGAAGACAATGTAGATGTGGAACAGCACACTTATTTTCTGGAGGTATGAAGTTAAACTACTACAATTTAGTTTATCACTGCTACACAACAGAAATATACTACGCACCCTGATATTAGTGCAACTGTAAACACAGTAAGATGGCTTTATATGATGTGAAGCAACTTATTTAATTTCCTCTGGTATCCCTCAGAACTAGTTGCATCTTTCCCATATTCCTAGATACTGCTGTAAAAGGAAAATCAAAACCAGACTTCAGCAAGAACAAAATTAGTTCACAAAACCCTGCTGAAATTCCCACTCCCAAATTATGAACTTAAAATAACTGACAAACTAAAAATTGAAATGTAATTTAACTTGAAGCCTAATACTGCCAATTAGTTTTTCCATACTGTTTGTAGTTGTTAAAGCTTATATGTAATTGTTGAAGAGACCAACTTTTTCCCGATTGTTATCTATTATGTGAACAATCAAAGCCCTTCAAATTGGACACTGCATTCCCCTCAATTAATCAAAACAACCTATCAGCTTTGACTGTAAACACATCACACTCCCAACCCTCCTTCATGTTTGCATTTGAGGCCAAGGTGCCTGCCCGTTTTAGATGCCTTTCCCAAAAGGCTCTAGAGAGCTGGGGCAGAGAGTAAGCCAGACGAACTGCGGGGATCAGCCTTCCTGGGCCCCCTTGCCACAGAAGAAGTGAACAAAAGCGTCAGGCCTATTGCACGCCTGCATATCTTATGTAGGTCAGGCTCTTTAACGAAGACAGCTGATGGCATACAGCCCAAGCTCAGCGGGAGAACTACCATGTGGTAGCGATGTCTACCCAGCCCCATGACAGGAGAAAGCAAGATACATCCTGGGTGCCAGGCATGACATCAAGGCATCCCCGAGTGCCCCACAGCAGTTTCGGAAACGGGAGCCACGCCATTTTGGGAGAGACTGTAGCCTGCACCTAGGTGCAAATTCAGCCTCAACCAGGGGCTGGCAACCCCCTTGGTGCCACGAAGCAGAGCTCCCAGCCGCAGGCAGCTCTCTCCTCACACCCTGACTCCCTACCGCAACAAACACCGAGGCTAGCCTACTAAAGCAGCCAGTCACTGAGGCACGATTAAGTCGCGGCTCCGTGTGCTGTTAAGCTGCTCCGGCCCGCTCCCCAGCGGGGCCCGCTCCGCCGGCCTGCCGCGGCCCTCCCCTCACAGGGCACGCAGGCTCAAGGCGCGCTCCCAGCGCGGGAACAGCCTCCAGGAACGGAAAGGGGCTGGAAATCCTTTTTAAAGAAAAAAAAAACCACAACAAAACACACACACACAAAAAAACCCAAAACACAACAAACATAAACCTACTGCCTCGCCGTTCACTCAAGGGCAAGCCCCCCGCCCCCCAGGACACCGCCGGGCCCTCAGCGCTCGCCCGCCTCGCGCCCCCCCCCCCCCCTCCCCCGGCGCATGCGCGGTGAAGGCGCAGCGCCCGTGTCGCGCCGGGGCGCCCCTCCCCCACGCACATGCCCTTCCTCCAACCCCCCCCCCCCCCCCCCCCCGCCCGCGCCCTCGGCCTCCCCAACGGCCGCCGAGCGCCAGCCCCGCCGCTGACCTAGGTAGAGCACGACGGGGATGAAGCCCCAGCGGATGGCGAACTGGCCGCCCTTGAAGAGCTGCTGCAGCCGCTGCTTGGCCTCCTTGCTCAGCTTCGGCATGCCGGCGGCGGGAGAGAGAGGAGGAGGAGGAGGAGGAGGAGGAGCCCAGCCGCCCTTGTAACGCTGCGCCGGCGGCGGTGGGCGGGACCCCATGGCGGCGGCGGCGGCGCGACACCCCCCCGCCTCGGCTGCGGCGGCGGAGGGGCGGTCCTTCCGCGAGAAGGGCGAGGAAATGGCGGCCGCCGAGCTGCTTCCGCTCGTCGGCCCTCGGCGGGCAGGCGCAGCGCGGCGGCGGGCTGCCGCGGCCGGCCGCAGCCCGGGAGGAGGGGCCCGTTCCGCGCCCGGCGAGGCAAAGGCGGCGGGCCGAGGGCAAGCGAGCCGGAATGGGGGCGTTTGTTCGAGGGTGAGGGGGTTAGAACAGCTGTGGGCCCTCCTCCTCTGCCTGTAGGCCCTGCATTTATGTGTTTGGGTTTCTTTCCCGGAGCTCTCAAGGTATGCGCACGCTTTGCACGCCGCCTCTGGAGGCTGGGAAGTGCCTTTTGGTAAGTGAAAGGTAGAGACGGAGTGATAAGAGAAATGTTTCTGGTTGAAATCGGAAGTGCCTCTTCGTCTTTGATACCGGGCTGTGCCGTGTGTTCAGTCCGTAGAAGCGCGGAGTTCCGGGAGTGGAAGCTTGGCAGAAGAAATACAGGGAGAGGCGTTCTGGTTTTACGCCAAATGTCTAAAGAATGCCACTACGGCACTTAGGGCTTGTTGTCCTTACGGAGTCAGAGCCCGGATAGGTCCTGAGTCACTTCCTTTTCTAACGAATAAGTGAGCCGTCTCTGCAAGAACCCCTTGCAGTGCCGTAACCACCAAGCTATTGCCCGTTTCACACCACTACTTATGAGACATTTTGCTGCATGATGTCTGTGCCGTGGACTCCACCAGTTATGTCATAGCTGTACCATGTTTCCATTCTTTCTCAGGTAGTCTGCTGCCTTTTGCTGTAACGCCAGGTCCAGGTCTTCAGGTTCCTGAATGGCTGCAGTATTTAACATTGGCAGTCTATCACGTCTGCTAACCGTATCAAACTCCTGTCATAGTTCGGAGGGAATTTAACTGTATATGGAAATTCTGAAAACAGTTTCTAGATATCGCGCCTTGTTACAGTGCAGAAACCTACTCAGTTTTGTTCATAGTCATGATTTACTGACCAGACACAGTTAAACTTCTGCGTGTTATGCATTGGTTTGCCTAAGGCAATTGCTTGAAGTTCTGTAGCCATTTTGTCGCATTAAGAATGACAACAGGTCAGCGCTTTTAGATCCAAAAAAGAATGCAGGGCTATGATACATATCACTTACACAGATACCTCATTTCCTCTTCCAATGTGTGGATGTCTGCTCTGCCATTCCAACGTGATGAAGATGTGAGCTTATAGCTTGCTCCTTGCTTTCCAGCTAGGGACAGGTAGCAAACTGCAACCCACGTGAGGGATTCTGGCAGCCCACAGCTCGCTTTTGCCACAGTCTACCAATAATCAACATGTGGGGGATAAAAGAGTATTCTGGTGATGTGGTGGCACAAACGTGCTGTCATGGTACAGAACACACAAATAGCCTCTTTTCACGTAAATCAGTGTATGTACACTGTGCTTTCATGTGCATTAAACACATTGATGGGATACATCAGTATTCCTAGTCACGTGACTGACACATATTTAATGATATCTAACAAGTAAAGCAGAGGCTTAGAGTTCGTGAGTGGCTGCTTTATAAACTGAATAGCTTATCTCTAAAGAAAGGTTAAGCACCAGTGCTGTAGTTCATCAGCAGATGAACATCAGTATGAACCTTGGACTGTGAGCCTACCCCTTTCCCAAAAGAATATGCCTTCATGACAAACAGCACAGGATGTGATCATATGTCATATTTTCTTTACACATTCTCAGCCATTAGGGGCAAGTGTGCTCCAAATAAGGACACACGTAAGGAAGCACATGTGTCCATTGACTTTGTAAGAGTTAGTTTTGCTTGATGAAGTTTTCGAACAAACAGTTTTGGCTTACTCCTCTTTCTGCTGCAGGGATAGGTAGAAAAATACTGGCTAGATATTTTCATTTCACTTTAAAAAATAATCATCTTGCAGGTAGGGCTTTTTCCACTTCCTTGTTTAGCAACCAAGGTGGTGTTACTTCAAAATAGTACCTCCAGATTAATAGAATACTTTCAGTAACAAGTCCAGAATTTACGGAACATACTAATGAAGGCTTTTCTGTGGCGGTCTTAGGCAACTAGTAATACAAATAATTTATCCATAAAAGACAGAGCTGCCTCTGAAATGCTGTTTGTCTGTTGCTTTTTTCTGGGTGGTATTAAAGGTGAGGTTGTACTTACCAACGTGGTCATTCCTACTTTGTCATATCTGGCCCGGTACTTGTACATCAGTGGATTGCTGTATTTCTGCTCCTGCAACTGAGTACTATATAACTATTGTTAAATTATTTTAGGGATAGTCTTCTATTCAAGCTGGGAATTCTAACTTGAAATTGAGGTAACAGGAAGTTAAGTGGTTGCTGCAGGAACCTATTTTTCAGCAGTTTTTATTAAACTGATTTTCCTTTGTAGATGAGACTAAATCAGATCTGTTTCCACAATGTAGTTACTGTTACAGCTTGTTCTTCCTAAACATACAAAACCAATTGTTTATTACAGCACACAGCTTGTTAATAACCGCTTACAAAATATTACAATAAAACGTGGCCTGCTGCATTGGAATTAAATTCAAAAGATATTTTCCTTAAACTTCTTGTAATTTTAGTGGAAGTGGGATTCAGAAGGTCAAATGTAATAAATAACAGATCCAAATGGTTAAACAGCTGTTTCCTTTGAGTATAAATTGGTTTAACAGTGTCACGTGTGATACAGTATATTCTTACTGTCGATGTTCTTGAGAAAGGGTATTCTCAAAAGTGTCCTATGTTTACAAGCTGCTTCTCTTCTTTTCTTCACACATCAAGTCAAGGAATAATTTTCGGAGCACAGAAACTTTCCTTGACAGGTCTCATTTCTCATGTCTGCTAATTCTAATGTTTGACTAAAAGCTTGTAGGTTATTATTTCCTTTATTTAACTATAGAAGCCAGGAAATTAATAGCAAGAAAGTTAATATTTCTTTGCCACAGTTCTCTTGCAAACAAAATCAGTGCTGTGGCCTAAAAGAGCACAAGTGCATGTGGTTTTTATGCAAATAAACCAAAGTTGATTCTTAATAGCTAATGGTCTAAATTTATATAGTGTTACAGACTGAAGCTGAGAAAGGACATCTGTAAACAAAGAAAAGTGAATGGAGAACGGCATTTCTTCCATCATAACACATATCCATAGTCTCATACTGTCCAAAGTATCATATTTGCAGTAAAAAAAAAAAACCAAAAACAAAAGCAAAACCCAACAACCCCCCCAACAAAACAAAAAACAAACACACAAACAAACAAAACCCCAAACAACACAAAAAAACCAAAGCATGCCAACAGTAAAGGTTTGTACTGACTCCAGAAGTTTTCTGTGCCTTTATTTGGCACCTTTTGCACCTAGGATATTAGAGGGTCTAAGACCTCAACAGTCATTTGGTGGGCTATTGACTTGGCCAAAGGGTAAAAGAGAGCATCAATCATTTTCCCTGCAAGTTCAAGCTGGTGGGACAGCACTATTCAAATAATTGGAATATTAAAATTGGCCCCTAAAACAAAAAATGCCTATGATTAGGCATGAAACAAGCTGTTTTGAAGGGAGAAGAAGTAATACCCAGAGAAATGAGTACTTTAAATAAATTGATGGAGGCAGCTTTGCCTGGAGAAGACAGAAGTAGGATGATGTGGGCGTGCTGTGAGTACTAGTTCATGTTTCTAATTTATTGTGGTAACACTTCCATGAAGGATATTGATTTTTACTTATGGTTTACTTATTGGTTTTTCTTGTGGCTGATAATGGAGACAAAACCACTTGGAATGGTGTATCCATTAAATAAGAAAAACAAAAGCCCCAATTGCTGGAGTGACAAAAGAAAATTAATAATACTATATGTGTTGAAAGTTTTTTGTTACAAAAAACATCTTTGAATTTCTTTTGCCTCGTAGTTCATGCGATCAGCAACAACAATAAAATCAGAAGTAAAATTGCAGAGTTTTAACTGGAACAACAAGAATGTGAATCCCTACTGTTTTATTAACTTGATTAGCAGTAATTCCACAAGTGCTGTGTTTTCATAGCAAATAAATACCACTAACACTCCTTGTAGACTGGCCAAATGTTTCAGTTTTTATGGGTAAAGGAGAGAACTGAGATTCTTATAGACATGACTGAATCACTTAAGTGTCACTCACTCTGTCTGATGGCTTTAGCTTGTCTTTGGTTTTTGGCGCAAAGGGTACATTTCAGGTTAAAGAATTCCAGACCTCTAAAGCTTCATCTCAACACACAACAAAGTAAAGCCATGCAACTCAGAAGGCTGAAGAAGGAGACAAAGTGAAGTGACACATTAAAGTTTGTGAAAAATCACTGTAAACTCTACATAGGAAATCCCTGCAGACCTCCATTATGCACTTACCACTCTCACTTTTCAGATTTCACCTTCAATTTACTGTCAAGAAACTGCATTAAATTCATCTGCTTGGGAACAAAGTTCGAGTTTGCCTCTGTTTAGGAGGAACTTACATTTCAAAGATACTAAAGTAGATATTTCATACTTGAGGATTATAGGGAATAAGCATAAATAATAAAAGAACATAAGCAAGAGGTACTTAACAGGTTTCTGTTACAGGCTCAATCTTTACGATGTCAGTAAAAATGGTAGTATATTATGACTAGACATTCTATTTCACTTTATTATTACGATTAAATTTTCTATTTTTATTGTGCCCTAGTAATGATGGTCCTTTTTTTCCATTCCATTTTAGTATTCCCATTCATTTAGTCTAATAAATACCAGCTACTCTGCAGTACTGCGGGTCTGGGAAATGTTCCTTGTCATTTCACAAAGAGACAAATAGAAATCAAAAGTACTACAGTTAAAAAAGACTAAGGCTGTCCGATTATGTCATGTGGAAAATGTCAGAATTCTAAAATGTTTCTTTCCTGAATCTTGTTAAGACCTAGATTACTTGGGGGTGAATATGTTTGATTTTTTGCATCTAGCATATTTTCAAAACATACTTGGAATACAGAGCAGTAATGCATATAAAAAAATTCTGTCCAGATTAGAGTCTCTTTCATATTGATTTCTGTGTGATACTCACTGGCTGTACTCTGGGCACTGTCTGATACGGGATATTTCCAAGAAAAGTGGTATTGTCCAATGCCTATCTAGAAAATTAGTAAAATGATCAGAGTGGTAGGAACAAAAAGCAAAGTGTAGTAATTTTGTATATTCAATACAATAACGATACAATTTATGTATTTAAAAATAAAACTGAGTTGTAATATGGGGTTGAGTGCAAACACAGTAATAATTTCATTATTTTTCATTACAGCTCCCAAGGCCAGCGAAGGAGAAACAGCAGTCTGGGGTGAGACAGCCTCATCAAATGTTTTTAGAGACCTCTAAGAAGAATTTCTGTTGTGCTTGAAATTGAATATTACCTGCTGCAAAACTTTACTGTGGTTTGGAACTTGACTTTCCCATTCTCCTCATCTTCATTTAATAATGAAAATGAAGCGTTATATTTAAGGATACTGCTACCTTTTGCCATAGGTAGTACCTCTAAAAACACAACAGTTCTTAAATGCATGTTTTTATGATTGCACTGCTTGGCCGAGGATGAAAACAATAATCTGATTCCTTGCATACTTTCAGTGATACGCAAAAATCTGATGGATTAAAGGATTTTCTGAGGCCAAAACTAATATCCATGTTTACTCATTCTTTGTTTTTAAATTAAGCTCTTTTTTTTTAGCATCTGAGCAGTGAAGGTTTCAGTAGGTCTAGGAGGATTTCCTCTGAAGATATTTGAATGTAAACCTTTTATTTGTCAACAGACCTCAGCTAGATTTTTGTTGCTGAAGAATTTGTTGTTACAGCAGCACACATCTATAAAGATTTTAAAGGACTTCTTAAAAGATGCTTGGTTTGGGCAGATTTTTACAGTGATTGAAACAAGATGAGGAAAAGAGTGAATCTATTCTGATTTCCAAAACAGTCTTTGCTCTCGGTATACTTGTTTTTTATACCAATTCTGACCTTAGTATATTGTATTAAGGTGAGGCAGCCATGAAACTGAGAATGTAAGTCTTTGCAATCAGTTGACAGCATTGCACATGAAAATGAAGTATTTATCTTTGACACAGAACATATAATTGGAGCATTTGAAACATAAGAATTGTAATTAAAAGTCGTATTCTGCTGCTTCTCTTCAGCGAGCATTTGTTGTAATAGTCTTTCTTAGCATCCATCTACAGGAAATACACATGCTGCTGAAACAACATTTTCTAACAGTGAAATATTTGAAAACCATAACTGATGCACAGCATTCGCTTCACTGATTTACAATGGCGCTTTTGGATGCACTCTTTCAGATTTTACAAGATAAATGCATACAACAACAACAAGCTACTAATTATCTCCTGGTTATAAGCAAAGAGAAAAGAAGTAGTAAAGCAAAAAGAAGGACCTCTGAGTTGAAATGTGTGAGGTGGATGTGGAACAGGTCTGTGTGGATTTTCTGCTAGAATATGAGTTTGTTCTGGTTTTTATCTTAAGTCATTGTTAAAAAGAAATAAATAGTTTCAGTTACCGTGTATGTCCCTAATATTCTTTTCCTTTGGCGCCTCCAAAACAGGAAGGATGTTTGTTGAAACTAAGATTATTTTTTTTAAGTATAAATTAAATTTTAATTTAGCATATCTTTAATTTAAATAGAATTTAAAGCATAGCTTTAATTCTTACTTCAAAGATAGTGTTGTCATTATAATAGTTTTTAACAACTTGTAATGCAAATTACAGAGTTCAGAGCATAATAGGAAAAGTAAAAATTACATATATTTTCAGATCTTGAATAAGATTACCGAGTCAACAAAATAAATGTCATGTGTATGTATAAACTGAATCTTTCTCAGTGTATCTAAATGTTGAAAAAATTAGTTAAACTGAATGTAGGTATTAATTTATCTTGATTGTTCATTAACAGTTAGAATTTATTAGAATCGTTAATTGTGTCAGAGCAAAGTATTTTTTCTGTAGATTTTTTCTATTAAATGTCTTTAAAACCATGTGCAGAATGTTACTTCCCATGTTGTATATTATTAGTTCCAGCAACTGTGATACGAATTATACATTGGTGCGCTTCTGAAAATCAAGAATCTGTGAGGGAGCCTAAATGGGACTTTTAAAAGAAATTGACCAATTATTTACCTACTATTACAAATTTAAAAAAGAAGTGCTGACTACAGGTCTCCATTAATAAATTGCATCAGCTTCTATTAATTTAGTTCATCCACTTCATTACAGAAAGACACTATTGATCCAAAATTTATTAGCAGTGTTTCACGAAAGCCAGCGGAGGGCAGACTTGAATTGGAAACTATCTTTGCTACTTCAGTTGCTTGAACTTAAAATACAAGACAGTCCCTCGGGCTCAAAGCTGATGGCAATCTCATCACTTCTCTACTATTCTAATTACACCTGTGCTCGATAAAAGCTTCTTTACAATTGCTCTTTGACAAAATGAGTGTTTTGCTATGTCACAGTAAGAATAGCGAATGTTTAAATAAAGATGCTAATATGAAAGTAGATAAGTCAGTGTATTAGCAGATGTGTATTACTCACATGGGAGAATCCACACTGCTTAGTAATTAACCATGCATATCTTAAAATGGTTTTTAAAAGCTAGTGAATATCATTATCCCCATTTTACAGATGAGGAAACTAAGGAATAGAGTGGTAGCCTTGCAAGTTACCCATCTACGTGACCTACAGAAGTAAGAACAAAAATCCAGATTTCTGAGATCTAGTCCAGTGCTCAAGCATATCTTTTGCCCATATAAACTATGACATGTCTAACTCTTGCAAACATTATGGAAATGGTTGCTAGCAGCCCAAATTGCTGAGGCTGAGGAGCTTACACTGATGAAATAGGCAGGTAACCTGACAGACAGATTGTGGGTCTTGAGAAGAATATTCTCAAGATGATGGGTGGTGATCAGATCAGATCAGATGGCTAAAGATCTGCTTTAAGAATAGTATTTTATTATTAAAACAAGTAGTCTGCATTTTTATGTATATTTGTCATTCTCTAAGTTAGGTTGTACTCTGAGGAATGAAGGAATCCTCTCTATGTAGACCTTTAAAGCCATTCCAGTCTCAGTACTAGGAAATGTGTGGTTAAAAAGTCAATTTGCATACAGGTGAAGGATTAAGATGCTAATAGTCTCACTATTAGCAGTGTTCCTCACTTCCCTTCATCTTCAATTACAAGGGTTTCAAATTATGAGTGCTACAACAGGCTTCCTATTAAGTCACTAAGCCCATGCTATTTACTGTACCTGTGGTCAGTAACATTCATGGGATTAATGTGACTATCTATTCCATTTTCTTTGTATGCTTAGAAGGTCATTACCCATTGTAACAGCTTTTTAAATTGTAAAAATAAGCTGATTTTTTATTATTATTTATAAGCTTTAGTGTAAAAACTGTTCTTTCCGTTTCTAGAGAAGACTGGAGGCACGCTGTTACAAAGCCTGTCATTTCTAAGACTTGTCTAAGATAGAACACAGAACATTTGATGCTGCATAGTGAAAGCTCCATTTGTAGAATGAATAAGCACATTGCAGAATGCATTTTTTCCTTTTTTTTTTTTTTTTTTTTGTCTTACTGCTAGTTTGCAGTGGACATTTGTTGATGGTGGGAATTAGTCATTGGTTTATATGACTCCAATGAAAAGGACCACATTGAAAATGATAAATTAGAGTGTGAAAGAGTGGGCACTTAGAGTTTGGACTCAAATACTGTATTACTGTAACCTATTACTGTGTTACTCATTTTTGGTATATTCCCAGACAAGTCATGTTAACATAGGAGTCAGAAATATCTGGCAGTGATTTAAAGTAAATTAAAACAATGTGGGAATTATTCCAAAATTTATTACTGTAAATTCAAGCAATGAATTTCAGATTAACCTTCAGAGAAGTAAGTCCAGAGACAGATGTGCAGGGAGGGCTTTCAGACAGCCTTTATGATAACCTGTTACTGACTTTTCTACTCTATCTTCAAGATTTTCTAAGTACTGTGTGAAGGTTTGTAAAAATACATTACAGAAGGGTCCACTTTGAATTCCTTTAAGATTCTTGATGATTTCTCTTTGTACTTTATAGTCTTACACCTCATAAAGAGCTAACATCTCCAAGTAGTCATCACTTTTCATAACTCATGGAGGCCTGAAAATGCAATTATCTCATAAGGGAAAAGATTAATTTTCTCTTCTGCAGAAGGTAAGCTCTCCTCTTTTCAAAATAATCACTAATTGAAGATAGTTATTTACAGACTAATTTTATAGTAAACTACTGTATCCCTTAGCTCAAGAAGCAGCAAGAAAGATAATGAGTCAATTAACTAAAACTACTGCTTTGAGAAATGTGGTTCCCAGTGACAAACTCCTTTAATTCATCCCTAATTACACATTACTACCTATAAATTAAAAAAAAAAAAAATAAAAAAAATATTTCATACTCCCAGGGCAAATGCTATGATTTTGGGAAGGATACATATAATAGACCATATTTTGAGTCTAAAATTAAACCTTGATTCCAGTGTAGCACCAATGCCTTCCAGAATTTTTTAGATTTGCTGTATTTCAGCGTGAGGAGGCTTTAGCTCTCTTGTTTAATCACCCCTCAGTCTCTTGCAACAGTGCTAACATGTTCTTCATTCTCAGTGCAGAAGTACAATATACTGGAAAAGGTAGTGCATTCTCTGGCAAGAGAGCAAAGGTGTGGGTTCATGGGAAGGACAACATCCATCTGCCCCCCCAGATAAATCTAAGCCCATCTTCCCAGCTGTTAGGTAGCTTTTTGTACCTTTTGCTCCATGGTAAAACCCAAAACTTTGGGTGGTAAAATTCCCTTTATATCAAAACCACAGATAAATCCACTCTACATTTTTTAAGTTTTTTTGACAGACAACTTGTAAGCTATGAACATAAAAATCATGTATAAATAGAAAAAGCGTTGATAAAGCAATTATGTAAAATAAAGTGTATATGAAAATTTAATGTCAAAAACGTCCTGAATATGGGGAAAAATGAAAGTTCCACGGCAGCAGTTATATCTCTTCAATACAGGGAGTTAAAGGGGAGTTTCACCTTCTGATTGTTACCTGTGTAACTGATTACATCTTTCAGTTAAAACCGTTAGCCATTATTAAGGGGAAATAAGCCTGAGCTATTGGGGGCACGGCATGCTGTTCCGGCTGTAAGCTTCACAGGTTTACAGCTCTACCTATGTGATGATCTTTTCTTACACTAATCTTAGATGGTGTATATTCTCTTTTGTTTGTACCCGCTTTCCCTTTTACTTGCAATACATACATGAAATGTTCAAAAAATTAATGATTTAAGAGCAGTTGAGATGTTACTACCTCAGAAGCATGTCAATGTTATTATGCACAGTTGTGTGTGTTCTGCTGAGCAGGCCCAACTCAATTATAGAGGGAGTTGCAGATAATGCAAAATAACTGTCTTAGAGCAACAGCTGTTGCTATAGGCAGGTTGACCAAAAACCTGTTGCTATATTTCTTTACATGGAAACAAATGAATAGGTATATACTGACATTGTATGCCTGTGACAAAAAATAAAATAGTATATATATATATAGTGGCAAAGTATACTTAGTTTTGGATTAAAAAAAAACAAACACAAATTTGAATATGCCATGTATAAAGCTTGTACAATCATACTCGATCAAAATCAGTTACTCTAGTAATGTACTTTCAGAGAGGGCATTTTTAATGACAGTGAAAAGATACTTCTACCTCTATGGAAGTTAAAGCCTGCTGCTGTCAAGTTGCCAGGACCCTTAAACATGTGCTGAAGTGTCCTTTTCCCTTTTAGTAAGTTAAGCATGTTTATACTTACTGTCACAAGTAGCAGAAAAACACCGATGATTGCTTCCACGTTTAGAACTTTGTGGACTCTACTACCTGTGAGCAGACTCTGCTTAAATTATCTGAAACTACTAATCGCTGATCTCATTCTTGATATATTTCAGCCTCCAGCAGCCTGCTGCAACTTCTCTTGCACCTTCTGGGAATGTATGTATAGCAATTTCTTTTTCTCCCCAGTTGGCTCCAAGCCAGAAATACAGCCATTTGCACAAATGCTTCTTTACTTTGTTCACACTGGGTTTTTTCACTTTCTTTCTTTCTTTCTGCTTCTCTGGTTGTTGCATGCTTTTATAGTAAATTTAGTACTTGTGGAGTTTTCTGTATAAAAAACCCAGTGGTTACCATGAATTTTCTAAACTACTGTTTGTTTCGCTTCAAGTGCACTGAATAAACTTACTTCTCCATTGTCATTTTATGGGGATCTTACTGTAACATAGGAGTCCTAAACATTAACACATTAATCAGCTTTCTGATAAGGTTGTATTCTTCCTACTCAATAGGGCATAAAACCCAGTTCATAGAGGAGGGGTGCAGAGTAACCAGCACTTTGAAGGCTGGAAAAACATTAAGGTGCAAACATTTCTCACCAGCTGCTTGGCAAGTTGCAGTGTCCCTGACATCAAGAAACTGGTTTGTAACATAGGGAAGTTGTGCTTGCCACAGGAATGATATTGGTATCCAAACTAGCTTGTCTTAAGTTAATTCTGAAAAGCCTGCAGCTCACACACATGTATGTATACAGACACCTTTGCATGCATTATGCATACATAAACATACATATACAGTACAGAACTGTAGGTTTATCAGAATTAATTTAAAATGAGCCAGCTTGGATATCAATACCAGCACCATTACTGAGTATATATGTTTATACATGCGTGTCTGTATGTATATACAGATATAGCAAACCTCAGCTGCACCTTGGAAGTGCTTAATGTTACATATATGGTCCTAGGTAACTGGAAATATGTGACATTAGAAAATTAGGAACATTTTGATTGGAATCATTAGGCTGATACATAGGAGTTCTGTAGTAGAGACAGGAACAGGTAGTCATCCTGAATTTTCTGATTCCACTTTCCACAACAAATTAAAAAAAAAATTAAAAAAAAATCCATGCACTTACCTTACAATTGTGGTGAATGCTATACCAGAGTCCAGTCCAAACTTTGAAAAAGCCAGGAAGTGTGTGATGACCAAAAGAGTCAAGGACCATGTCTCTATGATTGTATACTTGGTCAAGAACAAGGATTCTACATTAAGATTGTGCATAGGACAGCGTGTGGCATCTCTTACTACATTCTTCCATAGGATCTTAAACACATTTAACTTCCATTTTTATTTAGATCTCAACATTAGAAAAAAAATGCAAATTCTAGCTTGTGCAAAATTTGGTTTATCTCCAACTCCAATAAATCCAACCTTGTGGCTTCCAGTCCTCTGGGGTGTCCAAATACCTGTTCCAAGAAGACATTACTCTGCATGGAATCAACTCTTGCTCCCATGGAGTAAACTGTTAGATCAGTGAAGTTTTTTTTCTGTTTAAGGTGTTGTATCACACACTTGCAATTTTTTTCTCCCCTTAAGGCAACTGGAGCTTTCAAGTTGTCCTGTTTAACTGTGTCTGAGTTGGAAGTCACTGAGGTAGGAAACACATTTTAGCCCTAGTGCTACAAATGAATCCAGTTACAGAAAGAAGAACACTGTTATTAAGAGAACAGATTTTTAAGATGCCACTTCCAAGTAACAGCGAGTTACAAAACAGGGCTGAAGGCCAGGAGCGTGCAGGCTCCCACCGGTCAGTTTTCAGTTGATCAACGTTGGGTTTTGATAACTAGCTGCAGAAGACAAGTGACTTTACTGTGCTATCCTACATTTCAAAGTGTCTAATGCTATCATGTAGTAGCATGCTCTAACACTGGCTGCTAGATGCAGGCTCGCCCCTCTTGACTCCGTACCCAGCACTGATTAGGACTAGCAAGCCTCAGCTTCACCATTTAAGGTAAAGTCAGGATTTCGCCTCCTGTCAGCGATAACATACACCTTCCATTGCTGGGCACAAGCAAGAAGGTATTAAACCCTGAATGGTTTGCTTTTCTCCCACTAACAGTAAATTTAGAGTAGTAACTTCACGACACCAGTGGGAGCGGTGTGTTCAAATCCCCCAGCACACGTCATGGGAAATACACACTGTCAGTTTTCCAGTTACTGTTTTGGCAGGCATAATTTTGTTATTTTTCAAGCTGTTTTATTGGCCACCTCAGTGTTTTAATTATTTCACACGTACTTTGACATTTTAATAAGTGTGTGCTTCAGCAGACGTAGGGGATGGAGTCCCCCTAGATTTTAGGGTTTTCTTTCACTGCATATGATACCTTAACGTTTACAAGCTTCGTTTACATTTCAACAGCATTCATCTGCGTGCTCATCAAAGACTGTGTGTGGCATTAAATTATTCATTTTAGATTATAAATCCTAATAAAAAGGGATCAGGAATATCTACAGCAGCTGTAGAGATTTGCAACAGAAAAATGAGGGCTGCTAGGAATGAAGTATGAATGGAAATGTGTGGAAGCCCCAGCAGGAACAGCAGAGTAGAGGGTTAAAAGAATGGACTGTTTTGTTAACACAGAAAACCATTCCCAGCAGAAAAATTAAGGAATCTGTCTGTTTATGTCACAGCCAAAGACCTGCACTTTGAAAACACCCACACCACAGATGACCTGTCAACGCAAGACCCATCATCCTCACTCCCAGAGGATGGTAATAAGGCTGCAGCATCAGATACACCTTGCCTTTCCTGCTGGCCCGCCAGGAAAACACACGTTGAAAACAAGGAAAAACAGGCAGTGAGCAGCAACCTAGCCTATCATTTATGGAGAACAAAGTAAGCAGGGTTCTGAGGTAAAAGATGACCACATACCAGCTGATGCATCCTAAGGGATATGAAAGATCTGTCCAGAAACCACTTTGTTGTCCCCAGTCAAGGGGAGCCCTGGGCATGTGGTGAGGGCTTGGCAGTTGTCATCCCTGCTCCTTTGTGTCAAACACAAGTGATCCTGGCCAGGCCACTTGGGCTTATGTGTCCTCGTGCTCATGAATATAGGAGTGTCGGAGTGTGAATGAATTAAATCTATAGGAGAATGAGTGTGGGTGGATGAAATCAACTTGCTTAAGGATTTTGTGAATAAATAACCACTTCCCCTTTCGTAAGATCTCACACTGAACTTTCTCACACTAATTTCTCTGTTACAGCAGTTTCCCATTGTTATATGAATGAGCAGTCATTCAGGTTGAGGACCATATCATAACTCCCCCACAGGCAGAGGGACAGAGATATTCATGACTTGATCTAACTCTGGTATTCATTCCTAGTTGTGGCATAATAACAAACTGCATGTCAGTTTATCTACAAGTATATAAATGATAATTTCCTCTCATTTCTTTTCTAAATGCCTGGTTTGCTTAACAAAGAGGAATTTTGTACAGCTTTTCATGCCGTGGAATTTAATCTTCTCTGAGGACACCCATTCACTACTGGAGTAAAATAATCATAAATCATAGTTGAGTAGTTACTGCTAAAGAACAGTTACTCCTTGGAAAGCCATATGAAAAATAAAGGGTTGGAGAGAAAGTGGAGAAGGAAGGGTGAAAAAGTCTGCTTTAAAGTCCTTAAACAATAAAAATGGGGAAATAACATATTGGCCTGAGGCAAGGACAATATGGACTTGGCCAAAGTCACAGTATGACTCAAAGCTGGGAGGATGCTTGAATAATGCCTTCCAACACCCCACACTCATCTGGGTCCGTAGTGCTAGAGGAGACTGCTAGAAGGGCCCAGGTACTACGAGGCTGGGCTGTAGCCTGCAGTAATGGAGATTTGGAGGTGGTGTTTCTTTCACAAGCTTTGGTAGGCTTCACATATCAAGTCCTCTAAATGACAAGATTAGGGCAACAGACTACACTGCCTTTTGCACTCCCCTGCAAAAATCTGGTGGAGAAATAACTATCCTTGTCCTTCTCTCTCACCAAAGTAGCATTACAAGAAGCTGCAGTATGTACATCCATTTAGCTGGTCACCCAGATGTCAGAGAGGCTCAACGTCCTTGTATTAAGTACTGCAAGAGCCTTTCTCTCAGAGGACTAGACATTAGATGTTACCTGGGAGCCCGCTGTATTTGGTCTTAGACTCTTATCACAAAAAGAGCTTAGACATTTGTTCTGACGCAATCATACATTCATTCTTTCAAATTTAGTTTGGGCATTTGCAGAAAGCAGAATGTCTACTGGTAGCTCGCCGGCCAGTTCATTTCTGCTGACCCCGGAGATAACCATGAGTTGGTCTTTCTAAATGTTTATTGACAATATTACACTTGTTAGTTTAGCCATGGTAACATGCTCACCGCTATGTAACAGACTCTTTCACAGCAAGTGAAGGAAAAGAGGGCAGGTGCTATAAGAAATTGATACTACTTAGAGATAGGCCTGATAAGTGTGAAAGCTTTCAGAAACTAAATTTGTTTCCAAACACTCAAACGTTTTACTACTGACATCATAAACTGGATTTTCTACCCAAGGAAAACGTCTTAAATCCAAAGCAATCTCAAAATTATCTTCTCTGGAATGCCTCTAGATGTACAGAGCACAAGAGCAGAGTTTCACTCTGTATTTGTTCTTTTACAATTGATGTTGGAAGGCTTGCAAAGCTGCTGCCTTGATACGTATTTGGCACATACTTCATCTTAAATCAAACGATGAGCACTGGGGAGGAGGAAAGCCTGGTTTGCTAAGAGCCATATCTGCCAAACAGAAACCAGTATGTATTTGGGGGGAAAAAGTGATGTGCAAAAATAGGTTTAAACCTCATTTGCCCCCTCACACACAGCTGGGCCACTTGTCACCAGGGTAGGTGACCTGAGGGATACTCTCAGTCATGCTAGCTACCAAGAGCTGCTAGAGGCAGGAGATGACCTGGCTACAAGGACTGCAGGAGGTCCAACCTACTGTGTGGTGACTACAAAAGCTGCTCTACCAGCAGTGCTCAGGACCTCCCGTGCTACGTCTGATCCCTCACAGCTGACCACAACAACTTTTGCCTTGCCAGGCAAGACACATCATAGCAGCCCAGCACAAAGAATAATCAATCCACTTTCTAGATTGTCTGCAAGGATAAAGAGTCTTAATTCAGGCATTACTAAGTTTCAGAGCCCCAAAATTACACTGTTGAAATTTAATTAAGCTGCGAAAGCAGCCAAGCACAAGGTACTGACAGTAATTCAACCATGCCACATGCACTCAGTCTCAGTTCTGTGAAAGACTGCAGCATCCGTAGTAGGCAGCAAGGCAATAACCAGGAGCTGGAAGGAAGAGGTGCGTGAGCCACTGCCAAAATGCAAAGAAGCTCTCCTCCAGCTGTGTAACTGCTCTGTTTTGAAGCCATCACAGAAGTGTTTACATTAGAAAATAAACAAGCTCATTGGACAAACCCTATCACCATCCCGAAAAGCCTCACGAACCTGCCAGCAGAGAAGTACGACGCAGAGGCCAGCCCAGGCATCACTTGCAAATGAAGTTGAAACTATCAAATCTCCAAAAATTGAGGCACATGCTGAGAAAAAGGTTTGCGGTGTTACTCTACCTACAGAGGGAAGGGGTGCTCTATCATCTGCTGATAGGTATGTGTTATATACAGTTTTGGTTAACTAATTGCAAGGGATAAATTGAGGGAAGCTAACCAAAAGATGGGCATCTCTAGCAATTGTCTTGCGAAGTTTATGTGAAGCAGTAATACAAAAAAAGTCATGGGCAGATCTTTGACCACGAGGGCCAGAATTCAGCTACATGCACAGACATCTTTGGGAGCTGGCAAGAGTGGCCAAGAGATGGAATGGTAGATTATTATCTTTTATATATTTTATATAGAACACCTAGAGGGACAATGGATAAGACACATCCTAGTGTTTCTGACAAATTTTTCCTTGTAAAAGTCCCATTTAGGAGCAAAGCATTTCAAAATGCTGGCGTTTCTGTGTAAGAGAAGTTCATGCTCCCACCCAGCCCTGTATAGATGGCAAGTGTTTCTCAGATTGCAAGGTCACGACTAGGTCTGGCAAGTTAAATACAAAACATCAGAAAAACACAACGCTGCTCAGCAACCCTTTTTCCTGGCTAGGCCAGTGAGAAGAAACTGCAATTATGGAATCAATGTTGCGACACAGTGACTGTAAAATACCTTCAATCAGTGGGATTGGTTCCCTTCCTCCCGAGCCAGGTTCGCACTACAGTCAGAAACTGCGGTTTGTTCTCACCCGCCTCAGGGCTTCTGAGTTTCTGTTAACACAGTGGGAAAGCAGAAAGTTTGATAAACACTGCTAAAAGACTCTATGTTATCTGAAAGCATGCAGTTCATCACGCAACAAGAAGAAATCAATTCCTTTTACCTCAAGGCATAACACTGTGACATCTGTGTAGGCTCTCAGTGATATTAGTGCTGTCGTGTCTTGCTTTTTTTTTTTAACCTCTTCACCTGGGATATTCCATTTCCCTCCCTCACAGGAATCATAAGTAGTAGTTGTTCCTTATGCAGAAGGACTCCTTATTTCTTTGTTGGCTGTCACCGCAACTTCCAAGAAAGTCTACAAACAACTAGATGGAGGCAGCCACCACTAACCCAAGAACAGCTATCAGGAAGAGCTTATACTAGTGTAATCCTGTGAAGATACATACATTGCAAAATATCATCTGAGTAAAATGGAAAAGGCAGAATGGTATTTTTGTTTCCACTTGACAAAGCAGACCCATACCATAACTACATAAAGACAAACACAGGAGGTGGGATGTACGAACATTTACATTTTCAGCTCAAATACCAACATTTCTGGGCATGCTGCCCCAAACAGTCTGGTGTTTGAGTAGATTTCAGCTCTTGGATAGATTTCTGTACTTTCAGAAGGAAAAACACCTCTCTGAAATGATATTCATCTTGGCTTTTGCAGCAGAGAACCCCAGACCGATATCTACCAGGCCTCTGCTTTTCTGCTCCTGGCTTCCTATGAGGGCCGAGGTGAGGGGGAGCAACCCAAAGCCAACAGCAGCCAAACTGGAGAGGGCTTTTATGGTATAGAGGGCATACATGACTGATACACCTTTTGAGCAGCCACCATATGACTGAAAGGCGAGGTCCAGGGATACTCCAAAACCAGAGCCACAGCACCAAAAACGTAGGACCAAGCAGAGCAAGCCACTACAGAAAGCTCTGGTTCACAAGGTATCTCAATGCTGGCCTGAAAAAAACAAATCTGAAAGCGATTGACTTTCAATTAATCTGCATGCAAGAGATGCTTATTTATGAAATTACATACCCAAAGAAGGAAGGGTAAGGTAGGTGCAATAAAAACACAGTCTAAGATGCTGGTCTCAATAGGCATCAGCATCACCACTCTTCCTGAATTCAGAAGTCAAGATGTTTGCTGTTAGAAAACAGAACATCCACCTTCATTTCAGGTAAGTAGAAATATTGTGAAAAGATACTGGAGCCTCCCATTAAGTGGCGTAAACAGTGACAGAAGAAAGCAATACTGTATCTGTGCTGTGCTGAAGTGACTAAGTTAATAAAATGTGGGTTTCCTGCCTTACACTGCACAGGCTGCAACATCTTCAGTGAGATTCTGATCTATTGAAATGAGATCAATGCTGTGCTGTCTTTTCAGAGCATACCTTTCTGGCTGCAGCTATCATCAGGACAAGGTGGCATCAAGGGCTCTGGTCTAAACGGGCAAAGCATTTAATTTTCCATCCATGCTTTCAAGTCCTCAGTATAAGCTAGTGCAAACATTTAGACAGGTACCTAACTCCCTGTTTTCCAGACACAGGTGGATAAATGAATGTTTAAGTGGTGTGCTTTCTTCTTCAATTGAAGGTAGCGGGATGCTTTCTCACCTTCAAGCAACCAAATGTTGTGAAGGCTCAACTCCCCATTTCAGCAAAATACCTCCTGTTACTCACCAGGTTTTATTTCATTAATAGGGAATAAAAAAATATTAAATACACTGGCTACAGTATGCACAGTCTAATAAACTGGACTAATAATGGTTTTCCTGGCACCACAAAACATCACGTTTTTGCATGATGTCCAATACTGAGCTATCTGAAGCAGAACAGAAGACACAAATGATCTGTGTTGGAAAGTGCCTCCCTTTCACAATTAGCCTAGCTAGCTTCACTAAGCTTACTTCTCTACCACACCATATTGCCCTTCATGCCAAATACATACCATTACATTCTAGTTTATCTTCACAGACAAAAAGGGCTTACATGGGGAAAAGTTAGAGGAATGTCTGGCAATATGTTCTAGTGAATATTCCTTATTATCCTTTTTAAATATTCCAGCAACTACGCCATTATCTCCAGTGCCCAGTGGCTGCAGGTTGTGGCCCCGGGCTCTATTGCACCAAACAACTGGCTTCTCAAGTTTAAGGCTTTGTCTTCATCCTACCACTCATTTGTGGTATCTGCACCCACACAGACCAGCCCTCTGGCCTGAAAATCTGTCAGGAGAGGCAAGGTAGAGGAACGATTTCTATGGGACACTAATTTGAAAACCACCCTCCGTTTCTAAGCAGTATTTTAAATTAGGCACAAGCATAGTATCAAATAGAAAACAAACATTTGAGAAAAGCAGTCCTTTAGACAACTCTGCTTTTTTTGGTGAGCAACCAAAGCTGTCATAAGTAGCCAATTTCCAGATACCTGGAGACATTAAATCAGTTTGGAACAGCTCTGCTTACCTTCAAGAAGTCTACAGAAAAATTGCACTTGGCAACAGCTCTTTTCTCAGTAATTCTGTGTCTGCTCCTAGGGGATATTTCTGCCACTTCATCTGTTTTCTTTTGTATTTAAGTCTATTTACAATAAACAGGATTAATAATAATTTTTAAAAATCACATGCTAATACAACACATTAAATGTATGTTAGATTCTGGTAGGATATTTGGCCTAATTTTAATTGCTACACTTTGAATGAAGATTAGTTTTATGCAACGCTGAAACCAATCACGCTTCTGTAAGGCATTTAGCGCAGGGGTATAACAGCTTTCAGCTCCACCAGTGCAGTGATCAATAACGTGACATGTTACTGTTATGCCAGAGCAAGTGACATATGGCCACGTAGCTGCACATTATAATTAATGACTGATTTAAAACAGAAAGAAGATAGACTGTTACATTCAATTAACTCGCCTTCCTTTCAGCTGACAGGCAGCTGAGTGCTGAGCACTTAATATACTTTTTGCAATTTTCCTTCTCCACAAGCATTATAATTGCTGTAATTAGCACAGATCAACTATGACAGCAAAACTTTCATTTCATCTGTACAATGCAGTAGCTTTCAAAGAGTTAGGATTTAGCAGTTATATTAAGTAGCTAACCAGCGTTTCTCTTTTATCAAACATTCTCATATAGTTCCGTGTAGCGTTTTCAGATAATTCAGTCAGCTTCTATATAACTTTACAGAAGAAGAAAATTTTCCAAAGAAATATGAATTGGGATGAGTTCAGTTGATGACAGTCTTGTGCACACCTAAGAGGTAAAGTGATATATGAAAAGTGATACAGCTGCTCTGTGTTCGCTGTTGAATGAGAGCCAGTATTTTCTGTCATGCTGTTTCTAAGAGCATTTGCTTTATAGTAGTCCATAGGAAAAAGGCTGCGTGAGCACCCTGAACCTGCTTTTTTACTTTCTTCTATTTTCCATGTGACAGCCTTCTGTCATAGACGCTCAGTGTTTTATTTGACCTGACACCTTGATTTGCCTGTCAGAACAGCATGGAGGTTAGAAGAGGTGACTGGCAAGGTCAGGGCAGTTCACACTAGACAATAACTTGGCCACTGAGTAGATATTGAGAAATTTGAGCAAATGTGGTCAAATCAAGATCACTTTGGGACATCTTCCTTCTGACTGCTAGAAGGACCCACTGAGTGACTTCAGGATTGTAACCCTGCCATGCTTCCTATCTTCTGTCCAGGTAATGAAAGCTGCAAAGAAAAAGTTTAATGCAAGTATTTCTGTAGAGCACAGCACAACAAACCATACTGAGGCTTCTATCACGTTTACTTAAAGCCTCAAAGAAATGTGATCTGCTGCGATTACTAAAAGCTTAAAGGAGATCAGCCACTGACCTTGTGAGTCACTGGATTGTTCTTTTTGGCATGAGGAGTCCACTCTATGCAGACCACGTACCGTGGCGTGTAAATGAACCTGTGGGGGTTACCCTGGTGTCTGCGATGGCAGTGATGACCAGCTCGGGCTCTGCACTACCCAGGATGCCTGACCCTTCACTGACAAGTCAGGGAAGCCGTCGTGACACTGACTGTAGGAACATAACATAACCTTACCATACATTTTGCTTTAGCCTTTGGATGTGCATCGCTATGTCCTTGTACTGACTGGCCATGGGGTGGCAATGTCAATCTTCTTGAAAACGTTTTCTTACGCTTGCTGGTCTCAGCCCCTGTTCCCACTTCTCCTCCTTTGTGCTTTTTCCCTTGTTCTGTTCTGAGAGTTAAGGAATCTGTACATGTATTTTAACTTCCTTTGCAAAAGTTAAACTCAGTTTTGTCTTCTGGTAATTCAGTCTATCACAAAGACTTTCTGATCCCACTAGACTGTACGCTTTCTCCTGCTACCCCTTCATTCTGTTCCTTACAGGTGCTCAAGTACACTTTTAAAGGGAATTATATTTCAATGCCAGCTTTCCATACAAGACTTCTCCCCTTCTTAAAGTTCAAACACTAAAGACTGTGTCCTTTGACTAAGGTTTCTTTGAACTTTGGGGGATATTTTTTTTGCTTTCTCTCAAGCCAATAAACTTCACTGTCCAGCCATTTTCATTTCTCAAAGTTCACTCTTTTGAAATAAAAAGTCCTTTCATTCAAGATCTGTTTTTTGTTTGTCTAAAACAACAATAACAAAGTTATTTTATATAACTCTCTCTTACTTCACTCTAAGCCTTGCACAGTGGTACAATGAAGTCTCGCGTACAAGTACCAAAGCCCCAGCTGAACAAGGTGGTTTCTGCACCAGAACTAGGGCTGATTTACTTCTTTGCCCAGTTTCTGGAATCCACTGCACAGCAGTATGCAACATAAAGATGCTCAAAGCCTGAAGCAGCACACCCTATTCTTGGTTCAGGAACATTTTGTTGAACAAGCTTTTCAGTTACAACTTCCAAAAACAATAAGGACCTGCAATTATTGATAGAATTTGTCATCCAATCTGTAGCAAGACAATTTATGTCTCTTTTATTGACAGTTTCCGTTAATATTCCTCTGCAAAGATTGCAAATGTCTCCCCAAAGGATTATAGCAGACCTATAACACTATCCCACTAAAATGTTTTTACTACTTTTTTCCCCAAGAGATTTTAGCTCAAAGACCCTATAGTCATTTCATATTTTTAAAAGTCTGCCACGTTGTGTGCTGCACTAGTCCACCAACCTTACCTTTACTTGTGCCTTTTCTCAGTCCTGTGGATCTCTCCATGCTCATACTCCACTTACAAAAGCAATTCTAGTGTATTATTTCTATAGTAAACATTTTCACATACCACTGCATGAGTGATCTCCATTAGTCCTGTTATACAAACTCCTTGCATTATTAAAAAAAAACCTTCTAAGCTGCATCACATTGGCCAAATCAGTGAGACGATTGACTTTTTTTTTTTATTGGGATCTCTTGTAGAGTCAGATCTGCACCTCATTCTTGCTCTGGGTGGATAGATCAGCTATGCCATGCCACGTGGACAGCTTTGTTCCTCCATCACACCAGACTTTCCATTTCCGTGTACCTTGTGAACTACAGGCTCCTCATTCTCCTCTGGTTGATAACTGCAAACCTTGACATGTCCAACTTCCAATGCTCCATCCCTATTGATGCCTCCTTCACACCTTGTAAGGTCAGATCTGACCAAAGGCTGTAGCCTTTGCACTGTCTCTTCCATAAACTCCCTCAAGGTATCCAGCTGATAGCTAGTACATTCACCATGGCTTTTTAATTCTGTTGTCTCCTCCAGTTTAAGGTGCACCTTGATAGCCAGCCTAGTGGCCAGCTCCTTTAAGAAAGCAAAACAACCCACACTCACACCCACTCATTATATCTCCTCCTTTTCTTTAGCCCTCTGCCTGAAACAGTCCAGAAGTTCCTGACATTTTGGCTTCAGGTACCAGTCATGCATTTCTCGACACCAAAGCATGACAAGAAAATCATCGATGCTTAAACCTACGTAGCAGAGCGCAGCCAGCAGTACTGCCCACAGATGCTCTTCCTAGTCCCATATTAGGTTGTTTCAGCATTAATTTCCTGTACGTGTGACTACAGGAGTACAAGCGCTCAGGTTCCTCTCCAAGGAGACAGAGGCACAAGTTTTAGGCAGAGGGAGGGAAGGGGCAGAACACCATAGCACAAGGCCTGACTGATGGGAAGGTGCCTGCCCTTGCAGTCAGGTAGGAACCTTGAGAGAAGAGGTTTCCTCCAAAAGCTCTCCCCTCTCCAGTAAGCTCTCAGCTTTATGCCTCTCTCATTTTCTGCAGATTCTTCATTCGTTCAAAACTGCCTACAGAGACAGGCAGAGAGGAAGCATAGGAGACATTTTGAACTGCTTTTAAAGCTTCTGGTTTAGCCTCCCATTCACCTCTTTTCCCACAGCTCAGTACAAAGTGTGCTTTATAAGACGTGTTCCTCCTTTCAAGCATGAAACAAAACTATCCCTCAGTACTAGTGCTGTACAGTGCCTGCTCTTACTGGAGTAGGAAGGAATAATTACAGGGATTATGAACGTGGCACTGAATGTCAAGGCATATTAAAGCTGCTCAATATCTCAAGATCGAATAAAGATTCTTCCAAGGCACTGCTTTTCTGCCTGAAATTAAATTATGGCACCAAATTCCTTGTAAGTAGATCTACCTAGTAACTAATTTTGTTGGCCTATTTAAGAAGTTACTCATCTCACCATTACCAGAATACGTCAAAACTCTTTGTGCTTACAAGGATCACAGAGGTTTTTATCCAGCACTGCTCCTAAGGTACAAAACCACTGTGTCATTCATCAAGAACGGAGCATGCATATCGTGCTGCAGTATGGATCATGCATGCCAGGCTTTATGAAAAAGATGGATCACGCAGCATGTGATCTTGGAGAAATCCATCCGTCAGTAATTTCTTCCTCAAGTTATTTGTCCACAAGAACATTTTGTTTTGGGTAATGATGCCAAGGCAGTGAACTAACCCATTTCAGGACATTGGCAACTGAAGCGCTGCTTGGGCTCGAGGCAGTGTCCAGTCTGAGACTTCTGAAATTGCGTCTCCAGCTGGTCGTTTGGGAGGTGCACCCAGACTCCTGCCATTCCACACCACAGAGGTCTGCCCACGCAAAGGCCGAGTATTGGAAAAGCCCTCCAGCTGGCCACCACGCTGACCTCTCTCCTCACCCCCGTGGCCACATGTAGAACTGGCTGCCATATAAACGCCTCCGTACAAGGCTGGTGGCTTTATAACACACCTGGCGTCGGTCAGGAAGCCTGTCTTGGGCAAAGATTGAAGAAGTGATGAAAATCTCTCCTCAGCCCTTCACTGAGCTGGGGAAGACTTGAACACCTGAAACACATTCAGGTTCACGCTGTATTCAAGGGCAATGCTTTTGTAGCATGGCTTCCTATGCTGGTAGCAGGAAAAAGTAAGTTCTCGTGGATAACCAAAGAAGCTTAAAGTTATGAACTTGATGCAGTATGCAAGGCAGTTGATAAACTTTTCAGGCTGAACAGTTAAGAACCAAGCGTCAGATTTGTCAGAGGATTCATCTAGAGCCAAACAGGTCTCATTCAGCTGTAAGAACAACAGAACAGCCGTGCTGCTATTCTGCCTTTAAATTCAAAAGCTGATAAAGTGATTACATACTTCTAAGCGGGATCCTGAAGCAAGAATGGCAGAAACAGGAATGGTATACAGAGATTTGTGCTCCAGTTCTTTCCTTCTTCCCTGCTTTAGACATTTAGAAATGCAACTTCCTGATTAGTCCAATAATCCAAACAGATGCAGTTTGAATCTTAACTCCCAGCACCTGCCCACATTGTTCCAAGCTGATCTTTACACCCTGGCCAGCAGAACTACTGAACCAGATCTGTTCTTCCCAGACATCTGCCTGCTTGTAAGGCCTTCAGTAAAAGTAGGACAGCTGCTGACATTCGGAGCTCTGCTGAAGTGACTGGTGCTACGCTAAAGCTTATTTTGGCTTTATGCCGCAGAAAAGGGGATGTACGGATTCAGTTTGGTGGGAAGCAGTAATGAGACAGCAATGCTCAGCCGGTTGTTCAGGATGAGAAGGAATTGAGAGATGGGATGAACACTTCTCAGGTGTCAGAGAGGATCTCCCTATCTCGGGATGTGCTGAATCAGTTTGACAGCGCCTGTATCTTTCTCCAGTCGATACTGGGAGAGCTGAAGCTGGTAGCTTAGCTAAAGAGCAGTCAGATTGGTTTTCTTTAGTGGCTGAAATTAGGAATATAAATCCCAATGAGCTAACAAGTAAACAATCTTCTGGGGAATAGCAACACCGTTACCTTGCAAAAGTCTTTCCATTTTGTGATTTACTACGGAAGATTTCTCAAACACCAACATTTTAGGGGCAGGACAGTCTGCTGAAAGCTGACATTTGGTATGACAGTTGGCTCGCACTTGATTCCAAATGTTATCATACATAACATTATCCCAATTCAATTATTCAGTCCGAATTATTAGCAAAGCCTGAACTGCAGGTTATTAACAATAATGAAACCACAATGCATTTTAAGAACAAAAAAAATCAAAAGAAAAATATGAATATTGTGATTATCTTTTTTTTAAACATATATAAGGAATAAGTGCAAGATCCTTCACCATTTTTATTCAAATCAATTTACTCTTGGCAGGTAATAGCACAAGAAAAATACACCAGTGACAGAACAGCTTTTTAGTGCCTAGCTACCTTTATTTTAGATAGTACCACAGGTCATTGACATCAGTGCTGGTCCAAGTCTTTGCCAGCTCCAATAGTCTCCCCAACAGTTCTACAATCCCTGTACCTTGACTAGCTGAAGAAGCAGCCATATATACCTGTATATATGCATAAATGTATATACACACACATATAATATATATATGTTTTTATGTGTTTTATATGAGTTGCTGTTCTGTTCCTACTTTGATAGGAATCAAAGACAATATTCAAGTTTTAGGCACGAGCGAAGTATGTCTTCAGAGAAAGCACTGAATGTTTGTTCATTATTTCGGTTCACTACTTCTATTGCAGAAACATTGAAAAAAATCATATCCACACTTAGGACTTCTTGTGCCAATACCTGACACTCCTTCACTCACTTTGTTGTGTTGTGGAGGTAAAAACTCGTATTTCTTCTCACCTCCTCTGAAATGTATCCTCTTGCACTAGAAAAATCTACCACCATAGTCCAGACCAAGAAAATCTACACAGAGGACTGACAGCATTAGTCAGTGTTAATGATGAGAACAACTACTAGGTCAGAAGTATGGTGTGACTCAGACTAGCTTCCACAAGTCTTTCTGCAACATTAAATTTCAGTATTGTCCCAGCACATTTGCAGTACCAGATGATTAAACACAACCTCATTTTAGGAATCAAGTTAACGAAGCAAGCACCATCCAACGTAAAGGGTTGTTTCACAAAGGTTTCTGGAGTCACAATGACATTTTTCCCACTATCTTGAATTAGCAGATGTGTTTATTACCTGGCAGCTGTGGGCTGTGGGAGAAAACCCCCATACTGAAGTCATCTTTAATACAGAGCTTGATTAACATAAAACACGAAAAATAATTGTTACAAGCTCAATGCAGGCAACTAGCTGTAAAGTCTGTAGAAAAAAATGTAATTTCTGTAACTGGTTACTAATTGCTTGTATTACCTTCAAACATCCCTCACCCGTAAATTGTCCAGCAGGCTCTAAGGTACTCTTATCCTCCATTAAAGGCCGTATTTTGGGGTACCATTACTTTCTTTTGTACTCCCTACCACGTTTCGGGAAGAGAGGAGGTATTCAAATTCAACTAATGTCTTTCACTAATTAATAAGAATTCTGACATGAAACCACAGAAGATCCTGTTCTAAGCACCTCCTTTCACCCACTGTAATTGAAATAGCAAATCTTAACACTTACAGGACAATCACAGCATCAAGTCTAATTTGTACCTTTTCCAAAAGAAAGGTTTTAACTCATTCAAGTAAAAGGAAATCTCAGATTCCTAACATTTCCCACCCAGTTGTATGAAGGCAAATTGCGTTTCGCCCATTCAAAAGAACAGGTTAAAGACTGACATTTGAAAAACAGTGAAAAAACACAGTGCGATCTCTCACTGCTGCCATCTACCACAGCTCTTCCATTCATCCAGGTTTCTCTACAGCATTGCACCAGACACTACATTTGTAAGGGGGCAGGAAAGAAACCTTGAACAAAATGCAGGATCACAACCCTGGACCTACAGAACAACAGAATTTGCCTTGCACAGGGAATCTGCTCAGTAGACGCCAATGGGAGATCATCCTACAAGGAAGAAGGGACCTGGAGATCTGGTTGATGTTCAAGAACCATTTCCTCCAGGCTCAAAAATGGTCCATCCCAACACACAAAGTCAAGCAGAGGTGGCAGGAGAGCTGGATGCATGAACAAGGAGCTCTCCACTAAACTTAGACATGAAAAAAGTGTACAAGAGGTGGAAGCAAGAGCAGGGGACCTAGGGGGATTATAGATGCACTACCCAAGCATGCACAGATGGAGTTAGGAAAACCAAAGCCCAAACAAAGTGGAATCTGCCAAGGCAGGTGAAGGGCAACAAGAAAAGCTTTAGCAGAAATATCATCAGCAACAGGAAGACTAGGGCTCTATGGATGAATGGGGCAGAGGACCTGCTGACAGGAGATACGGAGAAGGCCGAGGTACTCACTGCCACCTTTGCTTCTGTTGTTACCAGCAAGAGCAGCCCTCAGGAATCCCAGAATTCTGAGCACAGAAAATTGCCTCCATTGCCAGACTCAAAGGGCTGTGACCAGTGGCACAAAGCCCAGCTGGAGACCTGGCATTACTGCTGTACACCAGGGGTCAATACCTTGGCCAGCACTGTTTAACATCTTCATTAACGAAGATGGGTGATGGGACAGAGCTCACCCTCAGCATATTTGCAGATAACACAAAACCAGGAGGACAGCCTGGTACCCCAGAGGGGTGCTGCCATTCACAGGGACATCAACAGGCAGGACACATGAGCCAACACACGAATCTCAGGAAGTTTAAAGGGCAACGCCAAGTCCTGGCCCTGGGGACAAACCACCCCAAGCACCAGCACACACAGGGGCCAGACAGCTGGAAAGCAGCTTTGCAGAAGAAGCCCTGGGCGTCTTCAGGAAAAAGGGGAACGTGAGCCAGCCCACACGCACCCCTGTGGCAATGATGGCCAAACAGCCCCCAGATCACCAGCGCATCACAGAAACACTGTGAAGATTGCTGGATAGAATATCTAATAATAAAGTCACATTGCAGATAATGGCTGTGTATCAAACAACGTATTAAGACCATCAAAACTACCAAGTTGCCCAAGTTGTGCTACATCACTGACAGGACAGTTATCTACTTCTGCCACCAACCAGTTTACAACTCATCTGCTTGAACCTACCTTTCACCTGTCAGTCAGTGTTTCTCAGCCAAGTGGTTTATGCATGGTGTCTTACCTGACAGGGCTGCATTTGCAGAGCCTATGCTCTGTAAAATGGGTATTCAGCATATTTTAAGTAATACAGTCAACCTTACTATGACTTCTAGATGTATATAATGAAAACTGAAATATGTTGCTGTCTAATGTGCATTTCAGCAAAGCCTGTGAAGAAGAGGCAGAATTTTCTGCTGTACAAAGTATTTACAAAAGCATACAACTTCAAAAAACCAAACCAGTTTATTTTACTGCCCAAATTATTAAACACTAAACAAGACAAACTTGTAGTTTATACATTAGGAATGTGAGTTTTCATGTACAGTTAAGAAAACACTTCACTGTAAAAAGGCGAAATACTGCATCACTGGAATAGAACAGTGTCACACAACAAACTGAAGAATGAGAAAGTGTGGCACATTCATTTAAACTCAGGCTCTCAGGTGAAAACAAACATCTATAGACAGATGCACCTATTCCACGGACTTTGGTAAATATTAAGAAATGTACACATCTAGTCTTAGAAGTAGAATTATACAAATACAAAAGGTAATATATTACACACCTATATACAACACTGTAAGCCTCATTGACAAAAGATATCAGACATAATAATTAAGTTAGAAATTTCTAGAATCCTCACAGAAATCAGAGACCTCCATAGAGAGAAGTGTAGCTAAAATAGCTATATATTTCCCTACCTGTCAAATCTGTCAGGTATTCAAGGCAATTCAAGGACATTTCACTCCCTTCAGAAAAGTCATTGCAGCTCTACAGCAAGTGGTTAGATGCCATATGCTTTTTGCACAAATGTTACAGATTCTTACAACAAAAATAATTCTTCTCAGCTTCAACAGTTTTGAAAGTGTTGCTGCTCAAAGCCATCACTGGAAACAGTGCCCTTTGATGTAAGGTCAGTTACAAACATCAGCATTAAAACAACTTCTCTTATTATAATTTGAGATGTTTCACTCATACGTAACATTTTTTCCTGCAGAATGGTGCAGCCATGTATGAAGTTTGGAGTGTATTCATCAGAACTACCCACTCCTGGGCAGACTGCAGTATGGGATGGCTTAATAGGTTTTCCTTACACTAATAAAAGACATCTATTTCTTCAATATACATTTTTCATTCATCAGCCTAAAGTGATCAGATAATGCTCAAAACCCAAGATCTTGACAATTTTAGAAATACTATGGAAGAATTAATATATCTGCTTCCTGCCCTACTTCCTCCCCCTCTGCCCCCCAATCCTGCACCGTGGATATTTGGACAACAAATAATTCTGCTCTCCCTCTCCCCTATCCTGCCTTTTTTCCTCTCCCCACATTTTTAAGAAAAGAAAGAAGAACAACTGAAAGTTTTATTACTCACATGAGGAAAGAAATTCTTTAGACTCAATCAGTATCAAGGTATGATGTCAGTTCACAAAAACCATGCTCATTGTGTAAGTTGCTCCAGAGACAAATACATATGCATTTATATAAAGCCCCATACGTATGGAAACAGCAGCCTTTAGTACCAAAAACCTTTCCTTCTATCATTTTCTCAAAAAGGTATGAAACTTTATGTAATTTCAGTTGTACCAATATAAGCCTATGTCTTGGGTTCAAGCCAGAGCACAGTTAGAATAATTAGCTGGATAAAATAAAAGGATAAACTAACTTTACTTTAACACTGTTTGACTTATAATGTTTACAATACTGGTAGCTACGTTACATATGTATATTTTATGGCATTTTAGATCCTTTGAAATTCTAATTATTTATAGCTAAAGTGACTAAATCTTCCCAGTATAATAAACATCTTCTATACCAACATCCGGCTTGAAAGAGTGTCTACTGTGGAAATAACAAACAATCAAACTAAATGAAACAAAACAAAACCAGTAGAATTACTTAAAAATTCTAGTCCCTTAACACTAACTCACAAGTAATACCATCACAACAAACATTTGTCACTCGCAATTTATCTATTCTAGTTTATGTTTCAATTTAAATTACTGTAAAGTTTTCCAAAGTATTCTTAAATGCTACATTGCATGAGCAGATCAGGAGGCAGCTCTAAGTTCTGCAGGTTATTTCTTCGTAACATGTAGAACAAATTTCAAGGATAGGAAAACATTTACATTCAAGTATCTGTAGTGCTAGCCAGTGTCTGCTATCAGCTGCCTAAAACCCTTCTACTGCTTGTGGTTATGCATGCTCCAGCAGCCATATGTATTAGTCAATCTGAGACAACTGTGCTGACTAACGTGTACTGCAGAAAAACCTGTAAAAAAGAGGCAAAATTTTCTGCTGTACAAAGTATTTACAAAAATGTACAACTTCAAAGAACTAGTTTATTTCACTGGCCAAAGTATTAAACACTAAACAGGACAAACTTGTAGTTTATACATTAGGAATGTGAGTTTTCATGTACAGTTAAGAAAACACTTCACTGTAAAAAGGTGAAATACTCATTACTGGAATAGAACAGTGTCACACAACAAACTGAAGAATGAGAAAGTGTGGCACATTCATTTAAACTCAGGCTCTTGGGTGAAGACAAATATCTATAGACAGATGCATCTATTCCACAGACTTTGGTAAATATCAAAAACCATACACATCTAGTCTGCAGTCTTAGAAGTAGAACTATACAACTTACTTGACCCTATCAACTATGTCTCCCCATCTCTTTTCATTAACCAGCTTATTAATTGCTATACACCTGAATAACATTAGCTGCTTACAAGTTACCTGTGCTTCAGTTTAAGTCAAAAAGGGATAGCTAAACTTATCTCCTGGCAAACAGGAAAGCCTACCAGAATTTTAGTGTTTGTTTTTTTACAAAGGTTCTTGAAAATAAGGGATCACTAGGTGCAGAAACGTGGACAGTTGGGAACGACCGTGCCTTAGAACTTCATCCTATTTATCCACTCGTAATAATATATTGCCCGTTTATCAACAATTCACTGTACTGGATTGGTTTTGTCAGCTATGCTTCTCCAAATTTCTGCAAAAGAAGTTTTAATGTCCATTTTTAATTAAAATCTTAATGTTATAGAAGTTGGTATCAAACAAAGTCACCAAACTAACTGAAGGTTTAAGGTTAGGTAACTTTGAACAGGCTGCTGTTCTAGAATTTCGCACTAGAAAAATAAGAGATATAAAAGACTAGGAATTACAGTGCTAGTTATATTTACATTATAATTTCCCTTTGTGCTTGCAAGTTACTGAAAGTATGCATCCTTTGGTAGTATTCTCAAGATAAGAAGTTCATGTTAAACACATTCACACTCCTGATTTGCTTGAGTCAGTGCAAAGGGCTCATACCTTATCTCCTACATAACATTGTTACAGAAGCACATCTCTTCCCCATAAATAATAAAAATACTGATGACAGCGACTTTTCAGTGAGTAGTTTTGTGCCTGATATTTAAGAATCTGAAAGACAGACAGAGTCTGTCACACAATTTGTAAGTCTAAAGAGTGACTATTACAGCAACTGACAAGAACTCCCATCCACAAGTACTGCTGCTGTATGACTTTTGGCCCAGTTTCAAAAGACATATAGAAAAACCAAAATGCATCTGTAATTCAGACTCATATAGCCATAAAGAAGTATGAACATTGCAATGTGTACTAACATTACAAAACCGCCATACAGCAAACACTGAACTGATGTTTCTAGTTTTAACCTTACATGTAAGCACAGCTTTCTCATGACTAACATAAAAGAACGTTTGTTCTAACAAAGCCGTTCCAGGATTTCATGCCCATAGTGCGAGACTCCTCTTATAAAGTAAAACAAATACTTGCAGTTTTGCCTATGCCAAGTGGTAGTCAAAAAGCAGAGTCTAGGAAAGAGGCTTTACTTGTTCCTGTACTGTGCTTTTGTAAAAAGCCACACATCTGGGTCAGTGGCTAAACAACCTATCAATGCTTGTTAAATTGGTGAAGCTGTAAACTTCACATGAAGCTGTAAGCAATCAGGTGTATAAATACAGCAAGTCAAGGAGGAACTTCCCAAGCTATTAGAAGTTGATGCAAAATAATTACAACTGTTGTCTATTTACTGTTACTGTCAAACGTGAGCCAAATAAGAATTTATGGGCTTGAGGTTTACAAAAGTAATGTATAACATATCAAGGAGCTTAATGTACCAATGTACAAATATCAGCATAAACCCTCAATATTTTATTTTTCATACTTGCCAATTTAATATCAATCTGTTGACAAAGTTATGCTAATACTAGGAGGTCGCTGCTGATTAGGTTGTTTGCTTAAAATTGGAAGATCTGTTCTTTCTGTTCCATATATCAGTTTTTCTTCCTGAAGACTGCAAGCTGAAAACCTGTTTGCCTCTGTACCTGATATACCACCACGATTATTTGGAACTGTGACACCACTGACCTGTTCAAAGGATTTACTAAACACAGTAGTGGTTGTTCTGGCCAGACCATGGCTGCCTGGCTTAGGCAGGGACTGGCTAGTTGTCAGAGTTAGTCTCTTCAGAGAGACAAGCTCTAGATTCTCACTCATGGCTCTCTGAGTTTGTTTTCGTGACAAGTGCTCTCTGCAGGTTTCTCCTTCTTTTTCTTTTCCTCCAGCTTTGGTTCCTCCAGACCTTCGTTGGCTCTTCCCTAAAAGGTTCTTACTGCTCATGTTGCTGCTGTTAGATAGGGCAGACTGACTTGTACTAGAGGTAGCCCTAGAGTAAAAACCTTCATCAGTTTCAGATACTTCTATCAGTTCTTCTTGAATTCCTAAATCAGTATTACCTGCATGGTAGAAAGAAATAAAGAATTAGTAATTTCCTTTCTCACATTTATTGATTTTATATATTGCTAGATTTTGATATTTACAAGCATGAAGCCATACAGCAACAGAACAGAGAACAGAAGACAAAACACTTACCTATTCCATTACATTTTGGAATTAAGGGTCATTAGGATACAAAGTTACAGCAAATAATGCTGCATTAACTAGATTAAAAAGCATGCCCACAATCTCATTTTGCAGTAATTTTTTGGGGAAAAAAAATGCAGTCTTGTTAATTCATGCAGATTAGCAATTTACAGATTAGAAGGTACCACACAGAACAAAAAAGCGTAAATCTTATTTTGAGCGAGTGATCCAATACATGATTTTGCAAAGCTCATTAATTATAAAGGTATGTGATCAATGCCCCAGGACACCCAATACGGCACCTGCACGTTTAGCAACCCAAGAATGCCTTAGGACTGAAAGGTCACCTTCTGCATCATAGGTCTGGTGGTATGAGCAGGAAACTCAAGCACAACATGAGATCTCCAGTATACTGTGAAAGGTGGAATTTGGAAAATCTGAGGTACACAGCGAGATACCTTTCACATCCATTTTGATGGATTCTTCATACCATTGATCACCAGATTTTGTAAACCCAATAAATATGCTTAATAAACTCAAAGGTATGTTGAGTCTCACAGCGTATTTTCTGCAGATTAAATAAATCTACTTATAAGTATGTCATCATTGTCTGTGGCACAGACGAAGCTGTGTGCAATACATGCATTTGTGTTATTACACATGCAAATATATTAACTGCATACTTTAATTCTCCAAACATGCAGCAGTGACCCTTTCAATCAACAGTGGTACCTTAGAGTGCAGCTACAAGTGCTCTGCTAAAACTGCACTCTGCCAGATGAGTTTATTCCATCCTCCATCATTTTTCTTACAGATTTTTGCCTCCTGATTTCTGGCATGCCTTTGCTGTCAGTTCTAGGATCTGTAGCTGTTTCCTGTACTCCCTGTAAATGCTGAACATCATTCTCTGCTAGTGCTCTGCTTTTTTCCCCATTCCCGGTCCTCTCTCCAGCCACACTTGTGACACTAATCTCAGGTATGATAAAGTTGCCCAATTCAGTAGCATCATTACCATTCTCTGGTTGTTCTAGAATTAAAGATGGATAAGAAAAAAAAACAACAAAAGATGTCTGAAACAAAACATGAAACAAAAGCCAGTAGATACAGATGACTAAAGCATTATAAATTAAAGCAGATGTTCACATATTAACCTCTTGTTAATTAGCAAAATTAGTTAGTATGGAATTTTGCTTTATTTCTAAATTGCAGGCTTCAATCTTCCAATTACTGGCCTGCATCCACATACTGGAAAGCTCCATGCTTGATCTTTAAAAATTGAAATTTCTGAGGATCACGAAACAAACATTCAGAGATTATCAGAAATCAAAGAACTCTCCATAATTCACTTTTATGATTATATTCTCTGTATCACCATGCTAAAATTAAACTTATTTTTACAATGAAATGGCATATCAACTTCATGTGTTATCATGAAGACTGGAAATTCTACACATACAATATCATGATGCTGCACAGTGGTCAACTAACAGTGAAACTACTAAGCCAACACAAGCACCCTTTGACTTCCATTTTGTTTCTTCATTTCAAAAAAACCCCCGATTTTCAACCAGAAAGATATTTACAAGTAGGAAAATTCTCCAGTTATTAAAATCAACTTATTCAGATAAAAATCTATGGATTTTTACTGCACTTTTTGCCACCCACTAATGAAATAACATAAATGTTGATCTACTCAGCCTTTTTAAGCTTCTTATATGAGCTCACAACTAAATTAGTTCGCAATAAACTTATTTGTGCTACACAAAGTCAGTTACTAAGTACAGTTGAGAAAACAGGGATTAAGCTGCAGGGAGGGAAAGCACTACAACTTTCTGCAGCACTGGGGGGAAAAAAACAAAAAAAGAAATCAAGGCAAAACCCAATGCAGCTTAGTTCCAAGATTACTTCTCATCTGGATAAGTCATCAACAGCAGATATACACGTGCTCAGCTTGGCCAAAAAATTATTCAAGGCAGTCAAAGATTCCTACAGACATAGCCAAAAATCCCCAAGCAAACAGGAAACTCAACTGCTACCCAAAGTGTGAGAATGATGGTTATGTGTAAGCACAAGAGATTTAATAATGATATTTAATGATAAGAATGCTATAGTTCCTACAAGTTCCTGGTAAAACAAATCCCATCTCAGAGATGCCTGTCTACATTAGATGAAGATAGGTTTGAGAAGGATGAACTCTTGAGACGAAAAAAGTGAAAATAAAAATGGGAGTTGAAACTATATAGAAATTCCAAGTATATGCAAGTAACAAGTTACAATCCTAGCGACCTGTCAGCTCGACAGTGTTTGAAGTATTCTCAGTATCTGAAGGCCTTTTAAAAGTATTCAGAATTGCTTTATCAGCACTAGTTCTACAACCACAAAACTGCAATTAGATGACCTGGAGAAGAGAAAAAAGAGAAGCTGTCAGTTACAGATAGTCACGGCACATCCTCCATGAAGATGTATACCAGGGAAATACAAGTGAAGAGAAGAAAAAACTACACTATGTGCTATATAGTTATATATTCTATTTGTGTTATATACATATACTATATACAAACACTATGGCCACAAACTTGACAAGACTACAAATGCACTAAAAGCACAGCTCAGAATAAAGCTCAACTGAATCCCTGTTTTATTCATAACACAGCTCTTTCAGACCTGAGGATTAAGTAAGGGCCGCCCAGACTTTACTGCCAGTTTGTTACTGCACATAACAGAATTTGGCAGTGCAGACATTGAACTGACAATATGAAGTCCAAAACCAGAGGAATTTATGAGGACATGTTTTTTCACAGCAGCAGCTGTAATGCTTTTTTAGCTGGAGGGCATTCTCTCTTCCCCCTGTCCCCACACTGAGGACTCTTGTGCAGGCACAGTGTACTTCTAAGTCAAGAGGGCTACAGCACTGGGCTTTTCACTAGCATTTGTGCTGTCTGTACTTATCACAACAATGAAGTAAGTCTCAGAGCTAGAAGGTTATTCTGGCAGGGATGGACATCACTGTCTCCTGGTATAAGAGCTATCCCTGATCTTACCTGCAAATGCTAAGTATCATGATTCCTTCTAACTAGTCAACTACTAATGAAAGTATCTGTTTAACAAGTTGTACTATCCAAAGGAAACAGCATTGATAATTACTGCTATTAGCCACTAACTTCCTGATATTTGGCAGGAAACTCAAGTTAAAACTGTTTCCAAGTGTAACTCCTAACAGCACTTCCTGCAGAAGTCTTCCATCATCAGCAACAAAGGTAACAACAAAGCACCTTGAGCTGCAATAGTAATAATAAAAAATAAATAATAATTACAATGATAATACCACCATCATCAAATATAGCCTTTTGTCTAAAAACATAGGAGCAGAAAGGTTAGTGAGGAGAGATCATCAACGGTCTCATTAGCCTCATTGGTCTAATTTTACTGGAGTGAGGTACCTGTGACTTTCCTATGGCAATCTTCAAACTCCTTCCTGCTACCTCATCAGTGCAGCTACAGGTGCCTTATTTCAGCAGAACTGATCCACTGGTTTTCATATGCAGTTGATTCTGCTAGAAACTTCATTTAGAGCCAGGACACCAGAAAGCACAGAGGGCAGAACAGAGCTTACTGTCAGTCCCTTCCCCGCCAAAGGCAGAAAAGCACTAATTAACAGCATCCAGCTCCAAAGAAAGGAGACTGAGCGCACAGCAGAAATCAGAGGAATAATTCTTTTGTTAGAGATTTTTGTATAACAGCGCTACTTAGTTATTGTTGTTTGGTGGTGTGCATTTCTAAATGTAATATCCTACTGTGTTATCAGCACTTTACCCATCACTGATGCAGTCCCACAGCTGTGTAACCATTACCACAATGAACTAGGGAAAAAACCCAAATAACTTAAGAGCTTTTAACCCAAGAGTTTTACTCAGCATAATTATGCCTAATCTTTTAGTTAAGTGCTATTAACTACTTCTAATGAAAGGGAATATACCTTTCTCTGAGTTTAACACTGAGCTACAGGAGGAAATTAATGAAAAAATGGGATACTGGGTATCTCAACTCCTATTAACACTGTCTACCATAGCATCTACAGTCTTGTGGCAGGGATAAGACTACACAATCCATGTCATTCATAGTAGCATCCCCTCCTTATTTTAAAACTTTTAAGAACACCTAAACCAAACCTTCGGCTTCATAGTGCTTGGTTTTGAAGATAATACTGCTTCAAGTTGGACGACTCTGGGGGTCTATCTTTGAGAAAGAGATATTAATAGCTAGTGCACAAGGCAATATAGCAAAAGGGAAAATGAAAAACACTGCTAAATAGCGTAGACAAAACTGAATAATTATGTTAGTTTGAAAGTTAATATAAATATGCCCATAGCAGTTGACTGAAAATGCATTTGGAGTCACATTTCCGAATGCTTCAAGTGATACAGCCAACCTTGATAAATACATTTCATGATTACTAGCTGCTAAGAATTAATTTAAAAGATATTTCAATCATACTCCACTTTATCATTATGGTTGCCTACATCATTTACTTCAGATTGCACAGGCAACTTGTCCATTTGGATTGTAATTCAATTTTAACCGCCACAAGCTCAAGCTACATTTCCTGCACAACAATGTTAGCATTTTAATCATTCACAAAAGCACCAAGCTTATATCCCCAAATTAACATTCATTCCAGATTCCTAAAAGTTATAACTATTTCAGGAATTAATACTGTTTCAAAAAAAGTAAGAAAATTCTCTCCACAGAGATTCAAAGACTAATGTTTCTAAACCTTGTATACTACATGAAAGTCAATTTCTGCAATGGGGAAAAAAATTAACATCTTGCCCTTCTTCTCTAGTTGATGTCTTTGGGTTTGTGTTATGTACATTACCAACATCTGCTTAGCTCTTCTTACTCAGTCTGTTACATCAGAATATTTCTCTCACATGCATTACCTCTACACACAGAAGTTTTTCCCAAGCAATGCTTCTATAGGGCAGTTTGGCAGATTTTACATTAGTAAGGAAAGCATTGCTAGTGCTTGCTTTGGTTTTTTTCCTAGCTTCCATAAATAACTATCCATTTAGGTGTTTATGTCCCTCACACACTGTATGATTCTTCTGGTTCTCCTCTATTTGTGAACAGAAATGGAGATGCCACTCAAGGCTTGTTTTTAAAACATGAACACTACAAAAAACTAAGGCTAGATAAAGGAGCTAATGCTCCTCTTTTTTAAACTTTATGATTGATAGGCAATCCAATTCAATAGCACTAAAAAATTGGTTGCTAAGAGGTGGCTAGTATCAACTGACTCTATAAATACTATCCATTTGTGATTAGGTGAATCCATTTTGCAAGTGACCTTCACTTTTAGTACCTCTAGAGTACCTACCTTGGAAGTCCAAATTCACAATACTTACTTGATTTTAAAAAAAGTCCTAAGTAACAGCTCTAATGAACAAGTTAAAGGGTTGAGTATTACAACAAGATTAAATGTTAAGTCAACCTTTTTTCAAAACTGACTTCAATCTAGACTTCTAGCAAAGGCTAGCAAGACCTAATGTCTGAAAACTTTCATAGTAAACTGAATCTTTTAAAAGATAAAAAAATAAAGCCTGTGCTTTACAGCCAATCACATTTGCAGCTGACATTTTATTTGTTTTACACAAATAGCTAGTGATTGAAAATTGCTGCACTTGCTTCCCCAAGAGATACTTTGCTTCATCAGGTCTTCTGGTCCACATAATGTACAAGATCAAACTACCTCTCAGCTGTCTCCTCTAGCTTCCTAATCCATTTTTACAACTCATTTTTATTATACTGAAGAACAAAAATAAAATCCCCAAATACATTTTTTCCCATTACACCGTGGGAGAGAGGAAAATGGTCAGGAGGTACATGGTTTGTCATCAGATTTCTACCAATTCCAGTATTTATTTTAATTAAACAAGCATCTGTAAGCACAAGCCTTGTTAGTCTTTCTGCATGCTGACTGTGAAGATCCATTCTCTATCTTTCTTTCATCAGGCATTGTGGGGCACTGAATTATGTTATTAGGAATTTTGAAATCAGGAGACCATCCACTCTGACTTTTGAAAAGGCTTTTCAAGTCACAAACAACAATTTTGTGAGTACTTTATAATGAAAATTTTGAGGAGATTAGCTGAAGTGGTATATGCATGGAACATTTACCATTTAAAACAAAGCAATCGGACACTTAGTCAAAGATACCATAGACTCAGTTTTGGCCTTTAAACTAGCCTAAACTTTACAACTACTTCCACACCCTGCTATACAAATTCCCCTCCACCCCCACCCTACACCAGGTAATTTTCTTATTCTTCATTAAATGCTGTACCATTGAGGCAAATCCAAAGTTTTCCCAATAACCCAAACAAAATGTTGATGAGCTTTTTTTTTTTTTTTTTTTTTAAACAAGTCCTTAATCTTTCAATCCTCATTCCTAAACACTGACTATTCCTCACTGGGGTCATACTACCTAGATTATCACCATTTCTCTCAAATTGTCCTGTTGTACAAGACTCCCATAAAACACAGCATTGCACCCCATTTCTGAGTCCTACTATTATTCTCATTTCCCTTTCACCTTACTGTTATCTGCTGCAGAGCACACTTGTCCCACACATTTTTCCTTGAACTTCATCAAGCATCACCCCCTGCAAGAAGGCAACAATTGTAAAAACTTCTAGATTACTGTATTTGCTGAAAAATTTGCATTCTTGGAAGGATGGTTCCAATATTGATTCTCTAACATTTTTATTTCATTTTTTCTGTAAATGAAAAGACAAAGGGAATGTTTATTTTAATACACTTTTAATTCCTCTGAATGAACTAGCACTCAGTATCCTTAATCCATGTTCCCCTTCACCACCTCATTTGAACAAGCATCAGAACCACTCAAAAATAATAGCTGACAAAATTGCCAAGCTTCATAGGGCATTTGTCCATTTAAAAGCTGAGCTATCATACAGTTTTCTTGCACCTGGTCAATAATCCCTGCTTAACAACTGTAAGCCTGAAGAAAAGAAAATAAATAATAAAGACTAAAATGGTCCTTGGGAGTCTTGGGATTTCCGTAATGACTTGCTGTTGGACCTCACTCAAGTTAAGACACTAATATTTTGCTCCTCAGCTCTGTCCAATAGTTTTAAGCAGTTTTTAATCAATTGAAAAGAAGTTTGGTTATTTTACCTTTCTTTGCCCCTCACCCCCTCTGGCAGCTTACTATTGGTACCACTACCACCAATGTGTACCAGTACTGCTCAGAAAACTCTATCATTATTTTAAAGTCATCTTCTACCAGCATATTTGTAAGTAATTTCCTCAATACTTACATGAATTACCTCTCAGTCATTTATGACAAGTAACTTGGCAACACTTTTCTAACCGAACTGTCCACATACTACAAAAGCTCATACTGTGCACATAATACAGAAATTTTAATGATACTACTTCAGAATCTTTATTGAACCTACTCAAAGAGCATTCTTATCTACACTCACTCACTTAGCCTGTCGTCAGAATTACAAGCCCAGCAGAAGCAGCTGTTGCCAATTTCAATCGCTGGTCCAGTGGCTCTTCCCTCATCTGAAGATGGTAGAAGTGGAATCTAATGTTTCTCCTTTTGCAGTACATTCAGCACCATTTTTTATACTTCTCAGCCCAGACCTGTGTTCTACTTCGTGGAAGACCTTATATTAGTTTGCCCAAATGTGCTGGTTTTGGCTGGGAGTTAGTTTTCTTCATAGTAGCTAATATGGGGCTATGTTTTGGATTTGTGCTGGAAACAGCATTGATAACACAGGGATGTTTTCGTTACTGCTGAGCAGTGCTCCCACAGAGTTGAAGGCCTTTTCTGCTCCTCACCCCACCCCACCAGCGAGGAGGCTGGGGGGGCACAAGAAGTTGGGAGGGGACACAGACAGGACAGCTGACCCAAACTGACCACAGGGATATCCCAGAACATATGGTGTCATGCTCAGCACAAAGCTGGGGAAAAAAGAAAGGAGGGGGATGTTCAGAGTGATGGTGTTTGTCTCCTCCAAGTAACCATTATGCGTAATGGAGCCCTGCTTTCCTGGAGATGGCTGAACACCTGCCTGCCCATGGGAAGTGGTGAATAAATTCCTTGTTTTGCTTTGCTTGTATGCACGGCTTTTGCTTTATCTAATTAACTGTCTGTACCTCAACCCATGAATTTTCCCACTTTTACCCTTCTGATCCTCTCCCCTATCCTGCTGTGGGGGGAGTGAGCGAGTGGCTGTGTGGTGCTTAGTTGCTGGCTGGGGTTAAACCACAGGACCCAAACATAATGATTCATCCCTCTACCCTTAAATAATATTTTTATTTAAATAATTTAAGACAGAGGAGGTTCTGTGGTAAAGCTGTTAAATATTTACTTTGCTTCAGGTTACTATAGACTACTTTTCAGAAGAAAACCAGGACATCAGCCTCTTTAAAGAATCAATAATTTTGTACAGCTCCCTTTAACAAAAAGGGGTTTTGTGTGGGTTTGGTGGGTTTTGGTTTTTTGGGTTTTTTTGGGGGTTGTTTTTTCTTAAAAAAACACGATTAAGGAAATAAAGAATACACTTCATCTGAACTGCATTAAGATTCCTGTTCACCAGTCAAGAAAATAAAAACCTGCAAACTGCTGCTTGCTTACTAGCAATGAAGATGTGCAATAACAAAATTCTCAATATTATTTTAAACATCTGTAGAAAGTTGATAATTCATTGCAAAATGTGTTTCTTACCATGCCTTTTCCATCTATGCCCTCGGATAGACATGCTAGTCACAGCATTTCTTGATATCCTGGATGAAGTAGGTGTAATTTCAACCTGAATACATCTTGTACCTTCTTTGCTAGATTTCATGGCACCCTGAGGCAGTGAAGCTTTTATTGCATTAGCAACCTGGAACACAAAAGATGCAGTTAATTTCTTAACATGAAGATCCAAATTTTAGAAGAATTCTGTCAGAGGATTCTTATTACTCCAAGAAGAATACTGTGTACAATTCCAGTTTAAGATCAAAAAAACACACTAACTTTTTGCACAGGTTATAAAGGAATGCTGGTTAAAATTAGCTCTAGGAACCAATACTTGCCACTTTTTAAAACAAAGTTTCCAGTTTAAACATGTGGCTATTACTTCAGAGTGCTTCTGCACTATCATCTAAGCTTTCAAGACTTAGAAATGTTCTCCTGAAAATAGCTTGTTCACTAGGGAAGATGACAAAGTAACTAAGTACATTGAAAACACTTGTGGGTGTGTGTGCATACTTACAGATGTAACTATTCACATGAGCACAGCCCCACAGACCTTGTGGGATTTAGGTTCCTGGTATGATGTTGCATCATGTGTGTTCACAAGACAGATTTCCTAGACTAAAAAGTCTATTCAAAAAATGTTGAAATACAACACCTACCAGCAGAGGTTCTGGATACAGTTCCAGCTGTGCTCTATACAAAATGTCATCCATAGCTTTACGAGCCAGGTCCCATTCTCCATTATAACTACAAAGGTAAATATATACATCATAATAAACATCTATATCAACAGATGAACCTTCCTGGTCACATAAGCTTCAGAGGTTTAGTGTTCCTTAAGAGCTCAATTTAGAGGAGTTGATCTACTTGTGTTCATTAGCAGTAAGCCTGCTATTTAAAGAACTTGTTCTGAAGTAGCGCCTACGGAGACAAAGTTTTATTTTCATTGGCCACCCTGAGCAGTTTTAAAATGACATAATTAGTTATTGATCAGCTAGTCATGAAATATTCTGAAATTCAAACAGGATTATTTTAATATTACTCCACCTTTTTAGTATTCCTGTGTTACTAGTCTGTAATTATTTCAGTTAATAGGAGCTTCACACATTAACATGACTGTCAAAGGGTAGATGACATAAGCATTTTAGAGAAAAAAATAAGACCTTTTTTCCTTAACTAGACTGATGTCAAAACTAAGCATGCAAAAATGTGGACAGCAGAGAACAGTTGGAAAAGGTTTTTTTAAGAGACACCTTCACATCAGCAGTTATACCTATTAAATGCTGTTCTAGCCCTCTTTCCCCAATATGACATAGGTAACTTCAGCCAACTAGTTGGAGAGCTATGTTATCTTCCTGAGGACCTTATTGCTAGACACAGCATCTGTCCACTAGAAAATAAAACATTTCAAAGGTAGCATGCCTAAATGAGTGTAGAAAGTAAGCTGATATTTCTTTATTTTGTAAGCATAAAAAAAAACCCACACAACTTACAAGGCATAATAAATCCCTGTTAGCATTTGCACCATGAATTCAGATGAAACTGGAATCCTACTGTTGACTCCCTTGTACTTTCTCACTTGTTGGCGAGGATATCCACAGACACAAATTCTAAAGAAATCATGCATTTGTCATTAGCAAATAATGTAGAACCACCTTTGTATAGAACACTACACAGCAAGGTGTTTAGTATGCATTTTAATTACAATAGACCCACAGGAAGGCATTCATCAACAACCCTGTGCTGAAGCAGACTATTTCTTGTTATGAAAGAAGGGTATGCCCTCTACCGGCAGTATTCAAATGCTTCAAAACAGAGACATCCTAGACACTCCTGTTACATTTATACTATAGTGGAACATGGAAGAAAACTGCCAGTAAAAGCCATTCTAAATCCACACATTTGCTGCAGAACTGACAAAAAAAAAAGTTAATGGTATTTAAGGAAATAAATCAGCATAGCCACTATTAATATTTGACAGAAACATAAACGTCATTGCATATAACATGGAAGCTTCATACAAGTTTTCAAACAAAGAAACCAGAAGCACCACATTCGTAAAATTATTCTAAAATCCAGTAAAAGTCAGCTTTAGAATTTAATTCTGAACTAAATTACACATCAGGCTCTGTAGTCAAAATATTTTGGAAATCAAAGATAAATGGTAGTTAAATATTTAGTTCACTGGCTATTACTGGACTTCTGGAATGACCTTTAATGACATTAATCGAAGTATTTCCTTCTCCAAACCATAGACTAGAAGGTTTAGTCTCGGAAAGCTTCAGTTCTTCAGCTTCAATACCAGAGAGATTGTAAAACTCCTCAAATATATTTTTTCCAGAAAAAAAATATTGAATTAAGATTGTTTTGTAGTACCTTTCAAATTACATCTGTAATAGAGATTTCAGGAGCCTTTTTTTATTACTGCTAACTTTGCCACTAACCTACTGCACTTTTTTCCTCTCCTCCTCTATCCTGCAGCTCATCTTCTGCTTTGGGTACTTAAAAAACCAAAAGAAACCCCAAACAAAAACAACCCACAAAACCCCCAACCCCCCCCACACACAAAAAGCAGACAGTGCCCCCAAGATCTCTATGGCTCAGCAACCCTCCTAGTATGTACTTTGTACCTAGTGTGATCTAAATTTGACTCTTCATGCTGATATCACAGTATCTCCAAATAAAAACAACAACAAAAAAGATTTTAAACACTTCATTAGCAAAGACAGGAAGCCACACCAGTAAGAACATGCAAGGAAATGAAAACATCATGAGATGTTTATAAAGGAAAAATCATCAAATGGTTTGGGTCAGCAGGTACCTTTAAAGATCATCAATTTCCACACACCAACCCCCACCATGGGCCAGGACATCTTCTACTAGACCAGGTTGTTCAAAGCCCTGTCCAACCTGACCTTGAACACTTCCAGTGATGGGGCATCCACAACCTCACTGGGCAACTTGGTCCAGTGCCTCACCACTCTCATCGTAAAAAATTTCTTCCTTATGTCCAATTTAAGTTGACCCTCGTTCAGTTTACAACTGTTGTCCCTTGTCCTGTCACTACGGGTCCTGGTAAAAAGCCTCTCTCATCTTTCTTATAAGCCTCCCTTATATATATTGAAGGGCTGCAATAAGGTGTTCCTGGAGTCTTCTGTTCTCCAGGCTGAACAACCCCAACCCTCAGCCTTTCTTCATAGGAGAGGTGTTCCAACCCTCTGATCATTTTTGTGGCCCTCCTCTGGACCCAAAGGTCCACAAAACAGGTCTATGTCTTTTTTTTACTGGGGACCCCAGAGCTGAATGCAGTACTCCAAGTGGGGTCTCACGAGAGCTGATGGGAAGGGGAGAATCACCTCCCTCAATCTACACTTTTTATGCAGTCTAAGATACGATTGGCTTTCTGGGCTACAAGTGCATATTGCACCATATCCCCAGTCCCTTCTCCACAGTGCTGCTCTCAATCCATTCATCCCTCAGGCTGTACTGATACTGGGGATTGCCCCAACACGGGTGCAGGGCCTTGCACTTGGCCTTGTCACACTTCATGAGGTTAAGATACCTATGGGTATAGAATACCTACCCTCTATGCACTCATCTGGTATTGAAGGTAATTCCATAAACCCTAGGCTTATGCTGACACTTTATAGAGTTGGTCAACTGCTGCTCTAAGCATCAGTATTTAGCCATTATTCTGGTCTGACACATGTTCCCTTGAATCCCTAAAATGCTGTCAGGATGACATTTTCAGTAAGCAGAGAAATATGGATGCCAAAACCAGTAGGGAATGAAGAACTAAGATAAAAGTCAAATTGTGTAGTATCAAATAATTCAGTATCCAAAGATGCAACACTTTGAAGTAGAAGGACTTGCTTGCATCTACTGGTAATTTGCTTGGGTTTTTTTGGAGGCTTTTAAAGAATTATTTGTCCCAAATACAATCAAAACCTAATCAAACAGAATAAGCAACATCGGTCTCCTGTCCACAATCCTTAGTTTTTAAATATTTTCCACCTTAAATTTTAGACCAGCATATCTAACAAAGATCTTGTAAAGACTCTTGTAAATATTGCCAAGTGCTCCAATGCTCTCCCACCTCCTCCAAGGAGGAGAGGATCTTACAGGCATCCATTACCATGTTTTGTTTGTGTGAGGAACCTGGAAACTGGTAGAAAGTTGGTGTAGTTGACTTCTAGGTCTCTCTTGGGTTTCCTGAGTTAACAAGAGCATTCTAATTTTTTCCTTAACCCAAAGTCCACTTTCAGAAATCTAGAGATAGACATGTTTACTACCAGTTCTTCCTCTTTGAAAAAGAAATGGATCAAAAATAGACACTGTAATTAAAGCTGAGGTGGGTTGGGGGGTGTGTGGTGTTTTTTGAAGTAACAGCAGATTTTGGAAATAGCCAAAGTATCTGTTAGAATGGATGTATTTCTAGTTTCAAGATCTTCTATAATTTCAAGAAGTTTCAACTTGCACAGCATATTTAGTAAGCTTCCAATGCAAAATGTACCAAGATTTTAGAAGACGTTCCTGATTTCATTTGGTTAACACACCTACAACTACTTTGATTAAAAACAAACAGTTCCCTCAATAGGACTTCTCCACTTAACAGCACTGCATATGAGCCAGGTCATTGCTTCCCCATTTTGAGATCTCAACCCAAAGTTATGTAAGAGATACTTTAAAAGCAAATAACGGAGCTGTAAACACTTATGAAAAAAACAAGTCAAGTTTACAAGCAGCTTTTGGAACCTGAATTATTTTTTTTTTCCCTTTTAAATTTCAAACCAGTTGCATTTCAAGTTGAAAATGCCACTTAAAGTATAGTCAGCCTACAGAAATTACCTTGAACAAATTTGACACAACGACTGAAGAGAAACTGCAGGCATGTAGCTTAAGGCAGCATTGTAACAGAGCAGAAGAAAAGTCAGCACTTCAAACCTGGGATTTACAAGAAACATTAGAATTACATTACCAATTTTATTTTTGAAGAGAAAACAAGAAATTCATAAGAGTTATTTGAACAGATCTGGTATTTCGTTTTACTAAAATTGACAATTGAGTAGTTTCGTTCTGTAAGCTTTTCCTCTTCATGTAGTAATATACAGTGCTAATCTTTCTGCATCTACATTTACATGTGTTTAAAAACAAAAAACCCACCACAAAACACAGCATACACCTATCTACCTTCAGTCTATAACTATATTACAAATTAGAAGTTAAGATTCATTAGTGATTCTCAAGCAAAATCCTATTACACAATTTCACCTGTTCTGTGCTGTTAACATCTCCCTCTGAGGATGAGGTCCACTGTATACAACCCTGGACAAACCATGCTGCGATAAAGCTCCTTCAGTGAGAGCCATGGAGCCAATGCTGGAAGGCTAAAGGAAAAAGGGTCATTCAAAACACATCTGCCTGAAGTCTTACTACAACACAAGTGAAAATACACAACAATCAGCATCACCATATTTGTACATAAATTTTCAACAGATTTAAGGTTGTCTGACTGCTTAGCTATCTTAGACTTGGGAAGTTATTTTTACACCAGATAAGGTACATGGCTTCAGAACAAGGAAAAAAAAAAAAGACATAGTTGGTGCATGGATATTATGGAGTTATGACTATTCAGTCCTGAAGAGGCCTCAGAGACCAGTTAGTACTCAGAAGACCGAGAAATACGTTCCTATGTCACCATGTAACACGTTAAAGCTACTTCTCACTTTTATTCTTAACAAACAGGTCTCCAAAGCATATTGCCTTTCTCAATCAGTAAGAACTTTATGTTGTAGATGTCACTTACTTCATGATAGACTGAAGGTTTGGACAAAGATGGAATCGTGAAACTCAGCACTTTGCTATGTCCCTCTTTGTCAACTATCTCCTGAAAAAGAAGATACCAATGGTTACACTGTACTACAGAAACTAGACATTCAAAAATGTCAAATGCTAGGTGGGGGTGAATGGTTAAAGAAAGCCAACAAATTATTATAGGGACATATAGGGATACTGTAACAATCCGAGCTACGAGCTAGAAATTATCTCTGTATTTGCTTCCTATCACAGTGCATTTGCTTTGTTTCTGAAAACTATTCAAATGATTTTGCAAAGGGCACACGCATTTACATATATAGTCCACCTTAAAAACACTAACTGGAAATCTCGGTATGTTTAAACAGTGTTGTCTTTAATTATACACTATTTGCTAATTGTAAAGGTTAACTCTCAATAATTCTGTTCTGAAAACTATTTACCCATCAAGTAATGATGCTACAAGTAATTTGTTTTGGAAATATTATAGATCTAGAATGACTGCAGCCTCATATGATTTGATAGTAGCAGACATTATAGTATTTGCAAAGGCCCAAGTTTGATAACTCCATACTTATAGAGTTAAAAGAAGCATGGATGCAAAGCTCTAGAGAAGCTACTTTCTTGCAAGATACCACCATAGCAGTATGTTGATAGACTTCTGACTCCTGTAAGTTAGTAGAAGACTAATGGGTAAGGGGAAGGAAAAAAAACAGGTGCCTACGAATCACAGAAAAACACTGAAGTACTTCAAACAAAAAACTTCAGAAGTTCCAAAGCAGACCTGACTAATAATCAACACCACACAGAAAAGAACTTTTTATTTTTTTCTGCTATATTTCAGCAACAGATTTCATATAGCCAAAGGTAGAGATTAGAGAGGAGCTTCAGTGTCTCTTAACACCCACGCCTTGGAAGGCTGAAGGACTAACTTCACATAGTAATTATTAAAACTCATGTCTTAAAGTAAACTATGAAGCAGTAAAAAAAAGACTGAGAAGTATCAAAAAGTCATACAGAGCTGTTCTGTCTGAAGAGTTATACAGCTCCTCCACTCTCCACATACACCACTGACACCTTAAATTTTCAGTATTGCTGCTGCCTCCACGTGGAAAACAGTTTCCCCAATATATGGGAGAAGGGAAGAGAAATTGGGTACATCCAACCTTTTAAAATCTAAAAATATCAATATTTTGACTCTTCATTCTAATCAGATTTGTAATTAAGTTTTAGGAGTGCACTTCAAGATCAGAAGCACATTAGAAAAAAACTGATACATACAGCCAGGAAAGCCAAAAATATCAACTGCGTGCAGTACCACTATAAGTCTCCAAGATGAAGGTAGAACAAACCAGTTCATGATCTCAAGGTTCAGCCACAATAATTCCATACCCCTGACAACATAGTGAATTTAAAATTATTCTAAGCAATACTTAATTTTTCGATTTCCTTCAGTAAGAAAACGCAGGACTCTGCTGAGCATATTAATTCCCTCAAGTTCCAAGAGACCACTGTACATATTTACAGAAGGATTACTATTTGTATTAGGCTACATCTTCCCTCTTGCTTTTGAAAACATAAAGTAGCTGTTTAAAGAGAAAATGAGTATCCAAGCAGGTCACCTATTACCTCTTCAACCTTGTATACTCTCTTCTAGGAGAAAGACAAGCAATTATAGCTGTGTCCGTCAACTATTTTAGATTACTTCATCATGGAAATAAAGGAGTTAATTGACTTAAGGCTTAAGATATACCAAACGCTTTCCAGGAATGGTTTTCTTCTCAGATATAACTAAGCATACAGAAAGCACATGAAGCCTGCACTCTGCCTAAAGAGGAGTTGAGTATAAGGGCTCAGGTTTTTAGGTAGACTCCTGGGTGAAAAAATGTTTTCACTTGCTTGGTAAAGACACTTGAGATTATTTTTAGAAGAAGGATGGGAGCTGTTTTCTCCAGATTTTCAGAACGGGAAGAGGAGACTTGCAGTTCATCACTGTTTCACTTCCCAGAAAGCCTTCCTGAAACATCCAGAACATACAAACTGCACTGAAGAGAATCCCAATGAACATAACACTAAGGGTTTTATAATAGCCATAAAAAGACTAAATGCATAACTAAAATATTGTGCTCTTAAAGGTTCCTTCATAATTCTGTTCTATAAAGCAGTAATTTAGTAACAAACAGTATCTTCTCATACAAATATGAAAAAGAAGTCAAGGTTATCACAAAATGAAAACACACTTTTAATTTCTCAAAGCTAAGCAATCTCTTCAGCGGTCAAGTACTAAGAACCTGTTGAAAGTGATTTTTTGTGTTTTCTAGTCAAGACAGTCAAAATACCCCAGAAAATATTGACAACCACTTCAAAAGTAGCACCTTGAAGTTCTCAAGCAGAATTTCAGTTTAATCACCGTACCAAGAATTATGTAACAAAAAAAATTAAGAGCACTCCTTTGGCTCCTTCAGCCATTAGTGCATTAATACTTTCCAGGTACCACAAAAAGAGCAGAGAAAATATTCACCAGAATTAAAGTTATGTTGCAGATTTCTGATAAAGACACCAATTTGAAGAGTCAAAACTGAGATACTCAATTCAATTCTGAAACAAAATTGTTAATTATTTCCCAGTACAATACTCTATATTATCCCCCAAAAGCACACCAATAATTTTAGGTCTGAATAATTACATGCGAATACAAACCAAGTTATAAATTCCTAGGAGAAGAGCCTCTATACATCCACTGCTCTGCAAATCTCTGCTGGCTGAGACAGCAAGATAGCACCACATCAATTCCGGTAGAAACTGCAGCGTGAATCGTAGCAATTGTTTCTCACCACTGCGATAGAACTCAAAGAGCTGATGACAAACTGGTTCCAGAAGCTGAAATATAAGTTACAATTGTAAATGAATAAAACATTACAAGAAACTGAAACTCTGTGTGGATCAATCCTATGGACAAAACTGTAAACTGATAAATGTTGTATTTTAGCTATTAGGGAGTGACTGATGAAATAACTGCCTAAGTCACCTTACACACTTTTCATCCCTTATAACATACTTTCAGATAGTAAAAGTAGAGCCTTCCATCCCATGTGAAGAAAGAATTCCAATGGCTCCTTTCTCTCAGTTTTGGCTCAGCCACAAAGGCATATAGAGGATATTTGTTATCACCACACTTCATACCACGCCCTCAATATCTCTAATATACAGGAAAAGTACCTGAACAAAAGGTCTTGCTATTTTAGAGCTCCAGCAGTGTACACACAGATTGCTAAACACTTTTACCCACGAAGTGAGAAGAGCTGCATAACACTCAAACTATTACAATAACTTAGTATACAGTAGAATTAGATCACTTTTCCATTCTCATTAAAATTTTCTAGAAACATCAATGTATTTATAGGTTTGAGACAGAAATGGGAAGCTTCAAGTGTAATTTTACAATCAAATTTGTTAAGCTGATATAAATGGAAGTAATACATTGAATTGGAAGTAATACATTGAGCTAGAACAAGTTAGAAAAAGACTTAAAAACAATTAAGCAATCAGCTTGCACCGTGTTTCTGGGTTTAATGTACATTCTTGTGCTCCCACCTACCTCTGCTAGAGGATGAAACATTGTGTTAACCCTCATGTGTCAAAGTATGGAAGTTATATTTTCATTTTGACACCGAGATAGGAGAGTTCCTAACCTGTGTGGAAAATACTGTCAAAACCAGCAGGCAATTTCAAAGCCAGCTGAACCGGACACTGAAGTCTCAAGCAAAATCTCAAAAGTACATACTCAAAAATACTTTTTCACAGCAAACACAGCAAACCATCGATAAGAGTTTGGAACTGTAAAAGGATTTCTTCTAAAAAAAAAAAAGTGGGGTAGAGACAGGAAAAGTGGGATTTTTAATTCAATCTTCTAAATCATTTGTTTGCAAATAATAACAAATAGGAGGACCCTAACATCTAAGAAACTACTCCCTGAAAAAGAATCTAGGCAGTTGATGCATTTATATTAGCAAACTTTACAAAATGAAATGTGAGATTCCGGCTATTTAGAATTCATTTTATCACCTCCAGCTAGTATATAAAAAAAAAGCATTACATAAAATGTGACATTCTCCAATTGCAAATCTCTGAAAGACCAGATTCAAATGTAGCATAGCTAAAGGACTAGTTTTGCTACCTTGTTTCTTACCTCCAAGATTTAATGTTTTAACAGTTCATCTACAGGACTCACAGAAATAGATTCTAAATTCACCAGGAACGTTTAGGCTAGTAATAGACCTTCACTAAAACGTATTCGTGCAAAAAAACCCAAAAATTTCAACCTGAAAATGATGGAATCCAAAGCAGACATGCATTTTAGAGTATTTTAGAGATTGCACTGAGAAAAAATACTATAATCACTAGAATTGCCACTGCACTTCAGTTCAGAAAGCATATTACTCAACACCTTTCTGAAAATCCTTAAAAACTGGAATATACATATGTACTTTACTGCTGGTAACATGCTGATCAGTTTTTCCATTTTATTCTAACTACAACACTCAGTTCTTCTATTTGTCTAGGTCTCACCTTCAGTTTTTCAATGGAGCAAGCTTTCAAAAGGTAAGAAACCCATTCTTCTATATTTTCATCCCTTTATTGCAGGAAAGGAAGCATCACCACCAGAGAAGCACGCTAGAAGAAAAACCTGCTCTCTCTCCTAAGTTTTTCCTCTTGACTACAATGAAAATTGAGTCAACGTTTCTTACCTCCCAAAGTCACTTCTGAAACCAGAGACTCTTAGCAGGCTTTGATTCTTTTTTAGCAGTAATTTGGGACAATCTGATCCATTCAGAAAAAGAGGAACTTTTAGTTTCTGACAAATACAGCTCTTTGGAAAAATCGTTTGTGAAAAATGTACAATAACGGCAGAAAAGCCATGCCAAGCTAAACTAGTTGCCAGTTTTACAAGCAGAATATCAAAGATCCTTCTAGAAAACTTTACCAGCACAAGTGCTTTCCATCTTCAGCTTACATATTTCACACAATTTGCATGCTTTCTTTAATGAAGTATCTGTTCAGAATGATGCGCTTGAACTTTAAAAGGCACATAAATAGCTATGACAGGTATCCATGTTCACATCATTATCTCAGTTGAGACAGCTTTATACCAGCACATTTAAATGCTTAATCAGAAAAAAAACAGATTTTCTTCCTGAAAATGCCACCACATGCTACAACCTAATATCAAAACACACTAATGATTGTTGCTGTTTCAAGATATTGTTTTAAACTAAAACAGTTCCAAAAGGTATACAAACTGAAACAATTTTTAATGCTGGAACAGAAGAATGTCCAAGCAGTTTCATCCCTGTTTCTTTTAAGCTGCATCCAAATGTGTTAGACACTCCAAACACTTTCTATTTCCTAATGCAAATGCCTGCACAGCTACTATCTAAAAGGACAGCAATAGCATTTTGGGTAAAAAACAAAAAATCTTGAATTTGTGAAGAAACAAACCTCAGAATTATTTTTTTTTAAACTGTTGGACTCTTGAGTCAATTAAAAGTCCTTTAAATCTTCATATCTACTGAAGACTCCCCTTGTACTGAATTACATTTTTCACCTATCAGTGGCCCAGGAACCTCAAAAGTAACTAGCAAAGCTACTATGAATTGGGTATTTCTTTGTTACAGCAAAGTAGTAGTTCATTTATCTCACAAATTGATTATTAAATTCTTGGAGAAGCAAACCAAAAAACCCCATATGAAAAACAAACATGAACCAGCAGGAAAATACAGTCACAGATGCAAAACATACATGGTTGCTTTTCAAATGCTTTAAAAAAACACATCCATCCCCCAAAACGAGATTAATCACAATTTTAAGGTACAGATAATTATTATATTAGAAGTACATATATTCAAAGGTATACAGATGGGATTGTTTGTCTGGTTTTAATATTAGCAGTATTTGTAGTGTTCACGCATCAATCTGTCCCCTTTGCATTACATACATGAGGTAAGAAAGGACAGCAACATATCCTACACTGTAAAGCAAGTTGTCATTACACAATGCAGCTAACAGATCTCAAATAACAGTTGAAAGCAATTACTTGTCTTTTTAACTGTTTATAAGTATTTTCACAATGTGGAAAGCTGGAAGTAGCCCTTTCCACAAAGTGACAGGTACTCTGAGAACAGTCCAAATAAAGATTTTTGGGACTGTTTTCCCAAGGCAGCACAACCCTCAGTGTCAGCACTGGCTTTTCATTTCAATTCAAAGTCTCACTAACAGTGAAATCTTCGATATCTTGCCCCCAGAATTATCCCAACAACTTTTTTGAGCAGAATTTGCAGGGCCTTGACCACCCCGCTACTAAGGTCCCTGAGAAACCCAGGGACAGGCAGAAGTAGTAAGACATCAAAGAACATATGGCAGTATCAATTTGGCTATGAACAGGGAGACTCATCAGATTAATTTACATGTTAATATGCATTCTGAAGACCAGACAGGCTTGACTCAGTAGTTGGAATGACTCAGAATGCCTTTCTGAGCAGCAAGTAAAATTACATTTCTTCTTTGCTGGACAACCTGGGAGTTTCTCTGCCAGCATTCTTTCTAAAAATGTATGTACTGAAAACATTTTGTTCACTGACCACTACTGGCATCATCTCAAACTTTAGAAAGGTTCCTTATACTGGGTCTTTTCAGAAGAGGAATTAAGGACTTGGTGCAATTTTAAAATAATACACAAAGGTTTACCGGGTGGTAGAAAGTGAGACAATACAGTTAACAAGACACAACTAAAACCAGCTCAGTATGTTCTGAACTCACCTGGACACTTTAAAACAAGTGCAGTTATGGGGTATGGAACCATTCCTGGCACAGGTACAGAGCAAACCTGACCCCTTCCCCCGAGTTTTTTTCTTTTTTTTTTTTTTTGCCATCATTTCAGCAAGGGTACATCCACTGTATAAATGCATATATTTATACTGTATGCATTTAAGACGACAACAACAAACCTAAAACCTAAGCAATAACTTCAAAGAATTGCAAACCTATTAACATTTTTCTCTTGGATTGTAACACACAAGCTTCTGATAGCTATAGATTCACATTCAATTGATACTGAATTACAGAAAGAATTCTGTCTGTCTCAAACATCTTTTCAATTCCTTAACCTATTTCTCAATTCTATACCCAAGTCCTGAAGCCTGTATGATCAGTTGCTCCCATGGTAGTATGTCATTGGTAAGAACAAACATTTTGACGCAGGCTCTTCAAGTAGTCCTGTAGATCACATAGTTAGACCAGAATTAACAGTTAGAACAGAATTAACTAGCACACAAGGTCTTGTTTTATTCTGCTGGTGTTATGTCAGACATTTTATGTGAGAGATCCAATATACTCACTTCATTCTGTGGCTCCTGAATTACTTTGTAAAGAGATGAAATCAAAGCACTCTTGTCTTTCAAGTTTGTAGCATAGCTGGATATGGATGCTTCTGGCAGTGTCTGAAATAAAAATAGTATAACTGCTAGAAAAAGCAGTTTTTATCATTAAAATACAATAGCTATTTCAACAACAATTTTCTATTACAAGTTACTATTTATCAGAGTTTACTATAAACTAAAACCTGTTTCACAATGAAATCTTTACTGCAGAAATCACCATGTTTTCAGGACAACAAAATTGCCAGAAGACACACTGCATTTTATCATTTTGCAGACAGTTTCATACAGGATGTAGTGACATTGGATGGGAAATAGATAAAAACCAGGAGTTTCACAGGTGCAATCCCAGGTGAAATTTCCCTGTGAAACTTAGCAGTTTGCAGATCCATACTTTAAGGAGTTTTCTCAAGACTGACTGTACACAGCTAATGAACGTTATTACAGAATATAGTATTACTCTGAAAGAACGCAAATTTCAGCTTACATGAACAGCTCTTTTGTAACACTAAACAGATTTTCTGCCAGTACTTAGGAGGGTAAAAATCTAATCTTTTTAACAACACTTTGGAAACTGTACATTTAAACTTACTATTCATAGCTCTTACAATACTTCTTATCTGCAGTCCTTCAAAGGAGCTCATACTCCATTATACAAATGGGAAAACACATTCCCAGTGTATCTAAGCAGGCCAGGAGCAAAACCTATAGTCAAGTCTAGTCTGTACTCAAACAAACAAGACTATTCATCTATGATATACATTTTCATTGCTCTGTATCAGGAAGTATTAATCCCAAAGAGGACAAGAAAAAAAATCCTTTCAAGCATACATTTGCATATATCACATTATCTCAGCAAAATCCAAGGTTACTATTTTTTTTCATCTTCTACAGTAATCAAGCACTCTTGTATATTACTCCAGCAGCAATTCAAACACTACTGGCTGAGTATCTGAGAGTGTATTACCTTGAACTCTGATAACCACTCCTCCACAACCCCAGTATCCACAGCTAACATCTTCCAACATCCGTTCCAAAACCTTCAGCCTGAAAGGATAAGCAAACCCAGTTTGTGAAAACTCTGTAGTCACTGCATTAAACAGATGATGAAAATTAAGTCCCTGTGAATATTTAAAGAATTTTATCATGCTTTTACTTGTTAACATTTCACATGCTGACATTACTTTGAACTTTTATTCTACCTCACTTATGCAAGCTGCTGGAAGCATTAAGCATGGGAGTCTTCACGTACAGCAGTTCAATAAATTCCAAATATGTATTGCGTGGGAAGCTCCATAAGTCAAAGATTTGCAGAAATGGCATTTTGAAAACAGAAAATATTACCTTCTTAATTTCAATTTATTTTTCAGCTTACAGAACTTGAGAGAAAACTGTATGGACTCACTGAAGAGAAATGACTGTTTAGGTTTTTCCTAGTCAACTGCTATTCCTAACTTGGAAAAGGTCCCTGAAATAAATACTGATGGGAAACCTTTCAATCCTCTCCCACTATGGCAACTGCAAAACAACAAGGCTCAGCATGTAGCCTAAGATGGACTCTCCTGTCCAACAACCCGCACAATTCTCAGACAGAGCAAGATCATCAGTACTAAGACTTGAACACAAGAGATGCAGAGTGGCTTTTGAAACTCATTTCTGATTTCTCTTAATTTTTGAGAAAACACTTAAAAACAACTCTCCTTTGGAATGGCTTACTCTGAAACAAAGAGCAACATACCATTAAGATACAAAACTATTAAAAGTTAAAAAAGCATGCTGTGAGGGATACCCTAGGCATAGGTAAACTATTAAACAATACACATTACCTTATCCAAATTGTGACCATGGATTTCCAACAACAACAAAATTAAAAACTCATCTGAGGAAAAAATTTAAACTTACTTGGTGAAATGTTCAGTCATGTGAGATATCCCATCAAGTTTTGCTTTGCCAGTTTAAAATCAGTTATGAAGTACTGATACCCAAGTATAGGCTTGCTGACAAATGACAAGCAAGGAAAAGAGGGGAAAGGAAGAATTGCCTTGTATAACACAAATACAAATATTTTGTTCTGAAATCCGGACTATAGTGGAATATATCCAGAGAATTTTAAGAAGCCTAAAGGGAGAAGAACCAGACATGATAACAGTGAGAGCTCACTATAAGCTTCCAAAGCAAGGTGAAAAAAACAAATACTTGAGTAAGGCTTTACTTAGAGAAAGCAATCAAAATCTTTCAGTGCATAAGACGTGGCTGTAAGGATTTGACTATTCAGACATGCATGGCAAAAGGAACAAAAGTGAACAGGCTGTCCAGCAAATTCTTGAATCATTTTAATACACAATAAGAGAGTAAACAGCCAGAGATTTCCACCGTCCCACACTAGCACTATCATAAAATAGATGACCTGGTCAGGTAAAACCACGGGGAACCAGGTAGGGCAATCTCCTCTTACAACCCCAGAAAGATTTGCAAGTCTGCGCAAAGCATACAAGAACAGTGCTTTCTGCAGATGAAAGGGAAACAAGGAAGGCCTAAGGAACTATAAGCTACACAGGGCTAGATTTAATTTCTGGAGAAAATAGCAGCAGTGGCTGTAAACACCTAGGATGTACAATGCAGCAGCAGCTCCACTAAAAGGCTTCTCCTGGCAGGTAGAGGGTTGGGGCAGATCCACAAGAAGGATACCAGCAACATCAGGTGAGGTAGTTGACGATCCACAGCCAAGTGAGGAAGGGGCAGACCAGGTTGGCAAGCAAAGGGTACAGAGTGATGTAGGGAAGAGAGACCTCATAAACAAAAACAAAAAAGAGCTAACCAGGACCCCACTTCAAATGTAAGCACATATATAAAGTGCTGCCTGCAGGACAGCATGATGGGGGAAGCTCTAGCAAATCAGCATGACTGGGTGCCTCTGAAGTGCCCATACACCAACAAACACGCAGCACGGCAAACAAGCAGGAAGAATTAGTGGTCAACATGCAGTTGCAGGGCTATGATCTCAGTGGGATCACTGAGACAAAGCAGCATAGCTCACACGACAAGACTACTACCATGGCTGGATATGTGCTCCTTACGGACAGTCTGGGATGGTGAGGAAGGAAAGCTGCCCTTTATTTGGGAGAGCAGCAGGGATGCATGGAGCTCTACCCTGCAATGGACGATGAAACACCCGAGACCTTATGGATAATAGGGCAGACCAACATGGGTGACATTGTGGTGGGTGTCTGCTACTCATCACCTGATCAAGATGAAATATGTGAGACCTTGTTCATACAACTAAAGAAGCCTCACATTTACAGGCACCTGGTCCTCACATAGAACATGAACTACCCTGTTATCTCCTGCAAAGGCAACACAACAGGGAACGAGCAACCCAGAAGGTTTTTGGAGTGCACTGATTATAACTTCCTGAAAGAGGTTACTGAGGAGCCAACAAGGGCAGGCACTCTGCTGAACATCATAATTACAAACATGGAAAAACTGGGCAGCGATGCAAAGGTCAGGGCAATCATAGCTGCTGTGACCATGACGTAATAGACCACAGGATCCCAAGAGGAAGGAGGATCAAGAACGTTCAAGGATGGTTCACTGGCTTTTGCAAAAATATCATCAGCAACAGGAAGACTAGGGCTCTATGGATGAATGGGGCAGAGGACCTGCTGACAGGAGATACGGAGAAGGCCGAGGTACTCACTGCCACCTTTGCTTCTGTTGTTACCAGCAAGAGCAGCCCTCAGGAATCCCAGAATTCTGAGCACAGAAAATTGCCTCCATTGCCAGGCTCAAAGGGCTGTGACCAGTGGCACAAAGCCCAGCTGGAGACCTGGCATTACTGCTGTACACCAGGGGTCAATACCTTGGCCAGCACTGTTTAACATCTTCATTAACGAAGATGGGTGATGGGACAGAGCTCACCCTCAGCATATTTGCAGATAACACAAAACCAGGAGGACAGCCTGGTACCCCAGAGGGGTGCTACCATTCACAGGGACATCAACAGGCAGGACACATGAGCCAACACACGAATCTCAGGAAGTTTAAAGGGCAACGCCAAGTCCTGGCCCTGGGGACAAACCACCCCAAGCACCAGCACACACAGGGGCCAGACAGCTGCAAAGCAGCTTTGCAGAAGAAGCCCTGGGCGTCTTCAGGAAAAAGGGGAACGTGAGCCAGCCCACACACACCCCTGTGGCAATGATGGCCAAACAGCCCCCAGATCACCAGCAGGCCAAGGGAGGCGATCTTTGGCCCTCATAAGACATTTGGAGCACTGGGCTCCCCAGCACAACAGACCCATGGACATACTGGAGAGAGTCTGGGAAAGGGCCACAAAGCTGATGGACGAACTGGAGCATCTCTCATATAAGGAGAGGCTGAGAGAGCCAGGACTGTTAAACCTGGAAAAGAAATACTCACAGGGATTTTATGAATGTAGATAATTACCTGAGGGGAAGAGAATAAAGAAGATAGGGTCAGGCTCTTCTCATTGGTGTTCTGTCATAAGACAAGAGGCAACAGGCACAAATTGAAATACATTAAAAAGGGTTTAAATGTAATTTCATGTAAGGGTTATTGAACACTGCAACAGGTTGACCAGAGTGGCTGAAATCTCCAACCTTGGAGAAATTCAAAACCCAGTTGGACAAGATCGTGAGCAACCTGTCCAGTTTTCACTCCTTTGAGCAAAGGATTTTGGACTTGATGATCTCCAGAGGTCCATGCAAACCTCATCCATTCTGTTATCCTGTATCAACAAAGAAACAGGAAGGATTGTCATGAAGAAAACTCATCTAGCTAAATACGAACGCTTTCTGACCAGCACTGATGGTCTCTAGAGGTATAATGACAGCAACATGGATAGCAGCCTCTGAATGGTACAGGTTGTGTGTCAAACCCTGCTGTGAAGTGAGGCTTTTAAGAATAATAGTGTGTGCTAACAAACACAAAGGCTAGTTCTACTACAATTATGGAAGCAACGACCTCATCAGTTCCTACAGAATCACACAATCTACTTGCCCTACTTTCATTCCTGTGAAGGCAGACTAAGGCTTTTGCAACGGTCTCATGCTTCAGCAGGGTTGACAATAGTAACCACTCCCTACTGAGCCCCATTAATAGCACAAACGCCTGTGCTAATATTGACTGTTCAAAGGAAGAAACCCATGATTTAGAAGTGTCCAGAGGAGTCATGGATACCACATTTATTGAAGAGATGCATTTTTTTCCCCACCTATTTCTACTGATCCATCAAGCATTATTTTCAGATTAAAGGCTCTCGGGGAACACAGGATTCATTTGAACAGTAAAAACAATAAGAGCATCCTTGGCTGGCATTACCCATTGGACTAAGGACAATACTTCAAGCTTTTATGACTGTGTATTTGAAGGCAAGTCTTTTTTTGGCTAAAGCATGAACTTTTGAAATTAAATCTATAAAAAGCTGAACTAAAAGAAACAGGACAGTTTTCACTGATTGGGTCTTTGACTTTTAAAGTAGCAGAGGCATTCCATTAAGAGTTAAGGCAGTTGAGATACAGAAGATAGACTATCCTTACTTTACCTCCATGCATTAAAAATGCATACACCCTTCTGAATACACTGTTTAACCTCAAGCACATATGCATTCACAGCAATACACATTTGAGTGTCACAAATAAGAAATCCAATTTGTAATTATTTTCATTGAAGACAAAGATTAAGATTATCTGTTAGACTGATCTCTCCCTAGAAGGAAAAAAAGCCTCAATTTCACACATCAGGTGTATGGGGTCTATTAAAACAGGCACACAACCTACTGTTTTGCTGAGGATTGCCAAACTTTGTGTAGTTAAATAATAGATCAAGTTGGACTGCAACAAGGTATGGACAAGGTTAGCAAACCCAAAACTGTTCTAAAGGAAGGATTAGAAAAAATTGTATTGTTAACTGAAATTTGTTACAGCCCATAGAATGTTTACAAAAAGTAACTCTAAAATGGATTTTTTAACACAAAGTAGGCCAAAATAAAGCCTAACTTATAGCATCTGTTAACCTTTTACAGAAAAAAATCCCAAAAGGATTACAAAAGCATGCCTTAATTACAGCTCCAAAGTGGATTCATCTGCAAGATAGAGGCTGCTGTAATCATTAGATACCTCAGCCACTATGGAATTAAAGCAACATGAAGTAAATACATGCTACCTTGGAAAAAAAGCTGTAAAATGATATTAGGAATGTACTTTATAAATACCAAAACCGTAATGAAAATTCAAACAATACAGCAAGCACTACACAGCATTTCCCCCCCCAAAAAGTCTTGTTTTAAGGTACATCAGCATGTAATTCCCTTTGAATAGACTTTTTTCCTTGATCTCTTCCTCTTAAGTCCCTGCAAAGAGTTCAGATGAGTGGAGTTTGAGAATTTCTTTAAACACAAATTGCTTTTGTCCCTACAAATCTAACAATACTTTGACTAAAATTGAAGAGCAGCTTCAAATGTCCTCATGCTCCTCATTCCAAGAGATTAAGAGGCAGAGTCATTGGGATGTCCTGATGGAAGACAGTTGCAGGAAAGAGGAAGACGTCTCGAAGATTCAAATGATACCACAAAATTATTTGTGATGGATCTCAGTTAACAGTCAGGTTGTCACATCTCTGTTGAACTTTTATTAGACACATATTCTTAGCTTATATCATACATGAAGGCAACTTTAGTTGACACACTTTCATTGCAGGTCTTATTCACATTACTTCATGTTTGCCACGGGATGAAAGCATGCATAGCTACTGCAGCCCAGCTAACAAATGGCAAATTTATCTGTGTGTTTATGCCTTGTGAGTTAAAAGCACTTTGGAGTATTTTCCACAACTCTCAACTTTGATTAGCAGCAAGAAATATGATTTATACTAAGCAATAATTAACAGACTAGCTTTCCTAGTAGAACATCTATTTAAAGCAAGCATACATAAAGCCATACAGCCCTTACTAATATCTAACACTGGAACCCTAGGACATATGCAACTTGAGCTCTAATATTAACAAGAGAATACATCTAACTTACATTCCACTCAAAGTCTGCAATCCATTTTGATATAGCTTGAGGTAAGACTGTTCTCTGGATCTGTTCCCAAGTAATAAGCAGCCTCTGAGAGCTGTAAATTGATCTTGCTCTATTCTAATACTATAATAAAACTCTCCTTACATAGGAGATATCAATTTTTGCTTTGTTTCAAGATGAGTAGTACAACTGCAATAACAAGTTTATCTGACAAAAGCAAGTCTTGTTTGGAAGGGCCTTTCTCTACAAAGACCATTCCTTTTTCCATTACAGCACAAATACAACAGGAACTAACAAACTTGCTGTTTTTAATAGAGAAGGGAGAAAAAGTTGCTATGCACTAAGCTGGTGGTGAGCAAACCAAGATGAATTAAGATGTATTCTCTGGCAAGCTTACTAATGGATACATCTACTTAAATGGCTTCAGTTTTTCATACCTATCACTCAAGACTTTTTAATACAATAGTATCAAATCATAGCCTTGAATGGAATCACCAACAATACACGTACAGGTTGTTCTTTAAAAAGTAAATTCCCTCAATAAGTGGCTTTCTTATTCTTTAAATCTACCCAGCCTTTGTAGAATTAATCCACAGAGTGCACATGTGTGAATGAAAACTGGATTAAATACAAGGAGGCTGGACGTGGATGAAGAATGAACTCCTGAGTTCTGCAGAACTGACCTTCTGGAACCACAGTAGTGGAAGTCACAGAGCTGGAATGAACAAAACCAGAAGCCAAAAATTGCTCAAGTCCCATCCTCTGGGAACTGCTGGAAGAAGAGGGAAGGCATATACTGTGTTCTTATCTAATCTGAAAGGTATCTGCTTGGAAGTTTGTACTATTTGCTAAGAAAAATTTTTTTAGCCCAAGGGAAACATGGAACAGAAAGTTGAGATTTTTATGAACCATCAGCCAAATTTGTCAACTCATCCCGAAAGAGGAATGAAGTAAACTTGTGAGCATTCTGGTAGAACATATCAGACCCATAAGAGATCAAGTCCCCGGTATGCGTTAATCTTCTATTCTATAATAGTTTGTGTACAAAAGTAGGGAAGGGCCAATTAGGACTCAACTTTTCTTATCCTTTGAAGTGGTACAAGTAGTATTAAAAAGTTTTTAATCAGCTCTACATCATACATCAAGTTCACTTAAGTACTACAGCCGATACTTAAAATTCACATTGCTGACACTTTTTCTCTCCCAGCTTGTTTCAGAGACAAAGACATAATCCTTGTAAGCCTCAGAACAGGAAGCAGCACTCAGGCAAGTGTATTCTTGAATAAATTGCCAAGGAAAAGAATGTATTTTCCTGATGTTAATGCATAACTCATTCTAGTGATAGTGATATGTTCATTTACTATACGATTTTGAGTATAGTCAAGCTATCCTGTTCAAACAGGTACCTGTAGGTGCAGTAATGGCTAGCAAATCATTCAAAGCCTCTTGAGAAAAGAAACCAATGCTACTGTGGACTTCAAAAACCACTCTGGCAAGTTTCAGAAACCACAAAGGCCAGGTCTGACTTCTTGACATTTTTCAGTCTTGCACAAAGAAGAAACCCCATTGTGCTAAGCCTGAAACAGTCACGTGCTCTATTCAAATACACAGTGCAAGCACTGCTCAAAGACTCAGTATCAAGCACTCTCTGATAATTGCTATCTTTAGTATAAAAATCAGGCAGTGTCAACAAGATAGCTATGGAGCACCAAGCATCTCTGATTCAGGCTCAAGCAAATTCTTAAAATGACAAGAGATGGCTGTTCAGTATCTTCTAACAGGATGTCATAGTTTAACCCCACCCAGCAACTAAGCACAAGGCAGCACTCGCTCACTCCTCCCCCCTCCCAGTGGGACGGGGAGGAGAATTGGGGAAAAGTAAAACTCATGAGTTGAGATAAAAATAGTTTAATAACTAAAGTATAATAATAAATTATAACAAAACCAATAATAATTGTAATGAAAAGGAATACAACAAAAAAGAAATTAGACCCAAGAAAAATTATGCACAATACAATTGCTCACTACCTGCTGACCAATGCCCAAGCAGCAAGCAGCCCCTCCCAGCCAACTCCCCTCAGTTTATATACTGAGCATGACATTCTGTGGTATGGAATATCCCTTTGACTAGTTCAGGTCAGCTGTCCTGGCCATGTTCCCTCCCAGCTTCTGGTACACCAGCTGGCTGGCAGAGAATGGGAAACTGAAAAATCCTTAACTTTGGATAAGTGCTACTTGGCAACAACTAAAACATCAGTGTGTTACCAATATTATTCTCACACTAAATCCAAAACACACTGTATCAGCTACTAGGAAGAAAGTTAGCTCTATCCCAGCCAAAACCAGGGAACAGGAGAACTAACAAGCTTTAGGTGAAACTATAGTTGACAGGCTCAAAACAAACAGAAGTAGTTACCAAAACCAATGCGAAGGAAGTATGTGTTGAGTCCCAAGTTCAAGTAGATGAACTTCACAAATGCACAGAAAAAAGAAGCCTGGACACATTCACAGAGGAATCCATCCACAGCCACTAAATACACAAGCACTTCTTCCAGGTCAGAAAGTGGAAGTCAGAAGTTGCTCCCCCAGAACACTCTTCCAGCTTCCCCTATCAGTTCCTTTCTAGGCCTCTATTAAGAGCCACTGTTAGACAATGAGGTTTCAGAAATTCTGGTCTGATTCAGTATGGTCATTACTGCAGTCTTCTTCACAATACGGTAGTGAACCTACACAAAAGTAACTGTTTTGAACCTGTCTGTTCCCAGTGGTTTGCAAAGGTTACTGAACCTTAGGAACTGAAAACACAGTGACTTCCATATTGCCGAGGGCGTTTTTGTTTTGCTGCTCCCCCTCCCCCCCCATCAGTGCTAGAAACAACCACCTTGCAGCTTACACTTTAGATCACAATGTGGAACATCAGCCTTGAAGAATCAGGGATCAATGGACTTTATTATATAGATTTAAATAAGATTTCCTGATCTTGTGCACATATGCTTCTTGAACAGTTGACATACACTTGGGATATGACAAAGTGATAGATATTTGCCCATCAAATGAAAAAGTCCTCCTGAATAATATCCATTAGAAATTTTTAAAATCATAGGCCTAATAATATTCAGCCACAGATGACAGACCTCATTTCAGTTTTGATGACAGCAAATAAGGAAAAAATTAGTTGCTCTAAAGAAAGAAAGCATACGTTAACTAGACTGTATAGAAACTATAAATGACTGCCTTAAATGCAGTTGTCTTGTGCAAAGGATCCAGCACCATAGAATACTGACACTTTGCAGCCCAGAAACCTACACAAAACTACTTGGCATATCAAACTATAACACAGCCTTCTATAACCTTTCAATTCAATCAACAGGAAAACAAAAACCAACCACCACTAAGCGCCAAAACCACCTAGAGTTGAGGTCATAACACTACTTGCAATGCTGGGAAATAGTCATATAGGCACACGCGACCCAAAACATTCATGATGAAAGCTTTCTAAAAAGTCTTGAGCAGAAGGTAGGATCCTTGTAAGCGCAGGATTTTGAAGATTTTAATCCTGATCTTTGACTCCCGACAATTATATTTGCTCAACCTCAGATTAGCAAACAACAACTACAAACCGCCTTTGTACGCAACTAACTTTGTACTTGCCCTTTACCAGCAAGGAGATAACTCTTTCAAGACAACCAAATGACTCATGCCAGCCAAACAACTTGCCAAGATAGAGATACGAGATTACATGTTGATATATTCACTTGAATTTATACAAGTCATAGTAAGTCAGATTTATATCGTTAAAACAGTACAAAAGCAGCCCTAGCAATACAGTGCCAAACTGAAGTAAGATGAAGTAACTTCCACAGCTTGAGGTTTTTGGGTTTGGGTTTGTGGGGTTTTTTTTCCTAATCCTACTTTACTATTTCTTCCTTGCTGCCTTCTGCACAAAATCACACTGCAAGTACAACTGCCATACTGGTAAATGCAGAGTCAGTCAAAACTGACCACCTGTAAGCCAACTTACTCCAGCTACATCCCATTCTCCAGTTTGCAGAAGCCTTACTCTCTTTCAAGCTATTTCATTTGCAATATATCCTCAAGTGTTATCTTTTCCATCATCTGTAATAGTTACATTCATTATAGAAAAATAAAATAAGAGCTATTACTTTCAAAACAGTTTTTCTTAGCAGTTGACATATGCTTGCTTTTCTTTTCTTTTACTCCATGCAAACACTATTGTTTACAGCTTATTAAATCTTTTAAGAAAGAACAGGTATGAACAGCCTAGTCTTAGATAAAACACTGTAGTTGAAAAATCTTGTCTAGCATATGTTCTTACTTATTCTGGATTAATATAGTTAACAGTTCAGCATACACAAAGAAATATCAAGGTAATAGCTATATGCATCATAAGGAAATAGAATTTAAAGTAACATTAAAGTGAGTACAGCCGCAAGCTTAACCAAACATAACTGAAACAACAAAAAGAAATGTGTAAAAGGGAACAGTATGCTAATACTACAAAAGTGACCTAATCCACACAGGTTTTCTAGTCTTTGCTTTAGCCACAAAATTGCATAGTATTAAAATAAAGGTATCTTCTTTATGCTGATAAGAACTAGAAAGCTTTAGAAATTTTGTTTGGTTTCTATGTATCAGCATTCCTGTAACTTGTGTCAAGAGTGTCTATGAGTAGGCAATACCACAGTATGTGACACAGTGCTCTTACTGCTTCTGTAAGGGAAAGCAGTGCTGCAGAAATTATCCACTTAGAAGAAACATTCCTTATAGAACTCCAAGCAAAGTAAAGTTACTGTTCTCATGCACCCTAGTTTCCCTAAGCCCAAAGTATGCTACATCCCTCTGAAGTCAGGAAGTTTCCCTGAAACCCAAAGACAAATTTAAAATAGTGAAATAGAATAAACCATGCAGAGAGAATAATTATGTTGCAGCTCTCGTTTCAGTGTTGCATACAAGTCTTGAACCAAACAATGGTCTTTTCAAGAGCACAAAGCATTATTTTGGTAGCAATGCTGTGACATCTAGTTCCTTGCTTCCTCAAACTTCAGTGCTACTATAGTATACCTTTACTATTAGTTATTCATTTAATCTAGCTGTTTGTGAAGTCTGTTTGCTGCAAGCTACTTTTAAAAACAAGTTTTCCTTTCTAAGTGAAAATTGCAAGTCATCTCCAATTAGAGTTTGTTCAGAACTTTCAGCCACATATCAAAAAGAAAGGTGTCAGGTAATTCAGCTGTTGGAAAGACTCTCAGTGTAAAACATGCATAAGCAGATGCTGCACAATAGCTTGAGTATGACTTAAAAAGCACATGGAGAATTGAGCAGAGGCTGTACTTCACCTCTCAGCATCAACTGTTAAAGGTGCAATTTCAACACCTTCTACCATTACAGCATGTAGTTTCAGCTAGAGCAAGTGGAGAAGCATTCATCTGCCAAGTAGCTCAGCAGTGACTTATCAGAAGGAAAAAGACTCAGCTCACAAAGTAGGGACAGGAGTATGAGCAGGCTTTTCACCTTCCATTTTTAATACTGTTCACCTTCTACGTTTTAGTAGCAACATTAAGAATGCAACACTTCTGGCCAAAACTTCCCAACTACACTGCTGAGAATGAGATTTCGAGAGATTCTGCCTATTTCCAACCCCATTCTAGGTATCCACACCTCATTTAATTTGAAAGGCAGGGATGCCAACCTGCAAGCCAGAAACTGACTTTAGAAGATATTACATGAGCCCCATGAGGAAGAAATTTTGTAGCAGCTCTTAGGACTTCATTTAAACTGAATCTTCCTTCTGCCTCCACAAAACACAGGGAGCTCAACAAACTGAGATTTAGGTTGCAAGAGTTACAGGTACTTCAAAAGTGACTTATTTTTATTTGCCAAAAATTAGTTAAGTTCAAAGTTCTAAAAAGGTCTAAAAATAGTATTACTAGCACGAAAACCATTTAAAGAAAATTCTGCCTGCTTTGAAATCATACCCTCCTTTGCCAGACAGTCACGTGTGTCCAGTTAAAAATTACCTCTACAACTTGGCCTCCTACTCTGCAAGCATTAATAAGTTTTCATGTACCCAGAAATATGAACTATCCTTTCAACCATTTCCACTTGTAGCTGAGGAAGTCCAACACACCATATTTGAAACAAGCACAAACTATGCTTGACATAAAACCTGGGATAGGTCAGTGATTTGGATGTCCCTGAAACAGGCTTTAAGAACTTCATCCACTGCAAGAATAACTTTATGGTGTGTTTACCCTGGGTAGATCTACAATATAGTGTAATAACATCAGACATGATCAAATATGACTGCAGTAGAAGCGTTTGATTTTACTTTCACTCCAGAGCATTTATTTTAAGCGAGTGTTATATGTCCCATCACCCTAACTCTACCAATGCAACAGCATTAGCATTCTTGATAACTTAATATTTGCAAAATATTATCTCCAGTATACCATTCTACAATTTCCCCAAAGATCATGGGAGAAAAGCAGGAACCTTGCTACCAGGAATACACCACAGATTTTACAGCAAAAAGATGTTTATGGTGGTCTATTGATATGTGTTTTAGCAGCTCATTTTGACAGAAAAAAAAGGCTAAACAAACATGCATTTTCCAGAGGAGGGGTGTATCAATACTGAAAATAATCTTAGGATTTAGTTTGCTTTGAGTGGTTGATGGTTGCTTCCTGTTAAGTTACAGAATTAAAATGATCTATCAATAAATGCACATAATGCTGTGTTAAGCAGCTTCAGGAAAAATATGCTTTATCTCTCCATGGCAGTTTTCTCATTCTTCCTCATTCCTTCCCTCCCCCCAACAGCCCTCCTGCACAAGCCTGTAATACTCACAAGACTGGACACATTAATTTGAAAAACATTTCAGAGCATCTAAGCATTGTGTATTTTATGTACTCTATAAGCAACAGAAAAACATTACTTCTTTAACTGAAATTTTAAAAAAGTAACAGCAGGACCCACTCTTCTGTCTCATTCAGAAAAAATACATTTAACACATGAAATGCTCTATTAACACATATAATTTCAAAGCTGTAGTACAAATAAAGAGTACAACTTGAAGTCTCAGACAATTTACTATCCTGTATGTCTTGTTTTGTATTGTAATTCCAAAAAAAAAAGTCAAATCCCCAAAGCATAATAGTGGCAAAGCAGAAAAAAAGGTGTTAAATGTCTTACATTGTAGGGCATGTTAATTTAGGTTGGATTCATATCAGATGAAAAAGCTCTTCAAGTAAGAAGTTCCCACTTCATGACAGCATCTAAAACTTAGAATATTAATTATTCCAAGAAAGAAATATAAATCTAATGAAACTCAAGTTACACAGGTTCTAGAAGGACTCTTATTAGAGCAACTCATATACAGATTTCCAGGGTAAATGGTATCACCAAGTTATCTGCCATTGTTCCAAAGCCATAACAACAGAAAGTTTCTAATGAATTTATATTAATATCACTTAAATAGCAGAAAACAGTTTAAGATTAAAAATACCAGAGCATGCATTCATTTTCTTTTCCTGTTTCTTCTATTTGCATTTTCATAAAATCTCAAGACATGCCTGATTTCTAAGTGCATTCTTTAAGACCTACATATCTAGTATTTCCAGAAGAAGGGAGCAGTACTTCAATATTCAGTTACATATTTAGAGCCCTGGTTTGGAGCACAGGCTTCATGATTTAGAGCCTGACAAATATTTCTGTAACCTAACAACAAAGTAGTCAAAATTTGTTTCTATAATAATCTGAAGTCTATGAACTTGGAACTTGATTTAGTGTATTCTACTTATAAACGACAACTGAAAAGTCACTTGAATGGTAGATGCAATTATGACAATACATGGAAATTGGTCACTGACTACACATGCATTTGGGACACAATGGACTCAAATGAACCAGAGCCGAACAACATCAATACAGCTTAACAACCCTAGGAAACAACACGTTACGTTCATAAAAACTATCATACCTATAGGAAAGAGGAGTTGCAATGAACCAACAGCCAAGCAAGCTATATTACGTGAGAGGAAATAACAAATAATTTCAGTGAACGGCTACTTTTCAAACAGTATGACATTCAGACGGTGGGGGTTAATAACTGCACAATACAAAAGGATCATACACTTATTTAAGTTCAACAGACACATTTAAGGAACCTCTTGAAGGGTAAATGTGGCATCATTTGGTTCCCGTTTCATCACTCAGTTAACTTCCTATTCACACTTTTGTCAGTTCCTCAGTTTACTGTACAAGCAGGGACCTTATTTTCGGTGTTCGTTCTTCCCTTGACATCAAGTATACACACATCCTACTGCTGCTACTGAATTTATACAGGACTTTTATTTTAACACACTAAAAAGCAGTTATAAACAGTTAAGCGAGTTAGTCCTTGTCACTATTTCACTGAATTGCTGCAACTTTCTGAACACAGGTGAACTACCATCCACTTCTTTGCCAGAATAGGACAAAATATCTAAGACACTTTAAAATACCATTAAAATGGGAATGAACGAATGAATGAAAGATTTTCATTACTTCCTTAAGGAATGAATTACTGTATGCATTATGTATGCAAAGGAGCTGCACAGTTTAGAGACCTTCTCTGATTATATTAAGTTTCAGGTGGAAAATCCTTATCAGTTTTACCTGTACAGCTACAGTTTGCCAATAACAACAGTTTAGGATAAAACATCACTGCACAAATAACCATTACATTCTAGTAAGATCTCTTGGTAACCAGTGCAAATACATATGCTTCAGACACTCTTTAGTGTAAACCAAGAAGAATAATACTGAAAATATGTATGCCAAAAGTTACTATGGCAGCAAAAAAATTAAAAGCAGCAGAGATTGTTAATCTACACAATCTCTAACACAATGCAAAAGTGCTAGAAGAGTAGTTCTGCTATATTTGCACACATTACTGAAAATTCAACAAAACTTCAACCAATTCTAGCTGAAACAACAGAATTCTGATACTTCAAGCAGTATCATTAAGTGCTCTGCAAAACAGATGTTCCCTTTGTTGTGTTTCACGAAGTAACATGACAAATTTGATTGTCTGAAGTATAGTGTCTCATCACAACACCACTGTGGTGAAAATACCCATCATTTACAGTACTGACACAAAATGCTGCTGAGAAAGGGGGGAGGGGGAGAAACTTGATTTTTTTTCCTCAGCTTTACAATTAAATGTAAATCATGTTCTCTCAAGACAGGCAGGAATTGGTAAATACTATACCAGCACCGGCAAAGCTACAGAATGCATGTGTAAACGGATGTGCAGAATTACTGACAAAAGCCTCTTGCCTGCTCCTCTGGCTGCTGCACTGGGAATTTAGTTCAAAGCAGGAGAAAAAAATGCAGGAGCTTATTAGTCTTTCTACACCTGACATATGGCGTCAATATAATTAGGAGCGTGAGAGATGTGAGTGGAAAGACTACAGCTTATCGAGCCTAAAAGCTGTAACTGAGTAAAAGCAGTAGCATGTCCACAGCACACAACACGAAGCAGGTAGGTATTTTGGCACAACCTAAAGAAAGTAAATAAGAAAGGTATTATTCTGAGTAGACAGTAATTGGTTTAGCCAGACATGCTACTAATCACAAACTGTAGGAGACCACTCAATTTCACTGGCAAAATCCAGTGTAAAGTTACTGTAAGAAACATAGAATTATTGCTTTAACACTAAGTACCAAGAGCTAAGGAATTCCCCAATATCACTCCTCCCCACACTTTAAAAAAAAAAAAAAAAAAGCCCTTAATCAGCTTAACACAAAATATATGACTTTGCAGTCTGATTTTGCAATCTGCTTCAGCTCTGGAAAAGTAACACAATTTCCTTCAGCCAGCAAACACTTAGAAGGAGTGTTACTGGAGAAAAAAGTTTTCTTTTTTGTAACTGAAGATCCTATAGCCTGCTTCTTCAGATAGAGATGTTACTATAGGATACCCAACATGTCTTACATGATAGACTGTTTGAAAATATTCACAGTATCCTAATTTTCAGAGATGGTGGTTGGTATTAAAATCCTTTTAAATGCAGGTTTTTTAAGATTAGGTCAGCTTAATGCTTTTACACATATTCCAGTCATTTTCTTTAGTATAGCAAATACTGTAGGATTAAAAAAAATTAAAAATACAAAACAATTGTCTTTACATATGAGAACAGGATTCAAGTACTTGAAAACAAACCACAATGATATAGTACAGCCTTGTCTATTAACCAGAGATTCATGAAGACCTTATGTTATCCAGCACTAGCTTCTGTACAATACTCGGACTGCTAGACAGCTTAATTATTGAGTATTAGATGTAACTGTCTATCACATATTTAAAGTGTAATGGCCTTCCCCCCCCCCCCCCCCCTTTCCAAAAAAGGAACTGCAGTAAAATACAGTAATAGTACTGGATCATGGTGTTTAGTGTTAACAGAAATATTAAAAGTTGTATGCACTATTCATCAGGTTGAAGTTAATGCCTTGCTGTAACATAAATATTTATCCAGTGCTAACAGCAGGAAACCTTTAGGAGACAGCATGGCTTTAAACACCAAAGTGAGTTAATTAGTATCCAGTGCAGCTTCAGAGCATACTATGCTGTTTTAATCAAAGGTTAGCTTCCAAATAGAAGAAAGTAACAAAATGTAAAGGATATCTTATCACTTACCTAAGAGAGACATCTTTAATAGCCATCAAAAGTACCCAAAACATGCAGTTTCTGTCACTAAGTTTAGAATGAGAGCTCAGTATGCCAATCGGGATGGAACACAAATGCTCAGCGACTTTTGCATCAGCAACAGGTGTGTTTTACCACTCAGCTAGTATTTTTTTTTACCTAAATTTCTTTATTATGATTTGATTGCTACACAGCTTTTCATATCAACAGAGGTTTGAGATGGAAGAACACAAACATACATCTGTTTTGGAGAGACAATCCATTTCCAATCTTCCTCTCAACAATCAGATGATTCTTCAGCAATGCTGGTCATTTAAAATAAACTAAGAAATGTTTTCACACACCCCCTCACTTTTCATGGCAATCTCCATATGGAATAGTGACGGTTATTAAATATCTCTCCAAACTCCACATGCTCTATTGATTCCAGTTCTAATAAATAATACTCCTAGTAACAACTGTTTATTGAACCCGCTTGTATTAAATTTGTACACGATTTAGAAGTTACAGTGAAGCCTCATAAACAGAGCCCTTAATTCATCACACAAATAAATACACCAAGAACCTCCCATTTCTGGCACTACAATGACAAGAAAGGGTCACATTCAGACAATTTCAGTACTCTCTTTGGCGGTAAGTTATGCTGCTTTCATTCACTACCTTTCCAGTTGTTACCAAAGTACATAAGTTCACGTGGGGATGCGTCTAAAGAAATCGCTGTAAATAAGTCGCCCTCCCAGACTAAGCCGACATTCTATTTTTATTCTGCTGCTCTTGAACATGGTCCTAATTAGGACAAAGGCTTCACAATAGTTACACCAGAAGTAGAAGAAAACACTTCATATCCTGCATTATTTTAGATGTGCTATAAATTGAAAAATATTATAGCTGTTGGATCTTTCAGATGTTGGTTTGGTTTGTGGTTTTTTTAACCTAATCCAGGAGTATCTGAGTTTTCATGCTAACAAAGTTCCAGCAAAAATTCTGACAGAAGTCTGATGATTCACAATAAGAACAACTGCAGAAGCATTTAACTCCTCAGCCTCATGGAAAACTTTTCAAATTTCATCAATATTTTCAAATAGCTTCTTATATTTTAAGTTATTTATAAAGAAAATTTTGAGAGCATGCAGAAGTATTTCATCTCGAAAGTGTACACATACACTTACAATATACATTATAGAGCACAGTGAAGATTCTGGCCAATGCAGGAACTAATAAAACATTTTAACAGCATGCAGAGCTTGAGCAACCTAGAAGTTTTAACCACAGCCTTGCAGCAATATGCAGTTGCTACACATTCAAAACATTTTCATACTTTAGTACTTGTCTTCAGTGACACTGATCTGACACAGATTTCAGTCCTTATCCTGATACCACTTTGTTATTGCCTTCCAAGATTATCTCAAGAAGCATTTCAAATAAATTAATCCAATTTAAGTTCCTAATTAACTGATGCTAATAAAAAGAAATGCTTTGATTCCAACACATTCCCCACTCCCAAATGTGCGTTTAACACACCACCATTTCAATTCTGGCAACTGAGGACAGCTAAATGCCAAAAGGGCCATTTTTTCTGGAAAAGAGAAAAAACATGGTTTTAAAGAAAAAGATATCATGCCTGCAATTCTAAGTAAAGTGGGGTGTTTTTTTAATACTTGCATAATTAAACAGAACAGCATTAACAAATCAAAAGCTGTAATTTTTTTGAGCAGGAAAACTATCAGGTTCCAGTAAAATAACAAATACTTTCAAGTACACCCTACCAAGTACAAACCACACTGAAAAATGCTGCATATAAAATGCAGGTTTTAAGTACATTTTATTTTCATACTACCACAGAAGAAGTCTTAGAGATTACACAGAGTCACTCCAGTCATCAAGCTATTACACCTCAAAAGATCAATACAAATTTGCAGTCTTCAGTTTTTCTACAGTGTAAGAGATTCAGACTCTATCTAGCTCTCCTAACTTCAAAGGAGACAAACCATGCACACAGTGAAGGTCATATCGTCAAGGCTTCTCATTTCCTATACAGCATGATGGAATCTGCTGCTTAAACTTCATGCATACTACTCCTGGAAGACTGACTGCTTGGTAACTGGTAACACTGTAAGTAACATCCAAGTGTTGCGATTCATACACGTAATCTCCATTTATGCTAACAAAACTTACCGCACAAATCCTATGGCAGACTTCAGTATAAGCTTTGTACCCAATCTTCCATTTGTAAGAGAGGAAGCATGCCAGATTACAGAGAGTGTATTTGCCTAAGTGAAGGCTTGGGAATGAAACCTAGGACTTGGTGATCCACCTAACGGATTTAAGTCTAAACTGTTCCCAGTATAGGTTTTGTATATTTGCAGAGTGCCCAGGCGATCTTTGCTAAGAGTCCAGCTGCTACTGCATTTTAATATTCTCATCAACATCAACATTTAAGCCTCATGAAAGCTTCATTTGAAAGCCTTGAATATAAAGAGTACTCCACAGGCTCTTGGTTCCAAAAGACAGCCTGGAAACTGTGACTTTTCTCTTACAAATCACGCGGATTTCTCAAACTATGCATCTTCCACACAACCTGAAACAAAATAGTGTCACGTCGAGCCATAAAAATGTATGTTTATTTTCTAATTAAAATAGCCAGACATTAGCCAACATTTGATAACTAATAATATAAGTCTCCAGAATGAATAAGGTGATTAACACATACAATGTGAAAAAGTCAGTGATGAGTTAAGAGAGAACCTAGTATTTACCTTAAGGCAGGATTTAATGAAAATGCATTTCCTGACATGAACATACAGAGAAGGTTCAAGATATTGGGGTTTTACACTAACACGTGCTAAGAATTCTACTTTAACTCAGCAACTATTAGGTTTGATACAGTCACAACATAGGCATCAGTAAATGGGCTCTTCTCCCGGCTTAGAGCCAGCCCTATTGTGCTAAGTAAAATATAGATGACACATACCATTTGTAGTGCCTAGCCTTGCAATCTCTCACACGCATACTTGTTTGTGATACAAGTCCTTGCAAAATTAGAATCCAAGTGACTTAACTACCCAGCTATGCCTGTGAACATGTCTACCATGGACTCTCTCAAGTGAAAGCAAACCCTCCCACCCTCCCATTCAAGAGACTATGGCAGAAATTCAACATGACTCCGCCTGTGAAAGTCTTTTTCATTTTAGGAAGCACTCTGAATAAATTTAACTTGTACCTTTAAAACAGCTCAACAGTGAAAGGAAGTGAATTGCTACAGTTAATAAATCATCTGAAGCACTACTGAACTTCCTCAAAATTGTCACCCCTCTTGATAAAGGGCCTGCTAAAAGCACCTCGTCTGACAAAGATTATCACAGAAGAGAAACAGCCAAGTTTTGCATTTCAAGAGTAGTATTTTCATACTGTCTTCTTACTCTGGAGAAAAAAAAAAAAATACGTCCAAGAACAGTGCCAGATGGATCTAAAACTCAGCTTCAAAGTACAGTACTCTTACCAGAAGTATTTCACTGATGAAAGTAAAATAAATGGGAAGTTAATTTGACCAAGCTTTACAACGCTACTTAGTTTTCACAACATAAAAGAACCTGGAAAGCAGAGAGGACAACAAAAGCAAGGCACTGTCATAGAGGAAGGCATTCTGTGGAAAGCACAAACTTCTGAAAAGACGCTGTAGCATCTAGCTGTATTACTGGAAGGGAAAACTGCAGAAAAGCCTTTTTAGACGCAATGAAAAGCAATCACCGATGTCACTCTACACTTTGCTACATAAAATTGCTTTTTGCTTCTTTGCAGTGTCATTTGTTCAAGTTGCCTTTAGAGAAGAACTAATCACCAACTCTGAATTTGCTGGTAACAAACCTAAAAGCGATCACTTAATAGAAACCTCCATATTTTGTTCGCCTGCAGTCGTCTTCTCACGCACTAGCGGCGTATATTAAAAATTATGAAAGAGCAATGCTAACAAGACTTAATAATCCTCGAGCACACAACTCTCTTCCTCCTGAATTTAAGACTTCAGGAGCTTTATCGGGACAGAGTTAGAATACAGTTGGACAGGAAACAAACCTGATGGCTTTCGGGATCACAGGGAGCAAGACGAGTCCGCGGGCATTGCTTCTGTTTTCACTGTTACCTTTAAAACACAAAAGCACACGGAAAGCTCCTTCAGTGTAACGTGCGTTAAGTTAAACATCGAAGCCTACACAGGCACAACCCCCTGCAGTCTGCGGCACTTCCTACTTACAAACCTCAGCCGCAAACTCTCAGCAATTGTAACTGTTGCTGCCACCGCTCGCATCCCTCCCCGCGGACGTACCGGAGAGACGGGTTGGAATGCGCGCGTTTCGCAGCACGCCGCTACACCGTGCCCTCAGCCTTCCCACGAGCAGGCACTCGCGCCCCGCAGAAGGAGCGGGAAGTCTGCTGCCAGGCACCGCGCTGCCTGCCCCCCGCTCCGGGGAGGCGACCGGCAGCGGTCCCTTTGTCTCGCCCGCAGCCGGCTGCCCGCACCCCCAGCTGCCTTCTCCAGGCGACACAAGTCGCGGCTGCCCCGCCAGCCCCCAGCCGCCCCGGCGAGGCAGCCGCTTCCCCCTTCTGCCCTCCCCCATCGCCGCCCGGGAGCCGGAGCCGAGCGACAGACCGGGCGCGGGAGGACCCCGGCAGGCGGCCGGCCAGACGCGGCCGGGATGCCCGGCGGCGCCCCGGGGCGGGGTGGGGGGGGGTGGGGGGAGCCACGGGAACGGGGGAGGCTGCAGCCGCTCCCCGGAGCGCTACCCCGCGGCCCCGCTCACCCCGCCCCGCACCGGGGGCAGAGACCGGCTGCCCCCGACAAGGCGGGAGGGGGCCCGCCGAGCCCGTCAAGGTCCACCACCCCCCACACACACCCCCGCCGCGCCCGGGCACCGGCCCTTCACCTGACTCGGCCGCCCCCTTCGCCCACCGCCGCCTTCCCCCTCCCCACCGCGCGCCGGGAACGGCCGCCCCAGCCGCGCGCCGGCGGTTGCCCCAGGGCGGGGCGGGGGAGCCCGCCGCGGAGTCGGCGCGCGGGAGCGGGAGCCCGGCGGCGCTCTCCTCGGAGCGGCCGTTAGTTGCCCAACGGCCGCAAACCGTCCCGCCGGCGCAGAGGGCTGCCCCAGCCCCGCGCGGGAAAAGTTGGCTCGGCGGGAGCGGCCGCTAGTCAAACTCACCCCGCCCGCCCGGCGCCTCCGCGGCCCGTCGCGGACTTACTCGCCCAGCCGGGAGCAACAGCGGCGGGCCGACACCGCCCGACCCCACCGCTGCCTGGCGGCGGCCGCGACCAATGAGAGAGCGAAGCGCGGTCACGCCAGCCAATAGGATAGCAGAGCGGACCGTGCGGGCGCCCGCGCCCTCCTCTCCCCCAATGGGTGGTGCTGCCCCGCTCCGAGGGCGGGCGGCAACGGGGCTGGGCGGGTGGGGGCGGCCGCCGGTCTGTGAGGGCGCCCGGGGCGGGGGCGGGGGGGAGCGGGCAGCGCCGCAGGCCCGGAAACGTGAGAGGCGGCGGCAGCCCCGAGGCGGCGAAAACAAGTCATTGTTTCCCCCGCCGGGACTGAATCGGGAAGGTGGCTCCGGCGCCGGGCAGCAGCCGGCCCCGCCGCGGGGGAAGCTGAGGCGGAGCCCCGGGGCGCTGGGGAGGGTCGTGCCCCGAGGGGTGGTGCTCCCTCCGGGGCTGCGGGGAGCGCCCGCTCTCGAAACTGCCCTGCGAGCGCCGGTGGGAGCTGTCAGGCAGAACACAACAGGCAGCGGCAGAGCTCGGGATGGGTTTGAGGGAGCCGGCACCCGGCGCCCGAAGACACCCGCCCTCCCCCTCCGCCCCCCATCCCTCCGGCTACCGCCGCTTAAAAATAAAATGGAGCTGGCGGTAGGCTGACTAATGAGACCACAAAGCAAAATAAAGTCTTTAACTTCCCCAGCCCTAACAAAGAGACGATTATACTGGCTGACAGCTCCGCAAGGGATGTTTCCAGGCACCTTAATGAGAATGCCTCATAATTGAATGCCTCTTAATTTTTACCAGGCGTGTCTTTTTTAATATTTAGGTACTGGATCCTTATCAGCCTTCCCGAAGTGGAGTAATTGTGGGCAAGTCTCATTCCACAGCACTCTAAGGCCGTTTTCAATTACAAGTACTTTCCTTTTTTTTTTTTTTTTTTGGCAGTTTTTTTTCCTACTGACTTCATCCTTGGATTACTCCAAAGAATGATCTTGAAATAAAACTGAATACTGCATAATTAGCTACTTTTTGTTTTAATTGAAGTTCAGTTTACATTTTTTTGTTACCACCAGAGTTTCTTTGCAAGTATGCTTTGAGGATTAAGTTTTAATCCTCAGAAGCACATGCTTACAGTAATCTTCAGGATTAGTAAAGATTAAATTAATCAAGTAATCTAATTGCTGTGTGGTGAAACTGAGGCAAGGAGGTTGTGATTTGGTCAGTGTCAAATACCATGTAATGACAGAGCCCGAATTAATTCCACCAACACTGTCACAAAGCGTTGTCCCATACAATTACTCATTTAAATGCCATGCTCTCCTATGCCTTACTAGTCTTAATCTCCTAAATGACTCCGTACAGGTAGATAACGTGTTTGCACAAAAGTTAGCTGACTTCCCTGGAGCCTTGAACCTGACAAAGTGGCAGGTTCAAGCATTTCTTTGAGATATCCTGGCCATCCTGCATATGTACATCAGTATCTTTCTGTCTGAGCCGTATCCAGACTTGTGCTATTGTAGCATTCATTTCCATAGGTATCTAGTATATCATTTTCATTTCTTGACAATAAAATATATGCATTATTTTCAAGGATCTTTTATAATACAAATACATAAACACCCCCCTCCCCTTTTAGAATATAAACGTCTTTCTTACTAAGCCATTTCTCTTTAGAATATTCCCACTGAGTTATGGTCTAAATTCATTCTTGCACCAGTTTCTATGCCACTGGATAAAAACAGGTCTGTTTTCAGGAAAAGAAAGATGATATTAGTTCTAACAGAGGTGTAAAAGGGCTTTATTATTTTACTAAGATGAAGCAGGACAATTAAATGCCATAATCCTAGGAACAACCAAATGGAACTTTATGAGCAAGATAATAAATTTCTACCTTAGCAATACACATCTGAATCACAGCCAGAATACTTAATGGTCTGGAGTTTTTTTTAAGCTCTTTATCTGAGTTGCTCCACATTTCCATGACTATTTCTGCCAACAACAGTGCACACATATGCAGCTCTCATCACAATGTCTTTCCCACCTGCTGCCTGTACCTACCCCTGAGACCCTTCTGGTTTTTGTGACCCAACAGTTACACAAAACACCAAATCAATTCAGTTTGAAGGGAACCAAGCAGAAAAAACAAGTTTAAACACCATTCTGTTCCCTGAGCTGGTTTACCGCTCAGTCCTGTGGTTCTGAGAGGAGCACAGACCAAAGAACAAGTGACAGGAGCAAAGATACAGCAGTGCAGGAGGAGTTTGTTAGCCTCCATCCTCAGATGCAGTATAAGTACAGTGTCAGGAGGGAGACTGGGTATTGATGTGGCTTGTGACACAGATGGCATACTAAGTGACCCCGATAATTGCGAAGAGAAGTACTGAGATCATACTGTCATTAGTTATTAATTTTACTCTTACTAATGTGTTATGACTCTAATGATTAGTAAAAGTAATGAATCATGCACAAACAAAAGGCAAGCAAATTCTTCACACGCAGCATATGACATACATTAACAGTTCTGCAATGTCAGGTCACATTATCAAAAGAAAATAGTTCACCCTATATTACTTCCACAGATTTGAGTAACTCCTAAATTATTTTAATGTTTCAGGCATTCTTACCGCATTAGCCTTAAATATTATAAATGCACAAAACCATATGCAATACCTTTTTTTTTTACTGTGTTTATATTTCTGTACATAGATATGCACATCACTCACTGCCTTTTAGACTTGTGCTTTATGGCAGGGGTTTGTTGCTATTAGCAATCCACTTCAAACTGCCCTCTAAGAGGAGGGCTATAACGAATCAGAACTTTTGTTCTACTTCCCCAGCAGTCAGGGCTGCTCATTGTTGTTTCAGAAACAGTATTTCCAGGAAGAAGTTTCCTTTGGATTTCATAAAACATTGCTCAGGAACATACTTTGGAACATACAGCTTCTTCCTGCTTCATTATTTTTGGTCTGTGCCTTTTCATCTTAAGTTCTTATATTTAGGTTGCAAACTATAATGGATTCGTAAGCTTCTTTAAAAATAGAAATCCTTGATAAATAAACCTAACAACTGTAATCTCTGTCATATGACCACGTTCTTAAAGCTCAATTCACACACAGTCCATTTTTAAAAGATAGTACATCTGGACCCTGGGAAAAAAATAGCAGTTATTTCCAGTCATCTGATCTCATACCAAATCCATAGCCTCTAAGTCATGAAGAAGGGCACTGTTTAGGGAGTAAGACAGAACTCCAGAAGTGACATTTTGTTGGCCCTCTGTCCCAGTGCCAGCCTAGGCCAGGCTGGTTGTGACTGTAACAACTGCACACGCTGCTAGATGGACAGCAGTACCACTGTGGAGCAGCCCTTTTGGTTTGGTCAGGATGGAGTACCGCTCGCTGCAGAATTAAGAGCGGTCTGTAGTCTTGATTAGAAATTCAGCTAACATTTTCAAAGATGTTCAGAACTCACATTGCTTTTCTAAAGAGCCTTTGATAACTCCACTAATTGGGAAGCATTGAGTCGTTCTTCAAGTCAGCAGCGTTCCAAGAGCTTTTTATCAAATGCAGAGGGCTCTGGAGACTCCTGGTCTGACATCCTCCATGAAAACAATTTCAGTAACCATAGCATGTAAAAAGTCAGCCAAAAAAAAAAAACCACCCTAAGAAAATCATGCTGACCTAGGGGAAAAAACCCAGATATTCTGAAATTTCCTTTCAAATAGAAATAAGAAGTGAACACTTTCTGTAAAAACACAAATTCTGCAGTTTTTATTTTGGGAGCTCTGAAACAACTGACAAATAAAATATTTTGACAGTGTCAGATGTTTAGTTTTGACTTATGGTTTTCCTCTTAATATCCTAGTGTCAACCACGAATAAAATATTTTGATAGCTTTTTCTTGAAAACATAAAAGAAACTGATATCTTCCTACAAAAAGTTACATTTTATCAAATCCATGTTTTGACAGAAAATTGCTGTAGCAGAAAGCTCTTTACCAGAGCTTCCAGGAAAGTGAAAAATCACTAACATCTGTTTGACTCTGAAACACTGAAGATCCCACAGTCTCAGATTTCTCATATTATCACAAAACACTTTAAAGGAAGATGTTCAAGAAAGAAGGCCTCTATAAACGTTTTGTTGGTCAATTAATGGAATGAAGTCCTTTTAACAGAACTTCAGATTTTTAAAAAAATCATACATTGGCATAGAACTGTGAAAAACCCATTTCCTTTACTTTACAATTTATGATAAGTTTTATTTGTTCTAAATTAAAGAAAGCTTTTATCTTATGCTTTTTACTGGCCTGGATTTCTCCTGGCAACCTGGAGTTCTCCTTAGGTCTCCTTACTTAGTTTTTCTTGGCAAAACTTACACAAAAGCATAACACTACTATGCCTTGATTTGGCAATATTGCAAAGAAATACCTATTAGAAAAACACTACAGTAGAATTAAAAACAAAACAGTTAATTTATTATATTATTCAAAGGCCTTCCAAAAGTTTAAATTCACCTAAACTTAAAACCAAGTTTGACTTGCTGTTGAAGGCCAGTTCTCTAAACAGTATGTTCCATATCAGTATTTTGCACTAAGAGATGATGCTTACAGCACTAGAAAATAAAATGTAGTAGCTCCTGACTTTGATTAAATTTTAAGGAGACGCTACTATGAGGATTTGATAACAGGAGAAGCTTTTTCTTACAGTACCACTAATGTAAGGCAAAATTTTTAAAAAATAGCAACCAAATCATAATAAACATAAATAATGCATAAGCTATGCTTACTACATGAGAGCTAAGAAATCCACTACTACTTCTTCCTCACACTTTAAAAGCAGAGGTTAAAGGCACATATGTAGGTTTGTCAGCACAGCAATTCACAAGATTAATTGTTTGAGTGGAAAGGCACAAGCATTGCGTCAAAGCCCATGTAGTCCAGAATCCCAGAAACAAGCCCTCAAGGTAAGGGAGGGAAAGAGGATGAACTATGTGGAGACTGCTCTCATAAGAGGAACAACCAAACAAACAGCATTGTGACAGAAACGAGAGCAGCAAAGCCAGTATTTGAGCAGGGGAAGCTGGAGGAAGGTGACAAGGATCCACCACCGCACCGCACAACCTGCAAGTCCTGCAGCACGTCCCCCTGCAGCACTACAGCCCTCCCTACCCAGTAAAGTACCAGAAGAAATGCTACTAACCACCAGGCCTTTTATGCAACATCCCTACGCTGGTATTAGCAGCTCAATTAAAGTATCACAGCTATTTTAATTATCACAGCTGAGCTGGATTTTCACTGTTTGTGGTGCCTGGCTGTGGGCTTCTCCTCACTGTATAAACAAGGAGGATCAAACGGGGCTGGTGGGGATGTTGTGAAAATAAAAGGGAGAAAGATGAGGAAAAAAACGAGGCAATCCAAGGATTTTTACATGTATGTCGTTCATCAGGTGCTCACTAATTGTTATTCCTACAGAAAATTCCTCTCCCAGCCCACGTGTGCCTGGGCGCGTTGACAGTATTTTGAGCGCGCGTGTTTATTGCCTTGCTGTTGGGCTGTGGAGAACGAACGGCTGGGTTCACAAGGGCTGTCGGACACCCTGACCGGCCCAAGCGCTGCGTGTTCTCTTCAGGAGGTGCCTGCAGTCCCGAGTTGTCCCCCAGCGAGCAAACCAACCCGTGTCCCACCCGAGGGACGGGGGGGGTTCCCCGCGAGAAGCCCCGTCCCCCCGGGGCCACGGCGGGGGCCGCGGCGGAGCGGCTCAGCACCCCCGGTGGTGCTGGGCGCGTATGAGGCTGGCCCGGCCGCGCTCACCGCTTCCTCCCTCGGCGTGCGGTTAGCTGGTGAAGAGGGTGCGGTTGGGCTCGGAGCTACCAGCTGACGTCTCGTTGCCGCTTGCGCTTGGGTCGTGCTTGTCAGCTTTTCCTTCGAATCACAAGACCTAGAAGCAGGCACACGCGCTTTTGTAAAATGGAAGCCCTCCCCTCTGGTGTAATCCCACTAGCCCCCAAAACCAGGGCCCTAGATCCAAGTCTACGAAGTGGATGTGTGGCTTCCGCTAGCCCAGAGAAGCAGCTCGATGTCCTGCTCGGACACCCCGACACCCGGCCTGTGTTAGTAAGCCCTCAGCAGGCGTACTGTGGTTGGCTCCACACAGAACTGGTGGAAGCAGCCCTGAAAAGCAGCATCAGTGTGTCTGTACAGCAACGCCTGTACAACGGTCTGACCCGACTCGACTGCCGCGGCCCCGTCCTGCTCCCGGCTGCAGCTCTTCCAGGGCGCAGGAACCAGCACCGGTCTGAAGACTCCACATTTCAAGCAATTCCCCCGGGGAAAGCTAAGGCTCCAGCTACATTACTAAGTTTCATAACCCTGAGAGAGGACAGCGTTTGTTTTAAAGCAGATAGGCTGACAAATTACAGGGCTAAGCTGCAAGGGAGGCAGAAGGTGGGCATTAGGAAGCCCTGCGCTAACTCTCCAGATAGCACTGCAGCTGGAGCAGATCACTGGAAGAAAACGTGCGGTTACCATCAGCTCAGTTTTTTAAGAACAGTTTAGGTATATTTGACACTGCTTTAAGACAGATACAGAGAACTGAGTGATACCTCTTCATTAATATCTTCTGGTCTTCTGGGCTTTTATCAGCCGTGCTTACTCTCTCCTCTCGAAGTAATGAGTTACAGACTGAATATTTTAAGACTTAAGTGAAGCTCAGAATGCTAAATTGCAGTGTTATGAAATGCTTTTAAAGTAAGTGTGGGAACACTGTTAATGGGAACATAAATATTCTTAAATAGGAATGTACGTGTAACAAAACTCACATATCTGAAGAAAAATCCAGAGCAAATGTGAAGAAAGTAGTTACATTTGTTACCTTTTCTGATAGTTTATAGCTAAGTTTGTCTCCCGCTTTTATAGTTGATAGCTATACCTTCCCAGTTCTTAAAAGGTTGTGACTGTGTGGGTTTTTTACAGTTTGTTTTCACTAATAACTTTGATGATAAAACACCCTAAATTTTCTGCAGATAAAGACATGCTTCCCCCCCCCCCCCCCGGTTCTATACTACTTTGACAGTGCCCAAATGAGATGACCACTCATAAACAAGTGCATTCTTTGCACCCCTCTCATTACCCCATCTATTTTAACGGAATTTTCTGGGGCTTTTCTGATATTTTGTCTGAGATGGTTTTGCTTACTCAGAACAGACAGACAGATGTTTGTTCTTGCTTTGTCAAGAGCATCAGTTGCTTTGTTTTGATTAAATATTTTGTTTTCCTGCCAGCAGAGAGCCTTTCCACTTGGTCAAGGACAAAATTCCAGCCAACGATTTTTTTAAGTATGTGAACAATGAAGAAAATCTTGCCAATAAGAATTGCTTTCCTCTTAGTGTGGGAGGTCACAAATTTGGTCTAATGATTTGGCCACTTTCCCTAGAAATTATAATGTTGATCGCAGAGACTTGCTTCAGTCTCAAAGACTGGACTAAGGAGGAGAAGCAGACTCTTAAGTTAATCAGCCATTAAGTGCTCTGCTTTCTTGCTATTTACTTCCCCAAAGCCTGACATTTTAAAGAAGAAAAACTTATTATTCATAGGGCTATTATCTAGACAAAAGAGAACATTCAAATTACGGACGACTTATTTGATATAGCTGTACCCTGCTGATTTTTAGAAAGTTACATTTCAGCTCGGCAGCTTTCTTACTTCACCTGATTCAGCTTGTGCTCTGTTTTGTCTGATGACATCTTACATATTACCATTCTGTCATGAAGAACACAGGTGTAGCACTGGCTGAAATTAAAATGGGACAACACACACTAGATACGTACCACATATTTGATCAAAACTGTTGGGACTTCCAAGGTGGGAAAAGGTGTCTGATTTTTTTTTCTAAGCCAGAACCTCATGATCTTGCCTGAGAAACTCAGATCAGCTATTTAACAATAGCTAAACATATTTTCAACATGTTTTTCAAATTCTTTTGTAGATGCATATGTTGTAGCCTTGCAGCCCTTGTGCATGTAAAACTGCCAGTGGCTGACTTGTCTCTTACCTTTTCTGGGGATTTGTTCTCTGCCTGAAAGATTAAAATTATACCTAGCAGTAATATAGGGTTGTGGACTTACTCACCACTCAATAACCATTTCTCACTCAGGCAGCAATGAACCTTAAAACTGACTGGATGCCCAGCAGCTCAGGTGCTGATGGGTGTGGAGAGATTCATTCTTGGTAAAAATTAAAGTAGGAGGATTTGAGTTTTCCTTTGGAGAAATTACTTCTGAAGAGGATTGGGGTAGGGATGAGGGGGGTGAGGTGGGGGGCGAAGTATAACAGGAAGGATGCAATGGCTTTGAGCAAGGGATGTCATACAAATGAAACTATATAGTTGGGGGTGGGAAGCAGCTGATAAACTGGGTATTGCACATCCATGTCTGCCCATATATATCTATATTTATGTCCACCTTCAGAGCATATAGACACCACTGCCGTGGACCACAGCCCTGTGTGATGTGACTGGTGACTGTGTTTTAAGTCACCATGTTTTTCAAAGCATTACAGAAATTAAAAGCTCTCTATAAATGCTAAGCATTGAGAGAACTACCTTGTTTTGACAGAAACAAAGTCTATCACAGCAAAGCTTTTTTCCTGCCTTGGCACAGGTCTCATCACCAGTATCCCCAGCAGTATAATCCATTGTCACGATGACATCTACTGGAAGGGATAGGGTTGAGCACAGATTTCTCTGTCCAATTGTTAACACTTCTAACATCATCAGAGTTGGTGCAAATTCACACACTGAGAACTACTACAGTATTGAAATGTGTAGAAAGCAACACGACAATGTTAGTGTTCTAGATATTTTAAATTGCAACTCCCTCAAGAGACACATGATAAAAAAGGATTAGAGGAAATGATTCAAACCTCATCTAATATGTGTAAATAAAAATGGCCCAGACAGATAATTTAAAATTATTACATGAAAGGGAAATAAATTTGTTAAATATCTCTTGAAAGATAAAAATAAGCATTAACCTTAGAAGAATATGTATTATTGTGGCAGTCCAAAGATATGCAGATCTGAAACACAGGTTTGTTAAAACTAACGAGATGCTAGAAATCAGTTAGGCAAAACAGTATAAGCTGAAAAGAAAATATATGCAATGCTTTACATGTGAGGTTTTTTATTTTTTCCACAATAAAAATACCATATGTTTGCATGAAAAAATAGCGTATAGTCTTGCTACATTTTAACTTCATATTTGCATATGCAAATAGATCTTCACAATAACTGAAAAGAAGAATTGAGAATGAATATGTTTTCTGAAGCATCACATCCAACTTCCTTTGCTGGAAATGAGTTTCTGCAATTTGTTCAAATGAAACTGGAGTCGCCAACCATTCAAGATGCTTTCTCAAAATAAAATTTTGCAGGGAAGTACACATGTTTTCCTTTAAGCCCATTCATCGTTGCTAGACTATGGCTGCACCTTGGCAGCCTCCTCCTAGCCTGAGGAGGTCCACTGCCTGCACGAAGGATGGCATGTGCCAAGTCTATCTATTGTCCTCTTGTTCACTCTATTCTGTTCCTTTTCAATGGAGAGGAGCAGAGAATAATGATGTGGGAAAAATACTGTGTGCTAGCAGGTAATATCTGCAGGCTCAGTCTGTATCTGGGATGGAGAGGGTGCATGTGGATTCTGGCTGTTGCTTCTGAGTAAGTTTATAGAAGAATTTCCTGGGAAAGAAGTGCACACGCCAGGCCAGATTTGCCATGAAACCAAACCAAACAAAACCAGTCCTGGCCAAATAAACTTGCAGCCTAACACCGCAAAAACCCCAGACTCACCGGAAAAAAATAACAAAAAAGGCTTTAATTTAACAAAAGAAGGTGGTTTGCCTCCTGGAGTCCCCTTTCCTTCTCGTGCAGGAAGAAAAACAGTAACAGGTGCCTGCAGATGAGTGGGTGGTCTGAAATTAATGAATTCTTCAGAAAAATCACAATATACAACGTCAGGAAATTTTTCCACATAAAGGAAATTCACTGGAATAATGGAGAGGGGTGAGGACAGAAGAATAAGATGAAGGAATTGTTGCAATTGGCATTAGTGGTGAGAGAAATGTGGTGGAAAGCAAAAGGAGAGGAAATGAGACTAGTGTGGGTATCACAGGGGGCTTTGACGGCAAGGCCCTGGATCTTAAACTTGGCAACAGGCAAAGATACACTGGAGGATTTAAACTGCAAAAACAGCTCTTGCTACTGACAGCAATGGGAGATAATGCAGGACAAACTGGAAAGAAGCAATGTCTGTGACTGGGAGGCCAACAAGGAAGAGCAGCATGTATGACACATGCTGAGCAGTTGCTCGGTCTACAAATGGGTAGGAAGCCTGATGTGCCCTTTGTCAAACTTCCTGAGAACGCCTGTCCTGGATTTCAAGCTGTCTAGAAATCAGAAGGGCATTGGCAAAGTAATTTGGCAGCAGTTGACTGCTGCTAAAAGCAGCCGTCTACTGTCCAAGGTATTAGGGTTGGCAGGCTAGAAATGTGCTGTCAATGCTTGGCAGCTTGGAATCGTGCTGAAAGGTACTAGTCATGGCTGAAAGAAAAGCACCACACCCCCAATAAATAACGTACATCTATTAAAAAGAAAAAAAGATGCTTCAAAAGGATTTTACAAAAGGCATCTTCAAACAACTCAGCCAACAATTAAGTTAAATCACACTTTCAGAAAACACTAGTGCTTTTTCTTTGACAGACATCCTCCACATAGCTGGAATAGTACTTACAAGAACTACTAGTACATGCAACTATTTAACACCCCCATACATAAAATACTACCCTCAGGAGGATTAGATGTATCAAAAAGGAGGAGACAGAAAAAGGTAAAGTCACACATATGGAGTAGGAAGAAGACACGAAGGGAAGAACATACTCCCTTTTTTTTAAAAAGGGGGAAAGTTGCTTATTAGCATTGCTATACTTGAAAAATACCTCTGACGTCAGTCTGAGCAGGTTTTTTTCCTTCATCCCAAGCCTCTAGCTATCATCTTTTTTTGTGTGTGATGAAATATCATGATGCTTCTGCTTTCTGCTGGGGCCCTGTCTGCACTTTCCAGACTATTGACTCCCCTAGTCCTTCATACATAACTGCACTTCTGTTTTCTCTAGTATCAATGACAGAAGTAATGAATGGACAGCTTAAATCCTGTTATTTGTTACTTGCATGTGAAAGATAAAGATATCTCTAAAACCATGAAAATTTCCACACGTACAATGGTTAGGCTTGCCATCCTCCTGGTCTAGGAAGGCTGGATGTATTTAAATTCTTTTTGCAATCTCTCTCCTTCTGTCTCTGTCAGTTTGTCTCCACAGGGAGCTTCTGAAAGGTGATCTACCCCTCCTGTGTCTTCTCTCAAAGGGTTTGTAAGTGTTTTGACTCCTTTTGATCTTCAAGGTCTCAGACTGAAGTTTGTTTCTCCTTGGAGACTGCATGTAATGTCCCTGAATCCTGCTAGTTTCACTCATTCTTTTCAGTGTAGGCTTGTCTGTTCTTGTGTGGGAACAATTACATGTTCTTTGTTTGCTCTTCCCACAGCCTCAGGCTAAGCAACACGAAGATGGGACACTTAGAATTCATCCTGTACATAGTGTTTTCCCTCGGTAATTCAGACATGTATCTTTCATCAAATTGTTGCATCTCAGTGCTAAGAATTTTACTACATCTCCTCATTTTTGTCAGTTACCCATTGTAAGCATCCCAAACCACTGTCATCCACATTGCTTGGATCAAAGGTCAGCCTAAATGTGACCCTGCACAAAGAACATCATCAATAGCCCCTGATTGCTGATGTTGTATTATGCTCATGTCAGCCTTAGAAAGTCCACCTAAGTAACCTGTAAATACTTCATTGTATAACTTAAATGAAGATTAGACCTGTGAACATTCTTACACTATCAGAATTTCTTACTTATACAAATGTCCATACAGAAACTCATTTTGACTAAATTAAAAGATGCAATACTTTTCTTTCCCCTGAAAGACACTGTTTACTTATCTACCATTTCAAAACAGAGAATGCAAACTCCCGAGACAGATGCAACTTCAATGGGAAGAACCAGAGTGCAACTTCCATGCAGCTGCCCTGATTAGGGAGTAGGATCAGCACAATCTAACCTAATGTAGATATAGTCTCTTGCAGTAATTTCTTGTGCCAAAGGTCAAACAACTTACTCCACCATACTTCAGGCACAGCAGTGTTGGTCTGGAAGCTGGTGCTGAAGGCACTGGAGATCATTATGCCCTCCCAGCACTTTCTCCATTCCCATTTAGTTTCCCTTCTTCTCAGGAGAACAGAAAAGAATAAGTTCTTGCAGTCAGCAGTGACTGTTCTTAAGCTTGAATTTCTGCAGTACTGCTTCTCTGCTTCACTTAGATTTGTGTAACTCAAGGTCTATGTCAACGGGACTAATGTTTTTAGACACTTTGAAAGATCAAGCCAGAGTGGACTGCATGTTGTAAGATGAAGACTATTTTGAGCAGCCCTTTGAACATTACAGTCATGCTTCTTGCTGGCCATGTAGGGTCTGCACCTCTCTAGTATACTTCAGAGTTCCTGTATTGTGGGATATTGTGGGTTTTGGGCCCTTGAGATACTAAGCTTTATTTCTCCTTTCACAATCTCATACAATTCCATGATATAGCTAGTTCATCCAGCCAGACTCCAATCTGCTTCATAAAGTAGACAGCTGCAAGAATCATTTACATAGCACAAGCAGCTGCTTGACAGCACGCTTCAGTGCTACACAGGACAGGGAAAAACATATCCATCTAAAGAAAAACTCAGGAGAATTTTAGATAGATAGAATGCAATTGTTCCACTGAACTTCATCCAAAAAAACACCACAAGCTGGAATCACTGTTTTACTAAGTGGTTACAGCTCTGTTGACGTCAGTGGATTTGCAGCTGTTCACAACAACATGAATTTAGCCTTCAATCTAACAATCTTATTGTTTGCAGGGGGGGAGAGAAAAGGGTTGTTTGTTTCAGATAAAAGTGGGTCAGTGATTGTGTCGTAGGCAATTTGTCCTGCTCACTGCCCAGTGGAAACCAGTAAAGCCCCTATTATATCCCAGTTGCACATGTATTATTGGGGAGATAACCATACATTGCCACGACTGGAGAAGTATCGTAGGTCAGTGTGTAACAGGCACTGTATGACCTTTACATACTCATAAAGACTTTTATTAATTTGTTTGAATTTCAGATTATTTTCTAAAGGGATAACATGATATGCTGTTGAAAGCAGCCATGCTATTCCCAGCATCCCTACAACATGTACTCACTTAGCACTGCCTGGGCTTGAATCCAGACAGATCTACTGCACCTTGTAATCTCCTACCAAGTGCAGCTTTCAAACCTCTCTTTGTCACCTCTTCTGTCACCCCCCAGGGGTTCAGCTATCTGTGCCAAGGATCCAATCCAGTATGGCCTAGCTGCATAACCTTGGCTCACGCTTCTGAGACAATTGCTAGGTTGTGACTAAAATCTGTGAGAAAGTCCAGGCAAAATAAAGGAAGGGAAAATTACAGAGGAAGGATTGTTGAATAGGGGTAGTTAAGAGCTCCAAGAGGATCCAAGGGGAAGAACACTAAAAAGGAAAGCCATAAAATATTACAGGTAGGGAAACAGGGAGATATGAATGTCACTGGAGGACTCAGTGAAAGATGGCAGTCCAGCAACCCTCATGATCTGCTACAGAAAGCAGTTACAATCAACTACAGAACAGCTTCCTTTAATCATCATTAATTGCTTCAAAACCAGCTTCTCCTACCCACAAAACAAATATGCAATCAAATGAACATGACAAACACATCGGTGTCATTCCAAGCCGATTCCTCAAAGCTAGTTACTCCCAATAGCACATGCATTACTAACACCGAGGATCACTACTCCTTCAGTAGTCGTTCAGAGTCCAGGCTGCTCCCAGGCTCTCAAGGTCTCCCACCTCTGTGCTATAAAACCATCCAAAAAACTCAGTCTGGTGGGTGACTGGGGAGAGAAGAGTTGGAGGGGCTAGGTATTTTATATTCTTCAACTAAATGCCAAAATGACAGCTTGTCTGTGTAGTCCCTTTACTTTGCTAACTAACCAGTGTTTTCTGGTTCCCTTCTACAGCCCTTATTATTCACCCTAGGTCCTGTCAATTCTCTGCAGAGTGAGTGAAGTTCAGCTTATCATTTACTCTTGCGCTAGTTCCATATGCCACATGCATGCTATCCCAGGAATGAAGAGAGCAACAGGACCTACTCTAGTAACAGGATGGAACAGCAGCAGTAACAGGAAAGTATTACAGCCGAGCAGGGGGCCCGCTGGCTGGATGTATGGATTCCATACTCCCTGAATTTCATGCATCAGGCCACATAAAATTATTTTGCTCCTCCTAAATAAACCATACCATCTCTTTCTAATTTGTGAGACACTCCATCCCACACCTGCAACAAGCAGGCTCTAACACATACTTACCTCTTCTCAAACCTTTCTCTCCTTGCATTAGTTCTCCCATACCTCTCAGAGTGGGAAAACTAAAAACTAGAGCCAAGGGGGTGAGAAACAAAGCCAGCATTAAGCCTGTGTACAACTGGAAATCTGTGAAAATCTATTCTATAATAGTATTTTCATAATACAGAAAGGTACACAGAAAAAAACAATCCACACAAGTTTGTGAGTGCTGCTATCTTACCCACCAAAATCCATAGTGACTTCTCCATCCACACTAAGGTTCCCACAAGAATTAACCCTCAGAAAGTACCTTTTACATTCAGACGTTCAAACAAGTGTTTAATAAGGAGTAAAAGTTTTATGAGTCTTAAATCATCACAGGCTCATACTTCTTTTCTTAACATAATCCAGAACAAACTATCACTGAAATAGCATTTTAATCTTCATGTGATGTTATTGTAACTTTTAGCATCAACAAATCAACATTCATTCTTACTGTCATAAAAAACCCACATTGCTTCTAGGGCCATTGGGCAATTATGTGAGTAACATAATACTGTTTATAATTGGATATTTTAGCTGGATATATATGACTTTGTTCCAAAGGACGCGCCTCAATTGCACATCTCTTGAGGATGACTCACACGTTGTTTCCTTGAAGGCATCCCATTCCAGGCAGCATTTGGAATGGAAAAATATAGTTTGTTTAAAAATGTATATATAGAACTATCAGCATGTGTATTGGTGGGGAGTAGAGGCTGCGAGTTCCTTTAAATGGGGATAGAATCCAACATCACTATGCAGAGAGTTCAGCTATTTCCTAGTGTGCTGCCACAAAAAATTTAAAATTGTGCCCCCCTAAGGGTTTTCCCTACATGAAAGCAATCCTTTCTTCTCCTTTTTTTGGTCTTTGAACAAGAAGCAATTCATCAGCTCATTGAAGTAGCAGGGTCTCAGTAATATCCCTTGTTCACCCTGGGAAATCGGTATAAAGCTGTGAATCGGAACTGCTGATACTAACTTTTTCTGTTGATGAAATCCAACATTTGTGAGCCTTCATTGGTAGGTGAGATGGCATAAACTTTGCTCAACTGTTATTGTTATGCTCCTTTTCTGTACCTCAGTAGGGTAGCTGTGGGTAAAGCTCACAGAGACAAAGGTGATTCAGATAAACTCAGTCCCTGGCTTCACTGTTCCTACATTGTCTTACATGTTCCTACTTTAAAAAAAAAAAGAAATTTAGAGCTACTAAGTTACAAACTCATGCTGAAAATAGTCACACTCAAAGAGTTCAAATACAGATTTTTACTGGAAGGTTGGATAATGTTTATTATTTGGTTGAAAATAAATCTCTGAACTGCTGAAACCTTAGCTGTGGAGAGACTGACACTCTGGCACACAAGGCAGCATTTTTACCTATTGATTTGGACTTTTGCACAAACAGCTCTACTACTACCTGATCCTGTTTCCAGTTTGGAAGCTAACCTACTGTGAGTTCAGACACTTAAACATACATTGCCTGAATTCCCCTACTTAGTAAGTAAATTTATTAACACCAAGAGCCATCGTTAATAGGCGCTATTTAGGTGTAGGTAATTGTTTTTCTGCTAGGCTTCTCCCAAGAAAAGACTAGTTCTCTAGAGAAGAGGACAGCCCTTGGTGGGGGCCTGGTTGCTAAAATGTGCAGAAGGGCAGAACGTGCTGGAAGAAGACAGGGAATATCCTATTGTATGTTGGCGCTTTTAGGTTATGGTATTTTAAACTCACTAAAAAGAATGCACGCTTAAGTCTTCATCAGGTTGATGCCCAGTAACTTTAAGCAATTTATTGCTCTTCAGAGCGGAAAAGCTAAATGAAGGAAAAGGTCTGGAATTAGTTCCAAACATTACCAAAACCCAGGAGACATATTCAGCCTACAGCAGATGTTAATGACTTTGTGCAACGCCTCCTGTGGCAGAATTAACTTCATCCCACCCACTGGCCTGGGTCAGCCAAACAGGGATCCAGGGAGTCCTCTGCTTTCCTCGTCTTGTTTGCTTTATCTGTTCCCGAAAGGAGATTGTTTTCAGAGTATTTACATGCATTTGTCACAGTTGCCTCCTTTGGCTGCCTCTGGCAATACATCATTCCACAACAAGCTAAAATGGAAGTGCCGGTGTGAAAAAGCACCACCACCTGACAAAAGGCACGTACCAACCTGGGCTGCCAGGACAAAGCTGCACTTGCTCCTTAACCCATCACGTCCCAAGCCTCACCACTGAAATACAGACGAGTTATATTACAACAGTGCAATTAAATAGCATGAATTTCAGCTTGGAAGAATGCAGGAGGTACACTTCCAAAACCAATTACATTAGGTGTTGTCTCGCTGGAAGAACCTCCCTCATCCAAACCATCAGGGCTCCGAGCGCACGGGCAGGCTGCGGTGCCCTGATGACCCTCGCCCGGGACCCCCACCTGCTGCCCAGGGGCCAGAGCTCCTTGCCACCTCGTCTCCTCCGACAACCATCTGCAGGTCCTGTCGCCACCCCGGCCCTGTTTGGATGTGGGGGATGATGCCCTGACTGTGAGGGCACTGCCCTGCCAAGGCTGGGCTCGCCTCAGCCGCTGGCTCCCTCCTGGGGCAGCCACGCTCCTCCTGCTCCCCAGCACAAATGTCTGCTTTCAGATAAGCATTACTGCTTGGGTGAACAAGCAGTAAAAATTAAACAGCACACAGAGCAGTTACATGGTGGGAAAAAGAATAACTTTGCCAGTTGGTGCTTCCCTTGTAAATTATTTCATAGTCCAGGTTTTCAAAGGGGACCTTAATCTTTAATGCAAAAAGGAAGCAAAAAAATCCCAACTTCCTTACATCATGAATAAGCAAGTAAAGCATAAATCCATTTTAGCCTCTCTTCCCTCTGCCTTTAAAGCTTTAATGCAATTGACACATCTATCAGAACAGAAAATTTGGGATGCCAGGGGATGTTGTAAGCCACAGTTCACAGCATGGTAAGAAAACAAGAGTCTGCCCTCCAATAGCACTGAAGGCACAACTCTAAAACACAAGAGGAAAAAAAAGGGAACAATTTCATTAAGAAGAAAGAAATAAAGCCATGTGAAAAGGGTACTTGGACTCTAGAAACAAGCAGTGAGAAAGCCTTAACTCAAGACACTAAAACAACTCTCCAAGCCAAGAAATCAGAAGGACCTCTAGTAAACTGTACAGGAGGGAGTATCCTGGCAATACTTCAAACATAAGGAAACCATTTAGACCAAATTCCCCTCGTGCTCCGGCACAGCTCAGAGCGACTGACAAAAGGTGGGACAAGGTGTCCTTTCTCAGGAGAGGCTGCCAGCACCCAGTAAGATCATGATCCTAAGGAGACCAGCAACAGTTAAAAATGTGCCAGTCAAAACCAGAATATTGATTTCTAGAAGTCTAAGTTCTCCCACTGCTCTTGGGAGTACAAGGAAATAAACACTTTATCTCCTTAATGCATACAGTAAGGCACCCTGGCTCATGTGGTGATAAGCCCATTTTCTCCTTGAAGTTTAGGCCTCCTTTCAGCATCAGTGCTATGACTTGTCCTGGCACTCCTTCTGGCATAACACAGTCAAAATTCCCATATGCAGCTGTATGGCAAAAAAAGGACTGGTCTGGGATAAATGAAGAACAGCCTTGATGTTGTTTCTTTAAAAAAAAAAAATTACCTGGGATGAGTTAAGATGGAAAGAATCAGAAACATTACAATTTGGAAAGTATTTTGCCACTTTGTTAGATAATATACCTGCGACCCACACGCAGTCCACTTCAAAAAGTCAAACCTGCTGACAATCCCTGGTTTAATACTATCCCCAACTAAGCAACTATTTTCACCTTTGATGTCGTATTTCAACTAATCCAGTAGCATCTGATCCGAGTGCTTGTCATTGATCTTTTTGCTCTCTGCTGTGACACGTTGGCTCATATTTCTCTAATCCACTGAATATGAATTGATCACAAACTCGAGAACTGGTTTTAAAAGCAGTGTCTGTTAAATATGTAATTAGGGCCTCATCTGGGCAATCTTTCTTTCATTCCAAATGTGCTAGCTCCTCTTTAGTCAATATACACTGAATGAAGCCTGTTACCAATACGAAGTCACAGGTTTCTGTTTGATTTCATTGCTTCACCTGGGTTGTCGGCTCTACTCATGACAGCAGCACCGCTTGCACCCATCAGTCATCCATGCAGGCTTAAGCAGAGGCCACCCGACCTGCCACAAAAGCCAACCCAAGGCATTTGAGTCTTTCACTACAGTATTGCCAGAAACAGGATTGTAATACCACGAAGGGTCACAATAGCATTAAATATTTTGGAGAGGATCACTGTGCTTTTGAAGGGAGGTGGCTTGGCATGGGAAGGAGGGATTTCTCCTGATCTCCGTGGGAAGAGCACAGGGCTCCCTTGAGGGCCTTCCCTTCATGGCAAAAGCTGCACTGCAAGTTGTCTTGAGAAGTTCTCCATGTCCTGCACAACCCTCCCCTTCTCTCTCATGTTCCTACTAGAACCCACAATTCTCCTCAACTTCCCCATCTTCCCAAACATACACGTTGCCCACAAAAGGCAGAGGCACTGCTGGCAAGAGGATGGGAAAGGAAAGAAGGGAGAGGCCTTGCAAGCAGAGTGGCTTCATCTGGATGAAGAAGAGACGTGGGGAGATGGGTGAGTAGACCCAGGCTCAAGAGATCAAGACACAAAACTTGGAATGACATATGTATCCATATTGTGGCAGCAGTTTCCATACCAAGTGTCCTGGTTTCAGCTGGGATAGAGTTAATTGTCTTCCTAGTAGCTGGTACAGTCCTATGTTTTGGGTTCAGTATGAGAAGAATGTTGATAACACACTGATGTTTTCAGTTGTTGCTAAGTAGTGTTTAGTCTAAAGTCAAGGATTTTTCAGCTTCTCATGCCCAGCCAGCGAGAAAGCTGGAGGGGCACAAGAAGTTGGCACAGGACACAGCCAGGGCACCTGACCCAAAGTGGCCAAAGGGGTATTCCATACCATGGGACGTCCCATCTAGTATAGAAACTGGGGGAAGTGGGGGCGGGGGGATCGCCGCTCAGGGACTAACTGGGTGTCGATTGGCTGGTGGTGAGCAATTGCACTGTGCTTCACTGGTATATTCCAATCCTTTTATTATTACTGCTGTCATTTTATTAGTGTTATCATTATCATTATTAGTTTCTTCTTTGCTGTTCTATTAAACTGTTCTTATCTCAACCCACGAGTTTTACTTCTTTTCCTGATTTTCTCCCCCATCCCACTGGGTGGGGGTGGGGAGTGAGCGAGCGAGCAGCTGCGTGGTGCTTAAACCACGTGTGGGGTTAAACCATGACACCAAGCCGATATCACTGTAACATAATGAGATATCACATACATTCACATTCAGAACTCCTACTTTTTGTCTTGCTTTGTGAATCAGAATAAACAAGGCACAGGTGAACTGTTACCATTTGTAGATAGTATATAACAAATTATTAATGCCAAGGGGAATTAATCTCACTCCAATGCCAAAGTAACTGAAGAGCATTCCTCCTGCCCAAAGAAGCACATGCACCCCTGAGAGAAAAAGGATGCTGTAAATATTCTAATTTTCAGTCCCAGGCAAGCATAAAGAGCTGAACATGACCGGGTACCCTGTGTCATTCTGAATTTGTACCACACAGCCAGGCCTTGCTAATCTTCTACATTTCAGCATGATGTGCTTATTACTTTTCAGCTTCTTGATGGGAACATCTCTACTATGCTACGGATTACAGATTATTGGATTAAGCAAACAGTGTTCACTAAAACATTCCAGGATATGCAGCTGTCCTGCACCAGTCTGTTTAGCAGTATTAGTTGATCGCTCAAAATGTAATTTGATACACTTTCGAAACCACAATGGATATGACATTGTTTGTGCCAGGCCAATGGTTTCCTTGTCAAACTCAGAAATAAAATGAGCTTTAGAGAAGAGGATAATCCTTTTCTATTTTTAATTTTAACCTCAGTTTGTGAATCAAGGGATAAGATATCATTAAACTGTTAATGATTGCAGAGTGCTTTGAGAGTAACAATGTGTTTAGAAGAGACACAGCACATTATGATGCTTCATTGTAATAAATCTGTAACAAACTGCCTATTCATTTAAATGATTTTAATTTAATTTCTCAGATTTCACAAGGAACTGATTCTTCTTTCCAATCCTCATCTCAAAATTTGGAATAAGAGATTTTTGTCCCTGAGATGACAGTGTTTTCTGCCATCCCTCCACGATCCTGATATCTGGGACGTGAAATCTAGGACCTCTGTATGTTTGGGGTTTTTTTTAATCTTGACATGTTCTTCCTGTGTGGTTTTGTTTAATTACACATGGCAGCACATGTACGCATACATCCATACACACCCACACACCCACAAATGATAGCTGGTTTTCATCAAAAAAGAATATAGAATCTTATCTCAGCTAAAATGACATTTAATCTTAAGAGCATTTAAAGTAAATTTAGAACTCTCTTACATAGCATGCCAGCTCCTTGTTGGTGAGTTAAGTGCTTCCACCTGCCTTGGTATCATACTCTGCTCCCGGCTCACCATCCCTTTTGGAGAAGCTGGCCCTTGCCACTCCCTCACAAGCTGTTCATCTCGTCCTGTGGCCTGAAGTAGTGAAAACTTGATGAAAGAAACTGGCTTTCTGGTATGTTGCCCCTTACAGAGTACAGAGGTTCCCTGCATCACTGGTTACCCTCGGTCTGAAATCCCTCTGAAGCTGCTCGCAGGATTTTGGTATGACTGACCCCTCGTTTGAGCCTGATCTGGATACGGACATCATGTTAGCGGCCTGCCTGTGTTACAAGCACCTCCCTGGACACCTCCTCTAATGCTATAGGACTGTGCTACTAATGCTACTATGCTATATGGCTATGCTGTATGACTAACATGCTAATCATTAGGTCAAATAACCCTGCCCACCCCAGGGACAGCACAGTACAAAGGAAGGTAACACACAAGGGGTATCAGTGTATTGAAGCGCTCATGTGGTGTCTATCATCAGTGTAACAGGAGCCATCGGCATATTCTCTGCTTAAAAGCAGCTCCCCAGGGAAATGAGAGGCAGGCCCTCACCTTTAGCTTTCCTCACCACAGCTCTTATCAGCAAAGGAGCCAACCTTGGACTCAGCAAGCTGAACTCCTTAACTCAGCTGAGTATGCTCCCGGAACAGGAGAATGCACTCAGGGGCCCAACACAGCTATTTTTGTGTATCCCACGCATAAAGCTGGAACTTTATCATTGCTTTCGACCTGATACTAAAACTATATACAGGTAAATTCTTTGCACCGTGAAATCTGAAATTGGCCAGATGTACATTCCCAGCTTTCTCGGGCTATTACTGTGGCAAGAGAGGTATAGTACTGTTACATGGCAAAATCTGGAAAGTCAAGTGATAGCTGTGTCAGTCTGTTTATTTCAATGAAATAAAGGATAAACGCGTTAAACTTCTTACTACTTCCACGTAGTAAGAATTGTTAGATGGCAGAACCATAGAATATCAAAGTACCTCTTATTAAGGCTTACCATAAGGTACATGACATCAGGAACTAAACCGCTCATTCCTTTCATTAACAAAAGGAAGCCTCACTTTATTCCGCACACAAATCTTTCTCCCTTCAAGTCACGGCATCAAGCTGTTCAACACCTTGTTATCTGTGGAATTAAAATTGGAAACATCATACAAGTGCGCAAACAGTAAATTTACACTGGAAGGCAGCTCTGGCTGTCACAACCCTGTTAAGAAAACGGAAGCAGCAGGTATTTGGGCGTTATTTCTGGAACAGGCGGGGGTGCAGCCACAAGAGACAGAAGTGCTTGCCTCTGGCTTGCATTTGTTTCCCTTCTCCGTCCACGCGAGCCTGAGACACGCTGCCACCTTGCCCAGGGAGGCCGAGGTCCTTCAGGCGGGAGCTGACAGGGCCTCCACCCGCGTGCAGTGTCTCTTCCCCCCTTGCTCACGCACAGGGACAGCGAAGACCCCAGCCCCTCGGCCAGGGCAGCGCCAACCCGCCCCCGCCAAGACGCGGCAGGATCTCCACAGACGTGCCCGGACCTGGGCCCTCGGGGCGCATCCATCACCGACCGGGCTTGGGGCTCCCCCACAGCCTCCCTCCCGCCCGCCACGACCGCGGCAGTGCGCAGGCGCGCCCCGCCGCCCGCCACGTGACGCCCCCAAGCCCCTCCGCTCTTTGTTTATCCCGCGTGGGGGCCGCGCGCCGGCCGATGGCGTCAGTGCGCCCCGCCCCGCCCCAAGCCCGAAGGCCGCTTCCGCCGCGGAGAGCGTCGCTCCGGCGTCGGCGGCGCGATCGCGGCCGGCCCAGCCCGCCCGGTGCCGAGCGTCGGTCGCCGCCGGTCGCCGCCCGGCAGCTGGCGGGCGTCGCCGCGGCGGCGCATGTGCTCCGGCGGGGGTGGCGGGCCGCCGGTGTCGGCGGCGGTGAGGGACGGGGAGCATGGCCGCCCCCGGGTCGGAGAAGAGCAGCAAGAAGAAGACGGAGAAGAAGCTCGCCGCCCGCGAGGAGGCGAAGCTGCTGGCGAGCTTCATGGGGGTGATGAACACCATGCGCAAGCAGGTACGGCGGCGGCGGCGGCTTCCCCCCGGGCCGGCGGGGCCTGGGGCCGCCTGGAGGCTGGTGGCCTCGCCTGTACAAATTCTGACCTCTTGGGCTGGTCAGCCTCCGAGGCCAGGAGTCTAGTGGCTGTTAAAGATGGCTTTTGTGTTTACCAGTAGAGCAAGGCTGGTCACCAAAATCGTAATCGTACAAGTGTATTTCAGCCGAGCTGTCCAAACTGAAAGAAATGCTGATTTTTTTAATTTTTTTTTTTTTTTTTAAAAAAAGCTTAAACATCTGGTATGAGGAGAGCAGGAAGGTGATCCGTGTAACTCCTTGCATATGGAGAAATCTTTCTCCTCGTGATTGTGGTAGCATGTTTCATTTAAAAACAGGGATGTGGAGCCAGAATTAAAGCTGGCTCTGAAGCCAGCTGTTCAGGAACATTTTGGGGCTTCATACTTGGCACTGTTGTGCGTTGTATATCTTGTAGGGCTTAGTTGCTTGTCTCCCAGTGTTAGTCTTGACAAAGTCTCAGTCCAGCTTTTAATGCTGTGTTCATCAGCAGGCTGGGTCCTGCCTTAGTAAGGGATACCAGAGTGCTGATTCTGATTAGCACTTCAGCCCTCTTCTTCTCTCAGTAATACACAGTCAGCTGTGTTGTCTGCATAAACCACTCAATGCAACTAAGCTCCTATGTATGAAAAACCAAATCGGTTTCAATGATTTCAGGTAGTACAGTTGAGACTCAAAGCCTATGATCTACTTTTTCGATGCAGGCTTTGTTTCTGTTCTGATTGGGTAAACGTATTCCAAGGTGTAGCTGAGTTCATAAGTTGGCTCATCACTGTTTAGCTCATACCTCTGTCATTGTTGACAAGGGGATGCGAGATGCTGTTATGCTTAGTAAGTAGATAGAGGAAATATTGCTCTCCCTTAGGTGTATGTACAGCCCCTAGCACAGGGAAATCGCAGTGCTTTACCGTGTCACTACTTCAGTATGTGGCACCATATTGTTCTGCGTAAGTACCTCATCTTTCAGTATAGTAGAGTGCCAACTTGCATCTACTTAGGAATTACTCTTAACGGGGAGAGAGAGGATCAGGATTAAGTGCTGTGAAATTTGTGTGTACTTCTGATTCAAATTTCAAAATCGGTTCAGCCCGGGGAGGTGCAACTCTGAATTTTTGCCTGCTATCAGAGTTTCCTGGAAAATTCTAATCTGACCTCAGATGGTGGCTTTGCATACCCCACCCAGTGCTGATGGCTCCAGAAATTCTTGCATAGTTCATGACACTCATGGTTCTTTTGGGAGTTCTTTGTAAGAGGGGGGGAAGGGGAGGTGTGATTATATAGGATAAAATCAGGAAGTCGGCAGGAGCCAGAGGAAAATGTACTAGTTCAGCTGATGAGTTGTCCCAAAGTTTAAGAGGACTTACAGGCAGCTGTTTCTTCTTGTGTTTTGACAAATCAAGAACTATGCTGTGGTTATAAAACCTAAATAGGAGTTAAAAATTTCCTGTGATGGAAATAGCAGTGTGCATGTGGAGCGCTAGCTATTTAAATGCATTAGTTTAATGCTGTAGGAAAATGGGCTGATTGGAAAGTACAGCTAATTTTAAAGAGGCTGCTTTTTGTGTGAGCTGGGATCTAAAGGCAGCTTCCATGAGTGTGGGAGTTCAGACTAAACTATGGACACGACTGCACTTAGTACTGGTAAGATGCTGGGGGCAACTATGTTTAGTGCATGGAGGACTTCTTGCTCATCTCCAACATGAGATGGCCCATGTCTTTGTGGGTTTTACAGAGCTATTTGACAGTATGTGCATAAATCCTTTGTTGCAACTTTGCAGCTGAGTGGAGGTCAGCCAAGACTGAAGTAATTGAGAATGAAGCTGGGACAGAGTTGCCCAGGTGTTGCTGAACCTGTTTGGAAGATGAAGTGGCCTAATGCAAGCTCATGCATGGGTGTGTCTTTCCATTGATGTAACGCCAGTCATCTGTTGCCTCATTGAGGTGACTCGGTCACACCAGTGGGACCTTCAGGAAAGAAGTACAGAAATCCTCAGAAAAGCATTATTTGAAATGGAACAGTGTGATGGGTTGACCCTGGCTGAATGCCAGGTGCCCACCAAAGCTGTTCTATCACTCCCCTCTCCTCAGCTGGACAGGGGAGAGAAAATATAACAAAGGGCTTGTGGGTTGAGATAAGGACAGGAGAGATCACTCACCAATTACTGTTACGGGCAAAACAGACTCAACTTGGGGAAAATTAACTCAATTTATTATCAATCAACCAGAGTAGGGTAATGAGAAATAAACCCAAATCTCGGAACACCTTCCTTCCACCCCTCACTTCTTCCTGGGCACAACTTCACTCCCAGATTCTCTACTTACCCCGCCCAGTGGCACAGGGGGATGGGGAATGGGGTATATGGTCAGTTCATCACATGTTATCTCTGCTGCTTCATCCTCCTCAGGGGCAGGACTCCTCACACTCTTCCCCTGCTCCAGCGTGGGGTCCCTCCCATGGGAGACAGTCCTCCATGAACTTCTCCAATGTGGGTCCTTCCCATGGGCTGCAGTTCTTCATGAACTGCTCCAGCATGGGTCCCTTCCAAGGTGTGCAGTCGTTCAGGAGCACACTGCTCCAGCGTGGGTCCCCCACGGGGTCACAAGTCCTGCTAGAAAACCTGCTCTGTGCGCTCCTCTCTCCACAGAGTCCTGCCAGGAGCCTGCTCCAGCGCGGGCTTCCCACGGGGTCGCAGCCTCCTTCGGGTACCCACCTGCTCCGGCGTGGGGTCCTCCACGGGCTGCAGGTGGAGATCTGCTCCACTGTGGACCTCCATGGACTGCAGGGGGACAGCCTGCCTCACCAGGGTCTTCCCCACGGGCTGCAGGGGAATCTCTGCTCCGGCACCTCCTTCTTCACTGACCTTAGTGTCCGCAGGGTTGTTTCTCTCGTGTGCTCTCGCTCCTGTGTCCAGCTGCTGTTTCTGTCTGTCCCACAACTTTTTTCCTTCTTAAAAATGTTATTACAGAGGCGCTACCACTATCGCTGATTGACCACTATCGCTGATGGGCTCGGCCTTGGCTGGCAGCGGCTCTGTCTTGGAGCCGGCTGGCATTGGCTCTGTTGGACACAGGAGAAGCTTCCAGCAGCTTCTCACAGAAGCCACCCCTGCTACCAAAACCTTGCCACACAAAGCCAGTACAAACAGTCACACCCAGAAACATCCCAGGGAAAGAAATGAAAATGATGGTCTATTTTGGTTGACAAATATTTCTTCCTGCACCCAGAGGGGCCTTAGAATATCCAAGGTGCTTCAGATCCTGAACTGAGGCACTAAATGTATCGTGGAGTTCAAGCAACAGTTGCAAGTCTTAGCAAAGCTTGGCCACAGGATTTTATGGTATCTTGTACTGCTAGTTTCCAACACTTGTTTTGAACCAGATGTGCTAGGAATTTCAGCTTTAAAGGTTTTCCTCTGAAACTTTTCTGAAATGGTCTCTGGTTTTTGTTGTTTCAATCCTAAATGGTTTAAAGCTACAGATGTACAAACAAGGCTGTATATCACTCCCTCATCTAACTTCTAATTAAAATATTTTTTCAAAATGTATTATTTATATTTTGTCCAGTGTGTGCTTCTGAGTGTCCATTCCTTCAAGAAACTAACAAATAGGTTTATTTGAAGAGGCTGCATATATGGATTATCAGCCTTGTGAGGTGTGCCCTAGATAATACTGTCTGTTTGTCTAAAACATTCTCACACGGTTCTAAGCAAGTATATGCTTCCTACAGTAGAAAAGCTCTTTTCTGGGGTTAGTATTGGGATGAGTGTAGGTAGATGTTTTTGAAAGTAGGTCCATGAACTTAAGGTAGTAGTCAAAAATGAATTCCTGTTTTTAGGAAGCAGTGCTGCTCAGTTTTTCTTTTTTAATAAAGAGGGTGTTATAATTAACTGTACTATGGTGTGCATTTATTTCAGTCAATATGTTCTTAGAAACGATACCATTTGAGAATCTATTAAAATTATGTGGTTTTACCTTAATCCTCTACTCTCCTCTCATGTCTCCTGACAACTTTAAGTTTTGTCACTGTCCTTTCTCCTAGTGCATGACAGTTCATGTGTAGGGGAGAAACTAACTGCTTACAAACAAATAGCAAGCAAATGAGAAATAATTTTTTTTTATGGAAGCTATTTAGTTGCTCATCAGGTGTGGCCAGTCAAACCCTTCCATAGAAGTGTTATTTTTGGGATACATTTTCTTAAAAATGTTCCATTGAATGCTTTGAACTTGTTCATCACTTTCACTCTGGTTGGGCAATATGATGGCAGCCTTCAGATACAAGGTTCCTTTGACTTTTTTTGAAAATCGACAGCTGAGTAGAGAAGAGAGCCACTGATGGGTGAAAAGAGTATAATATAAATGCAGCCCCTGCTAGATGCTGCAGAGCCTACATTATTGGAGGCTGATGTAAATGCCACAGGAAAAACTTTGTAATCAGAGTTCATATGTTATTTGTGACCATCCTTAAAGTACAAGTTCATGGGTAATCTGAACTTTGCTACTTCTCCAATTTACTGAACTTAACTTTGACTTTCAGAATATCTTTTTATTACATAATACTCTTGTGTGGATTAAGAAAAGCAATGAATTTCCCTAAGCTGTTTTTAAAGAAATATTGTTGAAGGATTTTTGAAAATGGTGATCTTTGCATTTTTTTGTTTGTTTTTTCCTCTGATTTAGAAAACTCTATGTGATGTCATTCTTATGGTTCAAGAAAGAAAGATCCCAGCTCACCGTGTTGTGCTTGCTTCAGCCAGTCATTTTTTTAACTTGATGTTTACTAGTAAGTCTTTTCAAAATTGATTATAAGCTTTCATGATGCTCCTGTTAGACTTGTGGCTAAGTATAAGTGAAGGTTTCACCATTTTGTGTCCTTCTTCCATTCATCTCTGTTCACCCTTCCCTTCATTTTCCCTTTAACTCTCTTGACCAAGTCAAGTGTTACTTCATATGTAAGCTCTTTTATTAACTGGAGCCTATACTCTGTATTAGAGTTGGTTTCCCTCCCTTAATCTGAAAATGGGCAGTTTTTACTCCCATGACAGAATTTGTCTGCCCCATTGCTTCCAGCCATTAGGCGCTTCTACATATAAAATGGGCTTTCAGAAGTGTAAATATTCTTGCATTTTACTCTATCTTTACAAATCCAATTATGTAGCATCTCTCCTACTTTTGTATGCCTTACCCATGAATTGTAAAATTACTGTGCTATAAAACACATTAAAATTGAGTAGAAGTAAAATAACCATGCCTTCCAATGGTCAGTTTGTAACTGTCAGTGGGCAGACTTACAGTGCTGTGTCTAGATGGGGGCAGCTCAGAGCTGTCTCTATTGTTACCAGCTTGAACGTGAAAATAGCTTCTGACAGTGCAGCATGTGCTTCCTGTTTTTGGTAATGCTAACTTGGCAGTCTGCACTGCAGTCAACAGCATCTATGACCTTTTCTATTTAATACAGTTTGTCATAATTTACATAATACAGGCATGCACACACACCAGTTACCTTGTTTGTCCCACTGCCCCCTTTCTTTCCTGACTTGCACTAGTAATCCTGGGAAAACAGCAATCAACTGTGTACAGTTTTTAGCAGGTTCCCACCTTGTATAATCACTGTATTTTCTACTGTTTGCAAAATGTACAATAACTAGAGTATTGATGTAGTTTGTATTTTAATCTATTTGCAGCAAATATGCTTGAATCAAAGTCCTTTGAAGTGGAGCTAAAAGATGCAGAACCTGACATTATTGAACAGCTTGTGGAGTTTGCTTATACTGCAAGGTAGTTTTGTTATTTAAAGCTGACACTTCTTTTAGGAAGCCTGCCAATTGTAAATGATAAAATCTTAAAATAATGCTTTTGTGAGTCATCAGTTTTGTTAGCCATTACAATTCTTTACTTTGTTTAAAGCCTGATATGACTAGACCTTCTATCCTTCTTCCCTTTTCCTTTTTATTTAATTAGTAGGAAGCCCTGCAGTCTAAAGAGAGGGGTAGTTGTCTCCAGAAGGCAATTTAAAGCACTTCAAGCTTTTGAGTTCAGTGTTGGAGTCAAATTATATTTCCCATTGTTCTGAAATTCAGGCCCTTATTGATATCAGTAGGATTTCTCTTTCTGGCCGTGGTAGCTATCACACAGAACCATTTCCAGGAGTTACACTGTCATCTCAGGACAGGCAGGATGGATAACTGTTCCATGAACAGCATTTCCCTCCTATCTTAAGTTGTCTATGTGTGTGTTTGGGTTCTTTGTTTTGTTTTTTTAAACACAGCTTATGCAGATGACTAGGATTGTAAACAGTACTCCTTAATCAGCTCTCATGACGGATGAGTGGTAGGCCTTTCATCTTTGTACCAATGGAATTAATTCCCCTTAGGAAGGCTTTCTCCTTTCTTTGAGACGAATCTTGTTGTATACTCCATCAGTGGTGAGAGATAGTCAGTGTCAGCACCCCAGCCATATGGTTGCCTTCCCTGGTGCCCAAGCCCTTGTCTGTGGGCTCTGTACCTTCTCTTGAAACACTGCCAAACTGCTTGTTCTGCTCATGCACTCTAGGCAAATCAGCCAGAGCAGTCTCGACAATGAGTTTAGACAGATTTTGCTGATGCCTGTTTGGGAGTAGGAGACTGTCAGAAAAAAGGTTCTGTTCATTTTCTGTTTTGTGAAAGTGGCTAATCACACAAGTCAAAGCAATAGTACGGTACTGCAGAGGGCCTGTGTTAAAGGCTTGCTCTTCAGAATCCAGCACTGGTTACTCTTTGCCCTTCCTCAGTAACGTAGAAAAGTAAAAGCAATTTGGAAAGATCATGAAGGGAGGTTGTGTCTTCAGACTGCGTGTGAAAGATTCTTGGGTAAATAGCAAGGAAATAATTTTGCTATTTATGTGAATTGGTGTAAGTTGCCTTTTTTTTTTTTTTTTTTTACTATGACAAAGTAGGTAATTTTAGTGATGCTAATTTTACACCTTCTGTTTTGCAGAATCTCAGTTAACAGCAATAATGTCCAGTCTTTACTAGATGCAGCAAACCAATATCAAATTGAACCTGTGAAAAAAATGTGTGTGGACTTTTTAAAAGAACAAGTTGATGCTTCCAATTGTCTTGGTAAGAGAAATGCAAACTTACATTTACTGTTTAGTTTTTAACTTTGCTGTTCCTGAAAAATAGACAGTATTGTCTAACAGACAGTAATATTTGGCTAAATCCAGGCATGTAAAAATAATTTTTCTCTGAACCTGAACTGTTGTCCCTTGCTGTAGACAAAATAATCTGGCAGTTGTCTTGCCAGTATGAGGGCCCACTGACTGTGCTAGGTCTCATCCCAGCTTGACAGCACCCTGGAGTTTCTTGTTTGTTAGAGAACCTCAGCTGTTTAGTAAGGTGGAGCTTTCAGTTGTTGTTACTGTACTTGGAGACAGAATTTGACAGAGTTGTAACTTCTACAAAACTAGCATGTCTTCTGAAAGTATGAACAGGATAACTTTAGGTTACTTTTGGTTTTAGTTGCTCTTAATTTTGACTGAAATCCATGAATGTCATCTGGGCAAGTTTGATATTTAATAAGTTCTGTAGCCCTAATGTGAACTTCGTGTTACAGAAAAGGTAAACAACAAGTAGAACTAAATGCTTTTTCACGCTTGAGATTTGGTGCACTTTGTTTAATCAGAGATTAAAGAGTAACTTGTTTATAGGGTTTCTTATTGATATTTGTCATGTAATTCTCGTAGTAACATCTCAATTATGTTATAGATGTTTATAGTATCAATAGAAATGCTTTGCAGAGTATTTGAATTATAATGATTCAACTGACACTTTGGTGCAGTACAGCTGTGGCTCTGAAACAGCTGCTGGAAGGAAGACATTACCTTCTAAGGAAAATGCAACTTATGCTTGCTTTGAGGCATATTGCCTTCTCTGTGGTTTTTGTTAACTAGAAAATTAATTATGGTCTCCAACGCTTGCATACTTTGTTGCTAATTTACAGCAAAAAAGGAGATAAAGATTGAATCAGGTTTTCCTCTAGGCATTGTTTACAAGTTGAAATGTGTTCTGTGCAGACTCATAGGCAAGACCACAGTTCATTTTTTTTATTAAAAAAAAGTGTATTTGAAAGAAACCATGGCTTATTTTGAATCTCTTAAAATTTTGTCAAGACGTCATACACCTGGATTTTATCTTTCCAGTGTGCATTTTGCTACTTGGAGCAGCTCAGGCTAGTTGCAGCCTGTGGGTTGATGAGTTGCTTCTGCCCCACTTGCCATCTCCATAAGAGAAGGAAGACTGTAGCATGATGAGCAAAAGTTGCTGCTGAAAAGCTCTGTGCTTACCTGGTTTCTAATGGGAAGGTTGGAAATGGTGCTTCTCGGTAGCAGTTGCTATTTATAGCTTTATGCCAACCTTCTGCCCTTGCAGCAGCATCAGCTTGACTTTTTTTGTTGGTCTGCAGCTGACTGTGCTACCTGTGTAGAAAAGTCTCAGTTCGCTGTGACTCTTGAGGGAATTTGGGCTTAGTTGGTGACTGATGCTGCATGAGCAGGTCAGGGGAAGTCATAAAACCTGGATCTGGTTTCTCAAGCTGTTCTGGTTAGGCTTTGTTGTTGTGATATGGCTCAGACCTGGTTACGGTACTGTTATCTGCTTTGTAAGGGGGAACACCAGGAAATAGTGCTGGAGAGAGAGTTAATACAGCAAGTGGTGCAGGTCTGACTCTCCAATTAGTTCAGTAGGGATAGGGATCAGCAGCTTGTGTTTATCTTAGTTTGCCTTGCATTGCAGATGAGTTATGACAGAATGTATTTAAAAAAAAAAAAAAAAAAGCGTGGTAATAAACTGGGGTTGCAAGTATCACTGAAATTACAGTAATTTTATTCTATTTTAGTATATTAAAGGTAATTGCAGTTCCAATTTGGAAGGGTTTTTTTCTTAATTTTTCCTTCATAGGTATAAGTGTGTTAGCAGAATGCCTAGACTGTCCAGAACTGAAAGCCACTGCAGACGACTTTATCCATCAGCATTTCACTGAAGTTTACAAGACGGATGAGTTTCTTCAGCTTGATGTTAAGCGTGTGACACATCTCTTGAACCAAGATACATTGACAGTGAGGGCAGAAGACCAGGTGAGATCCCTGTTTCATAACAGCTAAGAGCATTGAACTTCACTATCTTTTTTTTTTTTTTTTTTTAATCAAGAGCTGGTTTAAAGTACCTCACTTCTGATGTTCCTACAGTATACAATGTGCATAGTGCTTGCTAAATTGTAGAAAGAAAGGTGCATCCTAGCTTGGTCAAAACCAAATATTAATGAATATTTACATTTCAAATGTGGTTATTATATGTGTTGTTTCAGCAAACGAGGAAAAAAGAAGTCATAAAGGGAGTAAGCAAAACAGTTTCCTTTATCGAGGTAGCTATAGGGCTTCTGATTCCATAGTGCATGAGCTGAATTAAGTTTGATATATAGTGGTTGCTCCTAGATTGGGGTTCATGTGCTATTGTTGAAGGTGAACTACTTCAAAGTGGTAAGCAAACTGCATGTCTCCACCTGAGTATGGTCTCAGCCCATTTCAGAGAGGAGTTACTTCTGATGGAAATGTATGCATACCCAAGTTAAGCTTGGGGAACTGAGGGACTTGGAAGCAAGATGAACAAAACACTAAAAACTAGATGCATTGAGTGATGGATTGATGGAAAGCCCTTATTTAGGGAGTGGACGCAATTTAGGTGGCTGAAAGGAGCCTGGAGTTTCACTCAGTTAAAAGTTGCAACCTATGGTAGAAATCTCATTCACAGCTGTCCCATTTGGAAAGCTTATAGCACAGCCCTGAATGCTTGTTTGCTAGCTTGTTCTTCCTACTGCAGGAAAATAGGAAGAGTGCAGGTGTCTGCACTGTAGCCCAGAAAGGTGATTGCAGGATGGTTGTATGGGTACTTCTTGTAGCTGCTGGGTACTTCTTGTAGCTTCTCAGTCAAATCTGTTGAAAACAAACTGAAATTGTGCCTTTCTAGCTGTGCTGTTCTGCTGCTTGAACTAGGTAACAAGTTTGTTTGGGTATGTTGTCAGGAGTTGATGCATACCTTCAAAGTGCAACAGAGGGATCTCATAGCCAAGGTGGTATGAGTATCCACTTAGAAGCAGATGTTTTCCTGACTTTGAAGCTTAGCTTTCACAGAATTAATGTGTTTTCTTCAATGTATCTGTTGCAGTAAAAAGCTTCAATGAGAATGAGTGGGGGATAGTATCAGGTGATTGAATATGATACTTGGCTAGTTATAAGTATAAATATGAGTTACATCACAGTTCAACATTCTTCCCACCTGCTGGGAAAAGGTCAGGTCACAGTGTAACATCCTCCAAGCTGGAAGTGATGTTTGGCTTGCAGCCCAAATGGCACTTTGGAATTTACATTCTTGAAGTTTTGTTGGTGAGGTAGGATGGCACACTTTAACTTGGCAGCAGTGGTAGAAATTTTGTGTAGGCAGCATGGCATCATTAAAATTCCTTTAGGAAAGTGGCAGTGTGCAGCATGAAACTACAGAAGTTTGCCAGTGATACTATGGGAATCTTATTTCTCAGGAGTTACTGCTAGAAAGTTGACATTATACTCTAACTTTTGTATTGGCGTAAAGCATATTTACATTTATCAAAAAAAGGAATGTAGCTGTAATTACTAGCTGTCCTATTTTTCCTTTGTGAAAGTAATGTTTCTGTTGATGAAAGGATACAATCTTTCTGTCCCAGTCATTCTGTTGAATTTCCTTAGCTGATGGAATTGAGCCTTAAGTATTTTTTATTTCTTTACTCTCCCTTGCTCCCTGGTAATTTTGCAGAATTATAGCTGAGGTGGTTTAGTAGTCCATCTGAATAACTAATTCTGCCATTAAATGTCTTTCCACATTATACCTCGGTCACTCACCACTGATCACTGATCAGTTTCAGCTACAGGAGTAGGTATTGGTTGTGCTATCACTGGTAATGAAGTTAGTGCTGACTCTGAAGTGGCAGCATAGTAGATAAGTTTGCTATGTCTGAGAGCAGCATGGAAGTATCTTAGTACATAGATAATACTGGATTTTCATTTCATTCCTTCCTGACCCAGAGGACAATCATAAATAGAGCAGATTTCTTTGTTACCTTCCCTGTTGTCCCTGCCCCCTAAGAAAACCCTTTATCTTTTCCTGTGAAGAGGAGGTATAGAGGAGGCTCTCTAAATGGTAAATTTACTGTAGTCTGTAGCTAAAAACTTTAGTTTAAATGGTCCCCTAAGACACACAACAATACCAATGTATTTGGATCCCCAGCACTATCATTTGGTAATAGAAGCAGTTTGTCAGCTCAGGAGACTATATCAAGTAGAAGCTATTTCAGCTTGTCCAGCTATTTCTGGACAAGTATTACCTGTGTTATGGCATGGAACTCTATGCATATTAGACTTAAGCTGGTACAGGGGTTACTCATATAAATGTGATTCATGCAGATTTCATGCTTCCCATTTGGAGGAGAAAAAAGTTAAATAGTGGAAGTAGGGGGGGTGTTAAGTTTGTAGATAGGTTTTATTCTGTGGTTGTGCATTTGTTTTACTTCACATCTGAGCATTTCTTTTGGGGCCTTCTGGTGGTGGTTTTGGGGTGTTTTTTTTGGAAGATGGTGATAGATCCCTACATACTAAAATGTTACTGTAAATTAACCTCCAGCAGGCAGAAGAATCAATTTGGAGCATTAAGGTTTAGTTATTTGTCTTACCGTGTGGTGATGTACCTTATCCTTTTCTTTCCTTCTCTCTTGTTTAAGGTTTATGATGCAGCAGTCAGATGGCTGAAGTATGATGAGCCAAATCGCCAGCCGTACATGGTTGATATTCTTGCTAAAGTCCGATTTCCTCTTATATCAAAGAACTTCTTAAGTAAAACAGTTCAGGCTGAACCACTTATTCAGGATAATCCAGAATGCCTTAAAATGGTGATCAGTAAGTTGACCTCTAGCTGAAATTTTTAATCTTCTGTATAATTAAAACAAGTGCTGTGGAATTTTTGAAAATTGTTTGCTTTTAAGTGCTCTGACAATGCTTTCACATTAAATTCATCTGACTGTGTTCCCTCTAGGATGCTGTGTTTATTTGAAATTGGATTAGCAGATTATCACATAAATAAAACTCATCTTATGTTACAGTGTGACTTTTATTTCTTTTCTCCTAGCAAATGACACAAACTCCATGACAAGTAATGGGATGGAGATTTTGTCAATGAGTCGTTAGGGTAATTGCAAGTGTTAGTGTGCCTTTGGGACTGGCTAGTAACTTCAGTGTTGTTCACGTTCGTATGTGAATTAACAAAAGTAATGTTTTATGTCAAAATTTTCAATATTATAAAGCTTCCCTAAGCAAATTAGAATGTTAAGCATAAGTTGTGCTATTTTTTTCCTCTAATATATACTGACCATTCAGCCTACAGACAGTTGCATTCTAAAGGTGCAGATGAGATGGGGAACAAGCTTCCCTTTTGTTTTTAGACACCACTTGTGAAATTGTTATGTAAGAAAGAAAAGCCTAGATGTTGATAAATATTCTGGAAAGGAATTTTTTAAATTTCAGTAGCAGGTAACTAGTTGGCTTCATTTTAGTGTAGATCTAAAAAATGGTACATGACTGTTTTCCTTCAGTCTCAATGAACAAGATTCAAATTAACCTATAAGTTGGTAAGTATTTGCTGACCATTGACATCTCAGTCATACTTCTTGTATCACATGGAGTTTGGTGCATTGTTTAAGAAATAAAGATTTTTTTTGTGTGTGTGTCTGGTTTTAGTGGATTGTAAAGTCACTAGTATTTTTGCATTCTTTGCAGTGTTTCTTAGGAGAATGCTTATTTTCTTACACCAATTGTAACTAATACTTTGCACTGTCAAGCTAAGAACAAAAGTGATGGGTTTTCATGAGGTACAATGTGCTAGAGATGCCTTCCTTATTAATCAGAAATTGGGGTGGTGAGGAGGCAGGCATGGTTGACTCCTCGTTGCATTCAAGTCCCTTCATTTAATGTTAGTGTTGTCCTTTTTAGGCTCCCAGTTCTGCTATTTCTTTTCTTTGGGTATGCTTCCTTTTGCCCGTTTCAATGCATCAAACTTAGTTGCTTGTTAATATTGGCTAAATGAGCTGATCGATCAATTGATATATAATGTGAGTCTGTAACCATGTGCTGTTTTAACATAGAGTAGGCAGTTTGAAATAGGGTGTAAATCTGGATGTATGCTCCCATCCTTATGTGCTGCTGTGCATTCTTCCCTTTTAAATCAAAGCTGTATAGGTGTAATGTGGAAACTTGGTTTTCCCATCTTCCCTCCCTTCCTGCTCCTCCCTATCCCTGCCTCTGAAGCCTCCCTTTCCATGTATGAGCTACACTGGATCTGCAACAGTTGTTGTTGTCCTTCCAGGTGGGATGCGATACCATCTGCTTTCCCCAGAAGACAGAGAAGAGTTAGTGGAAGGTACGCGGCCAAGAAGAAAAAAACATGATTATCGCATTGCTCTGTTTGGAGGCTCACAGCCCCAGTCCTGCAGATATTTTAATCCAAAGGTAATCGTTACCTCAGAATGCATTAAGATTCACTGTTTGTAATCTTACTTGTTTTATTTGCTGATGATATTAACTAAGACACAGTGATCTACAAAACGGTATTAGGAAGGATGTATTCCCTGCCTTTTGGGTATGCAGTTGGAAGAGTGTGTTTAATTAGGTATTTCCAGATCTATGTACCTAGATGTAATACTTCATTTTTAATAGAATGATTACATATTTGTTTATTGGCAATATTAGATACAGAGTTCTGATAAATCCATCTGAGTTGAGAATTGATTGGTATGTGCATCCCACAGCTGGAACTAAATAAAAGGTCACCAAAACATCAAGCAAACAGTTAGGAATATATGAAAGTCTGTATGCATGTGCATGCATGTATATGTTCAGAGAATAACTCAAAGCAATCTCTTTTAGCACATATTAAATTATTGGCTTGTATGTTAGTGTAGAACCCAGTTTTAGAGTGCAAGATGGTTTTTCAGTGCATTTATTATAAATACGTAACCACTTTGAAATTCCGATGATTCACAATTTTGTTAGTTCTCAAGAGTATGTAAGGAGAAGAATTGGGAGCCAAGTATTCTGTAAGTGGAAAAGAGTGAGTTTCTACAACAAAAGTCTTAAGAGATGGCCACTTTAGAGCAAGCAAGCTTTGCCTGAAGTTTGTTTCCATGTTTCCTGAATAAAATCAAGCCACAGGAATGGTGTATATTTCAGCTATGCAGACTAGATGGTCTAGAAACATCAGCTGCATGCAAAAGGATTATCCATACTCTGTTTTACTAGGCAAGCACATGCAGTAATACAAAAAAAAGTTGCTACGTAAACATCAGGGCTCTCTAAGTTATGAGATCACATACATGTAATATTTTGTTGCAGAAATTCTGATTGTTCTAACTCAGCATATTAAATGCTTGTTATAATTTCAAACAGTTTTGTGTGTTATCTGTGTGAACTTTATAGTCAATGCGAGCTCTGTCAAATCTAATTCAGAATGAATGAGCCCTTGGGATGTGTTTTGAACTCATCACTCACATTCCCTTATGTAAGATAAAATTGAAGCTACTTTGAGCACCACTCAAGTCTGGAGAAAAACCTATCAGCTTTGCTGACTTAGTTTGAGAGACATTTAATATGTATTTTTATTGGTGATTCCAAATTCCTGAATAATGACCACCTTTTTCCTTTGTACACATACTCAAGTAAGAAAGCGGTACTCCAACTGGGGGTGAGGAGATGAAGGGAATGGAGCAGATAATTCTTTCCTTTCCAAGGTCTGAGTTGGGGAAACCTTTGATCAGGGCATTCTTCCTTTTCAAACAGTTACTTGGTTTTGGCATTTTAACAAGTTGTAATTCACCCAATATGCTCTGACCTTTCTTTTATTTGAAGGAAATCAGATAAAAGTTTCTTTCTCTTAATCTCCAGTTACTTATGTTGGAACAAAGCTGATTTTAGGCAGGATCTAAAGTACCTTTGAGATCTACTGTCCCAGTCATTAATTGGCAATGGTATCATCAGCATAGCATGCATGTGGTCTCCTTACCAACCTAACTGATAGGTTGAATTCTGTAAGTGCCTAATGTCAATGGTGGTCAGAACTCAAAAGATGGGGGTTGTTGCTTCATCACTCTTTATAAACTAATATAACACCACCACCTCCAGTTGTCACCATGTACTTTCTGAAACATTAATCTTGTTTGAAAAATAATGATCTCAGTGCATGCTGAGTGGGAGCGACAGGCAAATACTTAAAACTAAATCGAAATTTATGTAGTTAGGTGATCTTCAGTCAGACCTAAACTATAATATTACAAAGAAATCTGTTTTGTGGACAAAAAGTCATATCTCTATAAGCCTACATAAAGCATAGGATAAAATAGCTCATTTTTTTTCATAGACTATTTGTCCAGGTGTAACACCAAAAAAGAGTTAAGTTTGGAAGAAGTCTTGCAGAACTGCCTCTTAATCAAGCTTTATGGCCTTGCATGTGGATTAATGGGGGAGGGGTGGGGCACAGGGAAAGAGAAGGAAAAAAAAGTGGGTAATTAGAGATCTTGATTCTAACAAGCATGTCCTCCTTGAATGTTCTCCTAGTGCTTATATGCTTTCTTGGGTATTCTTCTTAGCTAGCCTGTCATGTCTCGTTGAATAGCTTTTACTTTATGTCATTTCCAACTCTAAGCTATTTAAAGGTCCTTTTCTGGATGTTTTGCCTGAGTATCTGACTTTGATCTTTAATTAACTGTGACAGTAGCTTAAATGCAACAAATCAAGGATCCAGAACCCCTGTTGGATTAGCATTGTGTGCATGCAAAATAGGTGTGGGATGTAAGGCTCCAATGCTGCAAAGACTATATCACGTTTAACTCATTTTAATTAGTCTCATCAAATGATGATGGGAGAGTCACAGAGCAGAGATCTGAGGTTGTGTATGTACTTTCGCAAGGTTAGGACCTTGGGAAAGAATTGAAATTTTGTTTGTTGTCTGTTGAACTGATTGAATAGTGACCTAGACCTTCGCGTTTGATTTTAATTAAATTTAATAATTTAATTAAATTCTTATGTCAGCTAAAGAAACAGTTCAAAACAAAGGTTACATTTCTGCTGAAAATATTTTCTCAGTTGTGATATAAATTTCAATAATTCTAACACTGAAACCGGTGCAAAAAATTTTGATTTTCACTGATTGCTTCACATGCAAAATTATGTTGATCTTCATTTCCTTGTTGTCAGAAAGGGTTCTTTAAATAAGAATGGATTGGATACTGTGTGTTGTATGTTGAGACTGTTAGCAGTATTACCTTAAGTCTGTATTTGTTGTCTTTGTTGCATTGTAACTGATATTTCTATTGATGCACGTACTTCATCAAGAGAGCAAAATGATGCAACAGGACAGATGCAGACAGGCATCAGACTTGTGGAGCAATCTGGCACTATTTTGAGTAGAAATGTTTATTTTCAGAACACTACTAGAAATCCTAGATGTCCTATTAATGGTGGTGGGAAGCATTTTCTTGTTGAATTTTCCACAGAATATTTAAAAAAAAGCTCTCCCCCCTCCCCCCCAAGTCAGGAATAAAATACTTTTTGTTTCATTTTATGAATTCTTGCTAAAAATATATACAGGACTTTATGGGATTTTTGAGGCAGCGATATGTTTATTCTTTTGAAATTGCTGTCTCTAGTGACCAGAAATAGCTGGCAGTTTTAAATTTTTAACAGTGCAAAATCCAACAATGCCAAGTAAAAAGTAACAGGTGCCTGGCATCACTATTTCTTGATGATTAAGGGAACCAGCATGCCTTTTATGAGGAGATGGAGCTGTAGTCAATAAGCTGTTAGTAGGGAGGTTGTCCATATTAGGCATGTCTGCTGTTTTCCCTGACAAACTTGCAAGAGGAGGTATCAACTGAAAATGAGTGAAAAGTCTTAAAAGGAGGTACTTCTCAGGTGGCCCATAATTACATGTGCTATTCCTGTCACAGGGTCTTGTGGCTGCTAGGAGGAGTTCAGATAGTTTTAGTAAGTGATTAAATAAATTCATGAAAGAAAAAAGCCTTTCAAAAACTATAAAATACAAAGATACGGCTTCTGCGTCTGGTGTCCTGCATCACAATTTGTTGAAAACAAAGATCAGCAGGGAAAGTGTCACCATATACCTATCTTGGGCTTTCTTTCCCTGCTCAGCCTCTCAAAAATGAGGCTTGCCACAGCCCAGGGCTGTGTGGATCTTGACTATGGCATAAAGCAACTCTTCTGCGTAATTCTTAAATGTGTAAAATGCATAAATTGAAATCAATTCTATGTGGTGCAGACTAGCACTGAAGAGCATTACAAGAGAATGACCTAAATTGCCTCCTGCTGAAAGAGAATACTGCTGAGTATGCTCAGGTTATGGCATTTGATTTGATAAAGGTGAGGATGAAATGGTAGCTATGAACTGAAGCCATAAAAGTGGGTCAGATCACAGCCCTTCGTAACAGTGAAGAAAAACAACAGGATTTTTTGTAACAGTGCTAGAATTCTGAGCTTGAAAATATGTTGATCTTGCACAATGCACTAAGACATTTTCTTAAGATTTATGCAGCTATTTATTTTGCCATGCTGTAGTATGGCTTTCCTTTCTAGGATGCCCCAGGACCTGTTTCTCACCATAAAGGGCCACATGCACCTGCCAGCTCTTCTTGATATGGGGGATGCTACAAGAAAAGATTGTAAGATGTTTTGGACTATAACATGCTCTGCCTCTCTTTCTTTGAACCCCCATGTAGGAGTCGCTGTTCTTCCTCATTGACCAAGGTGTTTGAAGTATGTCCTTGCTAAGAAAATGTAATGATGTAACGTTTTGTGTGAACCATTACAGTGAAGGTCGTTCAGCAGGTTGAGCTAGACCATCCTGAGGTGGCACAGATAACAGTTAAGGTCCCGTACTTTCCGGTTCAGTATAGGATACAAGCTGTGCTCATGGAATTATGTGAGATGCTATTACTCAAGAAGTGTTTCTTGTGCTGTATGCTATCCTGGTCTGCCATCAGTTGCTGAGTTTGGTGTTCTTAAGGCTTTGGGTAGTGTTACTGCCCATATTTGATACTCGCTGGTTTTGCCAATCCATGCAAAATCAGTTTCTAGGCAACATGACTGCCAGTATTTGTGATGGAGCATTACTCTATTTCTCATGCTATCAACTGTGGATAGCTATAGATCATTTGTGTTTTGTAAATTCTGTAAATAAGCTTCTAGTTGTCATGGTAATAAAGTATGTATCAGAGCTTTTTAACTGAGTTGCTTGTCAATTTGGATATTATCTTCTCCTTTTTCCATCGCCTTTGTTTGGTACATTCTGTATTATTTTTTATTTTTTTTTAGAAAGAATCTGTTACTATGTAAGATGTCTTTTTCCATTCCTATAAAAGAAAATGCAATCCTACTTTATTGATCACATGCATTGTTTCTGACATGACAGCAGCAGGAGGTCAATTCTGTTGGAAAAAAAATAAATCTGTTTTTCAGGGAATCTGTACTGGGTGCACACAGGGAATGAGGAAATAGAAATTCATAATGTCATGGTTCATTGCAGCTAACTATGTCTGTGTCTAAGAGAATTTTTTCAAGAGTACGCCTGAGGAGTGTTCTTCAATAAACAGTATTCATGTTTGTTTTGAAAAGGAACTTTAAAACTGACCATATCTAAATCTCTATGAAAAGCTCTGTTTGAAAAACACTCGCTGTGCAGGTAAGTGTTATAATCTATTAGACATTACCTGTTCTTTGTAATGCAGGATTACAGCTGGACAGACATCCGATGTCCCTTTGAAAAGCGCAGGGATGCAGCTTGTGTCTTCTGGGACAACGTAGTTTATATTTTGGGTGGTTCCCAGCTCTTCCCTATAAAGCGAATGGACTGCTACAATGTGGTGAAGGATAGCTGGTATTCCAAGCTAGGACCTCCAACACCTCGAGATAGCCTTGCAGCCTGTGCTGCTGAGGGCAAAATTTATACATCTGGTGGTTCAGAAGTGGGTAAGACACTAAAAATCTTTAAAACAAACAAACAAACAAAAAAAAGCACAAAGAAAGATACCTGGAAATTTTCCTGGTTTTTGCATGACTCTGTTGAAAAGAAACTGCACGTTGCCATGTTAGCCTAATGAGTTTATTTTCCCATATTTAGGATTTTATCCTCCCCATGATCCAACAACCTCTTTCTGTTGTGTTTTTTAAAATGATTGAGTGGATTGAAATGATTAATATTTACATTAACTAGAACATAAAGTACACTGCAACTCTTAAGAGTTAACTAGGGACAAGCAAATATAATTTGGGAGTCCCACTCTGCTCTTAGCTAACTTCTATAAATCCACAGAACTCGTGTGGTTTAAAATTCTCTCCAATGCATGGCCAGAATAGCTGCATTTTGACAATGGCATTTCTTGTATACAACATATGTTGGGCCTAATGAGGTTTTTTAAAAGGGGGGTGGGAGGAAGGGTGGAAAAAAAGCTTTTGAAACTACTGCTTTTGGTGGTAAAATCATACCTGGCCCTGTAAAGGAAATTGTCCAATTTTTCTGTCAAATGACAGAAGTTATCTTTTGTTAGTTTGTTATTCTGTTGGTTTGCTTCAGTAAATGGACAAATACTACTTTTCTTTAGATGTTATTATTCATCATAGTAAAAAAAAAAAAAACCAACCCCCAAAAAACCATTGAGGTTTTTTTCTCCCCGATAAACCTAGTGGGCGACTTAGTGTTACAGCAACATTGTAAAATTTACTTTGTCTAAATCTGATACATCATAAACAAACCAAAAGTTGGAATGTAGGTATGCTATATCCATAAAAATATAGAGCTTTAAAAAAAGCTGTGTTCTGGGGAGAAAAAAAAGGAAAAAAGATTAAAAAAATCCCCAAACACCAAACCGTAGAGCCAGGGAGAAATTTCCTAGTAGAATCTTTTGAGTTCTGCCTTGCTGCAGAGGGAGGTGAGCAGAGAAAAAAAGGTCATAATCGGTGCTTAACATTGATAAGTCACTTAATGGGATGTTGTGACATTTAGGTAATGTTATCTGACTTCTAAAATAAAATTTTAAGACGTCTAATATAGCAGCAGATTAGACAGTTTCTAGCCGCCACCTAGTGTGGTAAATGTGAAATAGCACCTTTCCCATTACTTGAAATAGGCTTAACTAAGGCTGCATTGTGAAAATTGGAACACTAAAAAAATCTTGTAACTCTTCCTAGTTTCTCACATGTCAGTTCATGAGGGAGTATGATACAAACTTCGGTTGTATATTTTATTTTCTAATACATTGTAATTAGTTAATACAACTGTAATGGACATTTTAATTTAGGAGTTTTCTTTTAAACCTACCTTCACAATACTGCACAGTTTCACTTTGCTTTCCATAAATATTCAAGACAGAATAGTAAAAGTTAAAAATTTATAATGGGGTTTACTTTGCCTGTGCTTTTTTCTTCTTTGGAATCCAGTGAACACTGCTTGTTTAGAAAAGTCTGTCTATCCTGAATCTAGTATTTCTAATTTGAAGCAGGCAATTGTGTGAAACCATTAATCGGAGAAGCCGCTGCAATGTGTTTAGCTGTAGAGAAAACTAAAGATTGCATGCTTTTTGCATTGATTGAAGAGTTTGGAAAACAAATTACTGTGCCAGTCCATTACAGAAAAATGGGGCTCGTTTCCCCTTTTTGAATTGGAGTACTGTTTTATTTGCAATAGCTAGCAGAGTTTGAAAGCTAAACATACTAAGTTCTTCCGCTATATTTAGGTACAGGAAAAATATTTAACATTATACTGACAGCATACTGAAAATGGAAGATTTTACCTTTTTAAAAAAAGACATTAAAGGCAGTTCTGATGCATTTCCCATGGATGAGAATTTCTACAACTTCAAAGCAATAAGAATGTCTATTTACACCAAGGAAAAAATATGCCCCACTCTATAGAGTTCTTCGTGACACTGAGAATTACATGGTAGGAGTAAACAAACGCACAGGTTATAGAAGTCTGCTCCTGCATTTTGGGTCTGGAAATGTATTGAGGGTTCAAATCCCCATCTGGTAGTGAGTGCTGCTAGTGCAACACAGTTAATTTTTAGAAGTAGAAAGCCAAGGAAAAAGAGGCATAAGAAAAGGCACCTTTAACTGTTCTAGGTGAATATACCTGTTGCAACAAAGGAGAGAAGGATCCTGGTTCTTTTCTGAGAAAGTTGTATCTAGCCTTCTCTGCTTTGGCTATGGTTCAGCTAGTTACCTGAGCACAAGTCTTTAAGCTCTCATCTATCTTCATTAGAAAAATTGCTTTTGATTTCAGTAATAGTTTTATTGGCCCTTGAGGGAGGAATATACAGACCTTGCACTTCCAGAAAATAAGTATCTGCCAGTCCCCAGGAAGAAAGTAAAATGGTGAGGGGTAGCTGTCTTGTGGTTGCTAATAATTCAGGAGTATGTTATGACATAATCAAGCTATCTAATTCCAAAGGCAACAAGTATTCTGGGAATTGGGCAAGTCACATTGCTTAGAGGAAAAAGACTTGTGAACCTGTATTAAGTTTACAAAGCTGGTTTCATCTTCACATCTGAAAGTTCAATATACTTCCAAGTAGTAAGAGTAGCATGAGATGATGACAATATGATCGGTAACTTATGTACATCTCTGTTCAGTGTTTATTCCTCCCCTATAAAAAAAATCTCATTTTTTTTTTTATTATTATTTTAAACACAAATAGCAATTTTATAAACTTACTTGCATCTTTTGGAACAAAAGAGTCAAAAGAATTACAAGTATGTACTTTCTGAATAGTCTCAAGTTTCAAGTTGGTTAGTTCTGCTTTTGGAGGTGGGAAAGCAGCTTTCCCTTTTCAAATAACAAATAAAGCATCAATTTGATAATTACTGTTAGACTCTTCTCTTGAAAGACAACCGTAAAAATTAATGCCACTTTGGTGGGTTTCTATTTTTTTAAGGAAATTCTGCACTGTATTTATTTGAATGCTATGACACGAGAACAGAAAGCTGGCACACAAAGCCCAGCATGCTGACTCAGCGATGCAGCCATGGAATGGTAGAGGCAAATGGTCTCATTTATGTATGTGGAGGAAGCTTGGGAAACAATGTTTCTGGAAGAGTGTTAAATTCCTGTGAAGTTTATGATCCAGCCACCGAAACGTAAGTATTGTATCAATTCTGATTATTTTTGGTCACTTGTGGCTTTGCTCGCTCTGTAAATAACTGTAGATGGATAGGAAGAATTGTACGTGGTAAGGAATTTTCCTGAGTTAAGCAGTATTAAATCCATTATTTGTAGTTTTACTTAAAAGGCAGTTTTTCTTAAGCAGCTTTCTTCCATATTTCACTTTCCTAATGCTAGGTTTTATTTACATATTTTCTACTTATTTTCTAGGAACTAAATAGTGAGTTTTCCTGTTTTGTTTGGCTTTCTTTTTCCCCAGGTGGACTGAGCTGTGTCCAATGATCGAAGCCAGGAAGAATCATGGGCTAGTGTTTGTAAAGGACAAAATATTTGCTGTGGGTGGACAAAATGGCTTAGGTACTATAATTCTATTAATTCTCTAGCTGGTCACACAAGGTTTCACAGGGGCCTTTTTTCTTTTGCAAAGAATTCATTCTACTCTGTTCAGCTGAAAAACTTTGAGCAGTACCATAAAACATGTCCTGTTGTCACATCATTGTGCCTTCCTTCTTTCACCTCTGTACTTCACTGTATTGTATTTTTCAAACTTTTTTAGTAATGACAGTACTGTCAAATTCAGATATGCACCCATACTGTAGCCCAGTTCTGCAGTAGTTAATATGGCTAAACCAGTCATCTGAGAAAAGAGAATTTTATTTTTTTTTTTTTTAGTTATTCATTATGTATTTTGAGAGATTTTGGCATCCTTTTGAAAGACAGGTAAAGGTGTACCCACTATTTTAGGAACTTCAATCTAAAGACTTAAAGCAAGTCAGCTATTTTAAAGTGGTGAAAAAGTGAGAACTTTTTTGACTGCCCTAGTTTTGAAATATGACTTACTATCACGGGCAGGTCATTTATGCCTATCTCCTTGTCTTTAAAACTAGAACAATAATAGTTTATTTCCCAGGAGAATTGAATTTTAATTACACAGTGTTTTTCAAAATAGAAAATTCTCAGCTATGTGTTTTATTAATCACTATGGTAATTGGAGTATCTGATTTCAGATTAATGCTATTTTAGAATATAGCTTGTATTTTAATTAGCTACTAAACCTATTCCAGCATGATTGATTTCTAATGGAAAAATACCAGTAGATGCATTTGTTGCACAAACATTGTATCCATCAGTTATAGCCAGGGCTGCCATTTTGCAAAATGTTAGTGTATTCACTGCTCATTTTAGAAGTATGTATTATTGAACCAATAAGTTAAAGTATTCTTTTACTGTTCATATTCTGTAGCCTGACTGATTAATCATTCTTATTGTAATATAATGGGGAAGAGTTATGTCTGGGTGAAATATTCATATCTCTTAACATTATGTAAGGTTTCTTAATTTCTCAGATCTAATAATTCAGGACTGGAAGTGAAAACTGTGTGACTCCTATTAAAATTGTTAAATAGGGATAACAGGATGTTTGTAGATATTGTAAAGCGTAATTAGTAGCCCATTTCCTAAAGAAGCAAATCTTGGTCACAAAATCTATTCTTCTCTAATAACTTTCGATTCCCTTGGCCCTTTTCAAAGGGACTTAGGCTTTTAAACTTCAATTATTTTAATATCATAATGAAGACAGACATCCTCTATCAGTAAATGACCAATTTAGGCAAAGGTACTGGTGACCCCCCCCTAGAATAAAATGTCCTCACCATAGGCAAGTTTCATGGATTCCTGAGTTTAGTCACTAGCCACAGATCCATGAGAAATTTGGCATTATTAGTTCTTCTGTTCAGGAAGTAACACACTGGAATCTCTAGAGAGCATATAATGTGAAATTTGTTACAACACATTTTGCTTTCAGTCTCCTTTTTTACTTTTCTCTGTTTCTGTATTTATAAAAGGGTAAACCACTAAATTAGAAACCTGTGGCTTTTTTTCACATTTTTTGTTTTATTCTAGGATTTGTGGTTTAATCTAAACCTTGAAAATAAAGACTGTTTAATGAAGCATTTGTATGCTCTAGTTCAGTCCATACGGTATAATGTAATAAGCAGTTATCTATCTCATTGCTTTGTAGGTGGCCTTGATAATGTAGAATATTACGATATCAAGATGAATGAATGGAAGATGGTGTCTCCAATGCCATGGAAAGGTGTAACAGTGAAGTGTGCTGCTGTGGGATCTATAGTCTATGTCCTGGCTGGTTTTCAGGGTGTTGGTCGGTTAGGGCACATTCTTGAATATAATACTGAAACAGACAAGTGGATAGCCAACTCCAAAGTCCGTGCTTTCCCAGTGACAAGTTGTTTAATCTGTGTTGTAGACACTTGTGGGGCAAATGAAGAAACTTTAGAGACCTGAAGACCTGTAGGAGATGCTGAGACATTCTTCAAGGACTTGGGGAAAGATGGCTATCGGTGCTTTGCTTCCATGTTTTACTGAATCTTGTTAAACTGAGTAATAGGAAAACCTGAGATGCAGTCTTTGAATTTGTATATACAGCATATTGTACAACATGGATTTTTGTCATGCCCATTTTCTTGTCTGTTTTAAGAGATGGGGATGTGTTTTGAGAATCCATTTACCTAGCTGAGATCATATGGCATCTTCCTTTAAAAGGACTCTGTGTGTGGCCTTGTCAAAAATAGACCAAATCCAATTATTTAGAACTGAAAGCATTTGATGAAGATAAGATTTCTGGTTAAATGACACTTTACCAAGCTCAGTGGCAGAGATTCTTCATTTAATAAAGGTGAGTAAATGCAGCTTGGGTGATGAGAAATATGAGCAAAAATTTTTCTCATTTATACTTACCTGCAGAAATCTTACTGGGATGCAGTGAAGATTTTTCCTCAGGAAAGACCAAGGACAGCAGTATAATAAAGGTTCCCATGGTGAATGGGGACAGGTTATACAGCTCTCTAGATCGTGATAGCTGCCCTCTTCCAGTGACTTTCTTCCATCACTTGCATGACTGTGTACCAATTTTTAAAGTTAGACAGGCCATATATATAGACTAGAGAAACACTTTGCTAATGACATCTTTGGCATTTTGGGGAGCTTTCAGAGAAAGACTTTCATTTTTTTTTAATTATACTGAGGTAGGGGGATGGTGGGGGAAGTCCACAATAATTGTGCACTATAATTAGCAAGTTGGAAACTTGGGATTAATTTTCAATATATCTTCCCAGGCATCAGACTGTACGTACTGTGGATGCCAAACCATTAGCAAAGAAGGGACTAGGAATGGGAAAGCAAAGTCAATACAACAAATGTATTGATTTTCTTCTTGAAAATGACTGTTTTTAAGATGGCATGAACCAAGTCATTAAAGATACTTTATAGAAGTCTTCTAAAGTTGCACATGGTTATTAATCTCTGGTTTATAAGCATATAGCTCTGTAAATGTTTCCAGCCAACATGATAGTAAATTTCTTCCAGTGTAGGAGTTCAGCTTGTCGAAGCTATTGGTGTCAACTCTGTGTACATCTTCCAACTTCCAGAGAACTATACAAGAAACGTCTGTACATCTGTCCTGCTCCCATGCCAGTTTATTAGTATCTTCATCCTAATTTTGTCACCTCTCTTCTAACTTGCTAATTTTTTCAGATCTGTTTCTAAGAGACTATTGAGCCGATTTAAAGTTGGTGCTTGTCTACCTGTACCTTATGCATTGCTGGTGGTGTGCATTTTTAGTCTGTTTTATTTCTGAAGATCCCTCTAAGTTCTCCTAAGTAGTATAAATTCCAGTTTTCAAAGTCAGTGCTGCATTGTAGACTTCCTCCTGTTTTTCTTCCTCATCCTAACAACTCCGCACATACAGAAAGTAGTAGATGCAGTCACAGGCTTAACAGCGGTTCTGGCAACTCGGTTCTTTATTCAGTAGTAAGTGAATGCTGTGGAACTTTTTTTTCCTGTTCCCACTTGCCTTTCCCTTTTCCGGAGCTGTGAAACGAATGTCTCGCTGGTGTCCCCGATCCTCGGTTCTAAAATACGGTAAAAACTGGAGCAAACTGTGCAGGTCTCGGGTTGTACAGGCCGTTTGATTATTCCCCCCCCCCCCCCCCCCCCCCCTTTTAATCTGCTTTCGAAACCGTGAAGCACCTTCTTCCAACTTTATTTCCGAGGGGTTAACGATTCCTTTTAAGCGCCTGAAAAACGTGTCAGGACGAAGAAGGAAAGGCCTTGCGAGAAGTAGCTTGTCCGGGACCACGGCCGCGGCGGCAGCCGGCTGTCCCGGCGGCCGGGCCGTGCGCCGCTCCGTGAGGGCCCGGCCTTTGTGGAGAGGGGCCGCGTCGCGATGCGCACCGGCGGCGCTCGCCGTCGGACGGGCTCTTCTGCGGCCCACGGCAGCCGGGCCCTCGCCCAACCGCCCTCCTCCCCGCACCATCCGGCCCGCCGTTACCGGCGCGCGGCGACGGTTGCTCGGGGATGGAGGCGGGGGGGGAAGGGCGGCACCGCCGCGAACCGCGGGCGCCGGCCATGGGCTCCGGCCGGGGCTCTGCCTCTTCCCCGCCGCGCCGGCTCCGCCCCGCTGCGCGGCGCCCGCCTCTGACGTCAGGGCGGCGGCGTGCGGCGGCGGCGGGGCCCGGGATCGCCATGGCCATCTGTCAGTTCTTCCTCCAGGGCCGCTGCCGCTTCGGCGAGAGGTGCTGGAACGAGCATCCCCGCAGCGGCGGCGGGCGGTACGGGCCCTCCGCGGCCCACTACCAAGGTACCGCGGGGCGCGGGGCCGCCTGCGCAGCCTCTAGCCGCGGGGGGGGGGGGGGGGGGGCTGGGACGCGCGTCGTCCCCCCCCGGCCAGGCGTCGGCGTCCTCGGGACGGCCGGCGGTAGCGTCGTTGTTGGGGGGAGGGGTTGCGAGGCGTGGGCCGCGGGGGCGGAGAGCGGCCAGCGGGCGTCGAGGGCGCGGGCGCCGCCCCTCGCGGAAGCTGCTTGGGTTCTGGCCGCGTGGGAGGTGCGCGGCGGGGAACGCCCTCCGGCCGGCAGGTGCGGCGGGGCGGGGCGGGGCTGTGGCCGCCCGTCTCTGTACCGGCCGAAGGAGCTTCGGCCTTGGCCCGCCACGCGCCCTGGCGTGCCCGAGGTCCTAAAGCGTAACCGGGGAGGTGTTCGCTGTGCGACAGAGCCGCTGCCGTAGCTATGTGGGCAGGAGCCCCTAACGGAAACGTCCTGTGGGTTAAATGCCGGTTGTTTTTTTTTCTTTTTCCTGCTGGGGTAGTTACTTTAAGAAACAAGGTAGGTAAAACGGACGCGGTCCGTTTCCTGCATTGCTGACCGGTGGGTGTTGGCGTGGTGATGCGAGGAGGAGTTCCCGCTTACCTCTGACTCCAGAACTACCCTGGGCAAGCCACTAAGTTAAGCTCAGGTTAAAACCACTAGGTTAAGCAATCAGGTTAACTCCTTAGGAAAAAAAAAAACCCTGCGTTTTCTGCGCAGGCTTCTTATTGCCACCACAAGGATAGTTACAGTTTTTGTTGATGTCTTGCTTAATGTCTTAATGATTTAAGGCTTTTGTTGTTGGTCTTTGTTTTTTTTTTCCACTGGAAGGTACTAGCAGAGGAGGAGGAGGAGGATGGGGTACTGCTAACCAGAAATACACTAATGTTATCCAGCCATCTACCTTTAAGTCTAATACATGGGGTGGCAGCAGAGATCACGGAAGAGGATTTTTTGGCTCCTCTGATTTTGGATCATCAGGCAGCAGCAGCAGAAGTGCAGACTTTTCACAGAACAGATTCTCTGCGTTAATGAACAGTCAAAATATTGCTGATGGCTATAAAGATGAAGAGGAGAGACTTCTGTAAGTCACAGTCCTGTCTCACTGAAAGCATTCGGAATGAGCAGTCTAAAAGCTCACTGACTTACTAGAGACGATGCAGGGGACACGATCGTGAGGAGGAAGCTGGGACATGTAGTGAGAACCATAGAAAACACTACTTCATTTAGTTCGCGTGAGTTACGCTAGCATGGGAAGAAAGCGATCCTTGTTTTGAACCTGGGTTGGGCAGCTAGACAACCGTGCTGTTAGTAAGATGGTATGGTATTTAAGTTGCGGGCAGGGGGATAAGGAAGGAAACAAAGATTTCAGTACTTGAAAATAAGGGGTCAGAGCCCCTTGGACACCATTTCAGTCATTTAAAAAAACCCCAAAAAACAACAAAAAACCTCTTCGAGAAAATGAACTCTTTGGCTTAGTTTTCCTGACGCTTAGGATAAGAAATTGTTCTGCCAATAGCAAAACTGCTGAAACCTGGTTTCGCGTGTGTGTATGTTAAGAGTCAGCTGAGAGTGACCAGCAGGTTCGAGGCAATTACAGAGCAGGTGACGAGAAGCAACAGGCAGCGTGGTTTCCTGAAGAAGCAAGGTTTCGGAAACACTTTCCATTATTTTTTTTAAGATTACATTAAGAAAAGGCTTAACACATTATTTATTCAGCTTCTCAAACAAGAGTTTATATTATGTTACAAACATCTGAAATACTGAGAATCTTTGTTTGTTCCTATGTAGCGATCTGTTTGTCCACTTTAGTTTTTACCCTTTCAATGTTTGTTTACATTTAGATTTACTTTTGTTGATGGAGCTATTTCTGTGCTTTTGCAATGTCTGGATTTTTATGCTTTTGATTCTTTTCCAAAAACTTACATGGAACAATCATCTCTTTTTTTTTTTTTTTTTTTTCCTCTCTTTGTCTCCGCCCCGCCCCCCCGGAATTTTGTTGCTTAATATGTGCATGTTCATTTATATTGTAAAATCGTCTAGTATTGAGGCGGTTTTAAATTTTATTGTGATCTACATCTTCAGGGAAAATCCTATGACAGCATCTGCCATACAAGGATTAGAAAATACTTTGTGTGTTTTGGGATTTTTTTTTTTTAAGATCTGGTTTGATTTATTTGCAGTTAGATGATAAAGTGAAACGCTTTGAAGGGACATTTAGGTATCTTGCCAAATAAATACTTCCCTTGTTCGTTCTGACTAGTGTCACAGTTGGTTAATTTTAATGGTAGCAGGTATTCGAATCTGACTTCGGATTCAAACTAGGCAGTTGCTTCTGGTGGTTTTGTTTTGACCATATAAGTTCACCTTCATCTGTGGTTCTATTTTGTTTTGTTTTCTAGTGAATGTGTAGTGAAAGACATGGAAATTTGGGAATCTTCAGGACAATGGATATTTTCATCTTATTCACCGATGAAAGAAAAGCCGAATGTCTCGGGTAGGTAGTGTTTTTAGCATTGTCACGTATTGCTGCTATTTAGGATGTTTCTTACACTTGTCCACACTGTTGTACCTCTGTAGAACCACTTGCAAGGTGATGATTTGCCTTGTGATGCAACAGAAAGGAATATTGGCTTATGGCAAATTCATTTTGGACGTTCACATCCTTGAAGCTCTGTAATGAATCCTTTTTGTGTCTCCAACTGTGACTGACTTATTACAGATAATGTACCAAGGCCCATTTCTTCATAACTATAGAGGGCAATTGGAAGTATTAATATATTTCTTGGAGGTTTTTGATTATTCCTGTCTTTACAGGCTTTCTAGATTTCTCACCAGAAGAGTTGCATCTGGAGTATTATAACTGCAGAGCAAACAATAACATCCAGAACTACGTAAGTATTTAAAAAACTTTGACTTATGTGGACACATTTCGGGGTCGGACTTCTTACTCTTCTTCAGGTGGCAACTCTTGACTCGTTTAATTACCAAACTCTAGGAGATTATCAGAATGCCAAAATATTTTTAAATTACTGTGCACCGAATAGGATGCAAAAATAACTGCTAGTCTGTATGTTCTACCATAGCTTCTTATTTCTGTCTGAGATCACAGGCTCAAACTGTCAGATCTGAGCTTCTAAAACTGGTGGCCTAGTGTCTTGACACATCAGCTTCTGCAAAAAGTGGTGGCAATAGACTTTAGCTAGTCTTAGTTAAATGTATGGTGTTTTCTCAAGCTAGACACTCCTTAACTTAGTCTTGTCCCTGTTCTTGTGTGTTATTTGTAGAAGTGATTTGAACCCTGTCTCAAAAGTTTAATACTTCATATGCTGTTAGTCAATTTGATTGTTATAGCTGGTTATATAGTGCTTTTACATATCTTTGTTGCAAGGAATTAATGCTGAAAATAGCAGATACTTCTAGAGGACTATATACATTTTGAGAACAAAATAATACATATATTTTTATATAAATATATCTCAATTAATATGTATTGTTCCTCCCTCATAGTCCTATCAATATCAAGGAAGGTAGCTGAGTTTAATGTTGTGCCAGGAAAGGAATTAGACTGTTGGACAGATGCAAGTACAAACTAATTCAAGCTACATTGCACTCTTTCCTCTTCTCCTTGGTTCTGTATTATAGAAGGAACTGCAGTTGTCACCACTCTTGCTTCATGTGTTTAGAATTATGAGAATTGCATTTCAGAGACAGGAGATACTTTTGGGTTTTTTTTTTAAACTTCAATTAAAAATCCTGAAATGATTAAACAATACACTATGCCTGGCTATTAAAAAAAAAAACAAACAACCCAAAACATTTGTGGTCTCACTGAAGCGCTGAGTGCAAGTTCATGAAAGTCTCAGTGTACAGATGATAACTGTGTGATACAGATCTGACGTGCGGAAAACAGACTCCTTGACTGCCCTTGTCTCAGTTCTCTCACAAAATGTTTAAGTACATGTCTTTTCCAAAGCATGTTTCTATTCTTAAACTGTGTCAAAATCTGAATTTTTCCAGTCTGTTGTATAAGAGCTGATACCAAGCAACATGATCTTCCAGCATGTGACTAGACACAAAAGAATTATTGATGTTTGTGATGTAAGACTCTTTTGAAAAATTAAGGAATCTATTTACAAAAAGATCATTTGTTCCACTCTTTCAGGCATTTGGGACATTATATGTTTTACTTGTTTAGTTGTTAAGGAAAATTCAATTAGGCCAGGCTTCGAATAAGGTGTGTTGATAAACTTAAATAGAGGAAATTCCAGTTTGAAATTACTGAAAAGTTATTTAAAGACTTTCCAGTCTCTTGTTTAATACTTTAATCACAGTTATCAAGGACACGGGTACTATTTATTGCTAGCATATATTCTGTGCAGTAATCTGTTGGATCACAGTTAAGGGGGCTGATTTAAATGACAGGAGTCAATTTCTGCAAAGCTAAATATTTTAGGATGATACTATTAAAGTGTTCTGAATTATAGTGTTTTGAAAGCGGGCATTTTTTTTTCTGAAAATGTGGGAGAAGATAAGGCAAATCTTAGGACTTCAGCTTAATGAGTGAGCACATAAATGGACAGGCCAGAAATAAAACTAGGATTGAAGAGTTTGTTCTCATATACTTAAAACTTACAGTTTAAGGGCAACAGTAAGAGAATTGAAAGGAATTCTGTGTTAATAACAAAAATTTCAGTTCTTCACCTTGAAGTTTCAGGAAAGCAAAAATCTTGTCATGTTGGCTTAATGAAGTTCTTTTCTAATTCTAGAAATGTTCTTTCAGTTTAGTTGTCAGATCACTCTATTTTCATTTTTTTAAGTCTTCACCAGTAATAAAAACATGTGTTTCTTTTCCCCCCTTTTAGATAAATTCTGTCCAACAGTTAGCAAAACAATGGAAAAATCGGCTGCTTCAGTTGAAAGCTTTAAATGCATCAACAAAAGCAGCTTTGGTAAGTGTTAATGAAAGGTAAAATGTTTCCATTCCTGATGTCTTTTTTTTAATTAGTCTTGGGCAAATTTTTCTTAGATACATATGGTTGTTTTTTTTAGACACATCCTGCCAAACTGTTCTGCAAATGCCAACATTAATTTCTGTTACAAAGATTTCTAAGACATGGTAGTTGTAATGTGCCACCTTGTTTTTAATGAAGAGAGCTTGTAAATGTTCCACAGAAACTTCAGCTGTTATCAAAGTATTTATCTACACTTCTACTACCTTTCTATAAAAAGGTGATAGGTATTGCTTTGAAGATTGCACGATACTGTATTTTACAACCAAAACCACATTATCCTTTTAGGGCATCCTTGTTTGCACCTAAATAGCTGAGACATGAAAGTGTTTGATTCTTAGATTCATTGGCAATTTTATGGTAGATCTATGAACTGTTCTGAAAATCTCAGCTACGATGTGTTATATTCTGGCACCGCAGCCTTGAAAAGCATCTGTTTGGCTGACTGGCAGCATGAAGAACTTGGCAGTTAGAATGCTCCTGGGAACATTAGAAAAAGTGGAAAGGCTGTAAGGAAGAATGACATGAGAGAATAACGATTGCAGTTTGAAAACTGCCCCATTTCTCCATCCATGTGTTTTTTATAGGTGATAGAAATGTGACTGAATATTCTAGCACTGCCTGAGTCAGGTGAACGTGAAAGTCTCTGAACACAGTTTTGGGTCTTTACATCCACCTTTCTCCGGAATCCTGAAATCAGTGACTTGCAGGCGGGCAATATAAGACCCTTCAGTTAACTAAGGAAAGTAGTGACTCAGGATGGTTCCATGTTAGCAAGGCAGCAGCTGGATCCCAGCTTTGGAATACTATCATTGCAAGCCACGTGAAAATAACCATAGCGTAAAGCTGGGATCCAGTCAAGTACATGTATAGTAAGTGGTAAATGTCCACCCCACCTTTTCTTCCATGTGCTGATGTTGACTCTTCCGAGGTATAATCAGCAGGCAAGACCAGAATTGTCCTCCAGGCCATCTTAGGATAAATAGAGCATTTTGGTAATGCCAGAATGAGAAATTGATAAGATAGCTGGGAGAGAAACTGTTTGGATAAAATTTGAAGATGTAAAGGGTAGTTGTTCCTGGGAAGGTGACAAACACTTGCGAATCTAGATGTGCCAGAAAAGAATGCTTGAGTTAAAGCCAATATTAAATAACCAGGGAGACAGAGTAAGTTGATTTAAGTGGAGTCTGCATGAAGAGCATTAAAGTTTTGGTAATACGATTGCTGAAGGTGAAGAAGTGGGATTTGGGCTTTAGCACAGAAGACTAGATGTGCCAAGGTGAGGGAACAGACTAAGTCAAAGCAATGACATAGATAGGGTCATAAAGCACTAACTGAAATAGGTAAGAGATGAGAACAAGAGCTGGAAGAGGTGTTCAGGTCATTGACTGCCAGACAAAAATCTGTAAATTGTAATATATTTGTGTTTCTGGAGTGTTTTACAGAGAACAGTGTATAGCCTTAAAGCATTTTGTTCATAGCTGCAGGAGCATGCGATTGTGATGAAAGTGATCAGTATCTAACTTAGTCTAAATTGCATTAAATTGGACTGGGCAGCTATATTTTTGCTTCAAGTATTTGTTGAAAGACATTTCCCTGTTTTGGAATCTAGTTTTCATTTATGTATTTGGAATTTTTTAAGCTATCTGAATTAAAGAACACAGTCACTCAACCATTGCCTTCCTTTGGATTTGGAGGACAGCAGACATCGAGCTTTGGGTTGTCAAGTAAGTTGCTACATTAAAAGCCAACAGTTAAACATTTTCTTGAGTTTTTCTCCGTCTGCATTATTGAAATACAGCAGTGGTTTAGTATCAGAGGTGTGCACATTCTAACATTTTTTTTATAAATTTTGTAATTGCAGGCTTTCCTGTGAACAGCAGCAGTAACAGTGCTAGCAGTTTCTCCTTTAAAACAAGTTCCACTCTCATCAGTGGATCATCTGGAAACACCCCTGCTTTTGGGAGCTCTTCTGCTGGTTGTAATCCTCCTGCATTTGGTGTGACGTCCTCTCCTAGCGTATCCCACTCTGTTGGTTTTGGCAGCCCGGCAGCTCCATCTGCAGCCTCCTTCTCATTTAAAACTTCTGAAACAACTAGTGGTTTTGGAACTTCTGGGTTTTCAGGGTTTGGCAATTCTTCTGCTGTAAACTCTTCAAGCACCACTCCGCTTGCAGCCTTTGGAGCTTTTAATGCAGCAGTAGCAGCTTCTCCCTCACATTCAAGCAGTACTTTATTTGGACAGACCGCCAGTGCCTCTGGACATAGCATAACATCAGCGTCTTCTGCAGTCACAAACAATACTACAGCAGAAAAGTTATTTACACCAAAGAGTGAATTATCAGCTGAAGAGTTGAAACAATTTGAAGCAAAAAAGTTTACGATGGGAAAGATTCCTCTTAAGCCACCACCATTAGAACTTTTAAATGTTTAGGACTTTTAAGTTTATTCTGAAATAATATGTTTTTGTAACTTCTCTGACACCTCAAGTACCCAATTTTGTGGTTGAGTAATGAAATAAAATGCTTCCATTTGAGTTAATTTTTGTTTCACCTCTAAGTCTTCTGCAATAGTAAATTCACAGGTATAAACCTGTGAACATCATATTTTATAATTTCGTGGTTGTTTTGGAATGGACCTTTTAAATCTAAGAAATTAACTAAGGAAAATAAAGTTCCCTTTTATATTCTGTACTATGAAATTCTGGGCAAAAACTATATTGAAAAGGCTTTGTCAAAAGTAGGAATGCTTTGGTGAGGTATTCACAACCTACTGTGAGTAGAATGCTAGAAAGAAACAGATGCAGGGCAAGACTGCCTGTTGTTGGACCACCTTATCTTTTGCCTCTTATTTAAAGGGTTTGTGCAGCCTTTGACAATTGCATTCGGAGGTAGAGGGCTCCTGGGTGGGCTGTACCTAGCTGCTTGCTTCTGTCACCTCTCCCAGTTGATGCAATTCAGTTTTTGTTAGTTGTTCTGCTTGAGGTCATAATCCATGCATTAATGTAATACATTTGGGGAGGACAGCCTTGAAAGCATTCATTATGAATGAGCTTGTGGTTTGCTATTTTGAGCCCTCTTAGATAAAACTCTGCAAGCAATTGCAAAACTACTTACTACATTTATGTGAATTGATAGAATTTTGTTGTCTGGTTCTCAACACTTGATGAGTGCATATATTAGCAGTACCTTTTCTGAATTAATGATATTAAGGTGTACATTTTGCCAAGATGCGATAAAGCAGGGGTCAGGAATCTTCTAGAAAAGGTACAAGAGTCAAGTGAAGAGAACATTTGTTTTTGACCAGGCCCTCCCATTAATGGTTTTAAAAATTACAATACCCCATATTTAAGAGGAAAGCAAAAGTTTACTCCAGGATATACATAAATAAATTGATTGTTTCCTTAACACTTGAAGATAACATTTCAGTTCTTGCTGTGGAAACCCATGGTCCTATTTAAAAATTCACTATAGCTGTGTTTCATACCAAAGGTCCATAGCACACTGTCTTGCTAGAACCGTGAAGAAATTTAACATTAGGATGATAGGCCAGGGGTAGGCACTCTGTAGACTTAATAGAAACCCAGGTTCCTCAGTCTGTGTGCTCAGTGTAAATGTACCAGAAACTTGCATATGTTATGCTATAGTACTGTGTTGCTTATATGGATTTTTCTGGTGATAGTTTTGTAGCTGAAGTAAGGCATTTGTGTTTTGTTGTTAATGACCCAGTGCTGGCTTCCTGTAACTCACAAACAAAATGCTGATACATGGGCGCAGATTTCCATTTAATTCTTACGAAGTGTGTTTTTATGAAGGTCTCCAGAGCAGTACTTAGACTTGTATAAATTAAGACATTTACATCTGTCAGGGCTCACTTAGCTCTGGATCATTTATGCCAGTTACTCAGATTTTGACACAGGAACGGAGGAACATAACCAAAATCTGTTATGCCACTGTAGTTGCAGAAATCCCCCATCTCTTGTAAAAAGTTAGTATTTAACAACAAACAAAAACATGTCTGGTTTGTCAGATGAATTCCTTAACTGTCTGAACTCATTCTATTACATACTATACCCTTTCCTGTATTTCATTTGTGAAGCCTTAGTCATTCTCAAACCCAATTGTATGAGAAAGCTACAAGGTTTTTTTTAAAGTTCCTATAATTTATATTATTACTATTTGTATTAAAGCAACATTCTAGCATGGCAAGAGTATATTCTGGGGTAAAGGTGCAGAATTAAGTCCTGCTGATAACCTTAAGGATCCCATGGCATGTTTTAGAGGACTGTGGATGGTTCTGTCTTACATTTAAAGTAGTAATAGTTCTGAAGTCACCTGTGCTTTTTTCCTAGTGCTCATCCTCTTAAATGACTACTTTAACAACCAAAAAAAGGGCAGAACATTCTAAGTCACAGTTAAGGATAGGCTACCTCTGACGAATGCCAAAGCTGTCTTTACTAAGTTGAAGTGTCTTTATACACAAGGCCACAGCAAGATTTTTGAGCTTCTGTACCTCAGTGCTGCTGCGGTACATAAGAGCTTAAAGCAGCTTGCTTTTGAACTTAAGTGATGAGCTAAAACCTTTAGCCTTTCTTAGAGTATCTCAGCAGGCTGTTGCTGCTAAGCTGCACTAAGAGCTTTCAAGGCTCGAACGTACGCAAGCACTTTAAGTGGAAGTGCTTTTGCTAGGAAAAAAAAAAAAAAGGCCATGAAAAATCTATTGTACATACCCAAAACAACGTTGGCTAGATGTTCTTAAACATCATTCTAACCTACAGGGACCTAAGGCGACAAGGGAATTTTGAAGTCTTGGGTCACCTTGCCCTTAAGAAATGGAAAGGTTAAGGGAAGTATTCCTAATTTAGATGACAATAAATTAAAAAACCCAAACAAGCAAAACCAAACAACGTTTGATCAAATTTTTTTAATAAATGCACTTTTTCAGATCATCTCCTCACTCTCAAAGAAAAATAAAAAAATTGCTATTACAGAGATACTAAGACTTGGTGTTTCATCCCAAATGGGCTTCTGAACATCTAAAAAGATGGCAGAGAGCCATATGATATGATTTAACTAGCAAAAGGCAAGCTGTGTATTTGGCTGCAGAGGTAGAGATAAGGAGAAGATAGAATAGAAAGAAATAGTATTGTGCTAGTGGGCTTACTAAACTGCAGAAAATAAGCAACAATTTGTCAGTAGATCAAAGCAATCTTTCCCAACATTTGCACTGTATTTAATTTTTTTTTTGCTGTTCATTCTGTTCTGCTTTTGGTATACTTAATATCAAAGTTGGTTGCAAGTACAAAGGTGGCTAAATACTATCTTTCTTTTAGGTACAACCCTTTCATTTTTCTTCACTTTTCCTTTTTGCAACTGCTTTTTTGTTTGGTATATGGCTCTTCTCCAGAAAATCATAGTACTGTGGTCTGGCATATAAAAATACATACAGGGTAGCAGCGAAGTAACAGATCTCACTTACTGTACCTCGTTTTAGAACAGGAAACATGAGGTGAACATCCAAGCAAAGAGGCATAATGTGTCCCGATTAGTAAAAGAACTTGGTCTGTGAAACAGGCTAGAACATTCAAGCTCCACGTGATATTTTCAAGTGTTTCCCTTACTTTGAAATAACAGGATTTATGAGTCACTGAAATTCCTGTGGTGTGGTACAAGCAACTAATTTGAAGAATGATTTGAAGTTTTGGTTTCCAAGAGGTCATGGATTAATCCTCAAACAGCAGCACTTGAGACTGGCTGTATACAGGAGGAAAAACCCTCCACTGCCCCAGCAGAGGAAGCAATCCAGCACTTAACAAAGGGAATTTTCTCTGCCCTTTTCCCTCCAGGTGATACTAGCAGCACTGGGAGATCTCAAAATGTGAGCTAGTAGCACAGGGGGCAGGGAGCGAGCCTCAGAAAACATTAAAATTTTGTCTTAAAAGTTAAGCGTCATAGTAGCCAAGCGCTCTGTAGTTTCACTGTATGCAGCAGAAAGTGGCAATGTAGCCTTACATTGAGTGAAGGAAGATGGACTGCAAGTAATCAACTGACTAGATTTAAGCCTCAGAGAATAAAGCTAAGGTCATCAACAACAATAAATTAACAACAGCCAGAAGGATAAGGAAAGAAGAGCTTTCACAAACATGTCTAGGGGAAAAGGAATAAAAAAAGCCTATTAATACAGGAGCACCAAAGTGAGATTGATAACTGAAATAGTGGAAATCTATTTTAAAAAATACTTGAAAAGAGGGAGAGTTGAAAACCAATGAGGATGTAATGCAGTAACTGATAAAAGGCAAGTAAGAAAATATTTGTGAAATATGAGCTTACTGCAGCACAGTGGGAGTCCAGATAATTTGCTGTACTGGTCAGTAAGGGAATCAGCTAATGGACTTGCTGTAGTTCTGGTAATTATCCGGGTAAGTGATAGAGCTCCAGGGATGTGCTAGCAGGCTGGGGAAATAATATATCTTCGCAAGCAAAGGTACTTACTTTGTTGATGGTTACAAATAATTTGAAGAGGTTCTGAAGACACCGGATCTGGCTTTTAGTAAGGTATTTGATACAGGCATTTAAGAAGTGTCAGATTTTTATGTAAGTGATTAGGGTTAGCGATTAGTCAGAAACATCGACAAGCAAGTGAATGCTTTTTGTTCATAGTCCACCTCTCATGTCCTAATGTAGAGGATAGAGAGAAACTGTGATTTGATATTTACCTGGACAATAGTGGAGGAAGAAAGCCATAGGTTGTATTTAGACAATTTAAGTAGATATCCAATTGTATTAGCCAGCAGCTGAAGGAAAAATCTAGACTACTAGTATTCAGAGAGGCAGAGAAAACTGTAGAGTTAAAAGGTACTGATAGTGAGAGATGGAGTCACAGTGGTTTTGATCAGTAAAATGCAGTCTGAGCTGTAGGAATCTCCTACAGCTGCAGTAATGCTGTGCTTGGTTCTGAGCACGCAGCTGCCAGAGAGCTACGTGACAAGTAGAAGGAGATTTAGAGAGCAAGAAAAGCAATTGGAAATAAGAATTTAGGAGGAAACTTAAGAGCTGAATAATTACTGCTTGGTGAAAGCAGAGTCTGTGGCATGGAATGACTGTCTTATTGAAAGGGTACCCTCTCAGAAAGGAGGAAATGGGATTTTTTTAAGGCATCTTGAGTAGTAACCAGAATATTGCAGTCCTTCCTCAGAGATGTCTTAGACAGGAAGTTTCCCACCTGGGAAAGTCCTTTTCTTCCTCTGTTAAGATCTGGTCAAACCAAAATGAAAACAACCAGAAACAAATCCCTACCTGTCAGGACTAGCAGTACATGACCTTAGAGATGCAGCAGTCAACATAAGTAGATGTGTTCTCTTGCCTTTGAACCAAAATACACCAGCACTTGTGAAGAGAGCAACAACAGTGCAACGCTGAGGATTTGGGACAGGCAGCAGTATGTGCCTGCCACCTCTCCTGGGAATGATTTAGGGGCTGGCCATAAAGAGGGAGCCTCTCTCCACTGAGTTTAGAGAGACAGATGAGCTCCCTAACACTGGGAGCGAATATGCCTCTTGGTCTTGAAACTCTCACTTGCAATTGCCTGGTTTTCCTGTTAAGAATAACCAAGTAAAAAAAACAGAGAGTAGTTCTCAGCAATTCAACCTCAGGCAATATTCTTATTTAATCTGCAGTGCTGTTGCAAGTTTTCAGTTTGGTCTGCAAAATAATGCTAGGCACATTCTTACAATGCTCTGTCATGCAACGGGTTCCTTGGTGGGACTTACCCTCCTGCAAAAAGAACAAAACCAGATCTTAAAATGGAGGGAAGAAGAGCAAGAAGAACAACAAGATTTAGATGTCAGCAGGCTGGTCGGCATTTTTGTTTAGGTATGTGGATTGCTTTGTCTTTCCTCCACAGGCAGTAGGGTTTGTTATTACCACATCACATGAGAGACATAAGAAACAAGTTTTACATCTCGCCGCTTCCAGCAGGCAGATCTGTTATGTTGCTAATTGCATAGTAGTCATCAGAAAAGTGATCTGGTGGTTTTAAAGTACCTGCAGCATTTGTATCCTGTTCCACCTGAATTTCTGTTTCGTTATGGCGGTGTGCTCTTAGCGAACTAAATGCTTTCTAGTCAGCATTGAGTCATGCTTCTGTAAATCTTCCGTGGAGCCTTATCTTTGCAAATTACACAAAATGTGCCCACTGCATATGCCCTAAAAAGTAATTAGATTAGTTCTAATTATACCAAATAAACCTACCCTCCTGTATGAATCAAACAAGCAACATTTGCGTGTGTGCATGTAAAACCACGTCACATCACTTTTAAAGGGAGACTAATGAGGTACAGTTTTGATCTCCGATAGCTTAGCTTTTCTGTCTAACCAGTGCTGTTGTGTTTTTCTCATCCTGACAAGCATCTGTACAGCTCTGGCTTGTGATGCACTTCAGTATTAAAGCACTCCTTACAGTCACATGAGATTTTGTTGTTGTAGTTTACTTCTGCAAGTATGGGCTTCTCTTGAAGTATATCTGTAATGATGAAATAGAACTAAAATTGTATAAAACTGAAATAGCAGTTTATAACCATGAGTTGCATTTTTTTTTTAAAAAAAAAAAAAAAAAGCCTGGTATCACGTACTGTTTTTGTATGATAAACGGACAGCAGGTGAGGTAGAGAAGAACCCTCTGTATTTGGTATACATTAATTCTTTGGGGCAGAAGAGAGCCTTCAGCATTCTCCCACGGCCTGTGTGCTTGCTCAGCAGCTCCCACGGGGCTGGGGACCAACAGGCCCTTGCAAAGCAAAGCGCTGCTTGAACTTCCCTGTAGGAACTTGGCATAGCATAAAAAAAAGAGACCCAGCCTGCAGGCAGATCTGCCTGCCTGGAGATAAGGCTGTCTCAAATTTCACTGTAGGTCCTCCTGCCTGGAGTCTGGTTCAGACATCTCTGTCTAACCCACCTGACGTCCCAGAGACCGATGCCTTTACCCCTGCCCTGCGTGCCTCACGCTCCCCCCAGGCTCCCTGGTCCCCCGCTTCTGCATGCCGGGGGACACAACTCCCTTGGCCTTCCCGCGCAGGTTTTGCGGAGGGAAATGGCCACCAGAAACCCCTCCTCTCCAGAGGTCTGTGCCTCTTCCTGAAGCCTACCGGGGGATTCACTCATGCATACAACACGGACGACCCTCTGGGGACGCAGTATTCATGAATAATTTGAGACACCTCCAAGCCAGCCGAGAACACAAGCAGAGCTGTATGTCACGGGTGGGTGCTGATACAGCTCCAGCGTGACATGTCTTTCCAGCTGGTGCTGTTTCAGGCTTCTGTCCCATTAGTGCCCTTTACTCACACAAACTCCACATCGTATGAGATTTCTGGCAAATTGAATCCCCCTTAACCTTTAATCATCTTCTATAACCACTGGTCAGCTCCTCCTGCCTGTTCTTCCCAGACAGCTGTCTTTGCCTCTACTTCTCGGGACCACACCTAGAAACTCGGAGATACTAAAGCTCCCCTCCGGCCCCTACCAAGAGAGTGCCTCTGGTTCTCCAGACGCTTCTCCGAAGCAGGTCAGGTTTCTTTTCTCCTAAAAAACACCAATACGGTAATGTACTTTCCTCTCCGGCTTGTCCTCTAGTCCCCCACCCCTTCAGCAGGGAGCACACTACAGGGACGGTCTCTTTCCCAAGCTGTGTGGTGGAGGCAGAGGTGGCACCAGCATTTTGTCATCCATCAGGTGTACAACCCAGGGAAGGAGGAAGCACCTCTGGGCCTCCACACAACGATGAGTGTAGACTGTCTGCTAACAGTTGCTTAATTTGTATCCCCTAACAATCAGAGTAACTTTCTCCTGGTTTTCCCTTCTGAGCAATGCTGTACAGAGGATGAGGAAAAGAGGTAAAAAAAAAAAAAAAAAAGAGGGGGGGGGGGGGGGCAAGTTTGCTGAAATCCATGATACTGCCAGGGGAAAAAGCCTGGACACCCTAACTTTTGGTTATGTCGCTGAAGCACAAGTCCATCCTTTTTTTCCACGGTAAAACTAGAAAGCAATGCCTATCAAAGAACACACACATTATACAAGTAACACAAGCAATCCAAGTTAATCCTTGCAGCAGAAAATACATCGGGTTGCCAATAACAGGTCTGTACCAAGGTAACTGAGTTAAGCTGGACATCTGACAACATATAAGGTTGTCCTGTGCTGAAAAAACAGGGAGCTATCGCTGACCTTTTCTTCTCTATTTATCTACTTTTGGTTTGGAAAATATTGGGTAACATTAAAGAGATTAGCAGAGTGTCTCAATATGAAACACAGTACTGGAGAACAAACAAACAAACGCACACAAGATGCTTCTCCATCACAGCTGCAATAAACTGGTTCTGGCAGCAAAGAGATTTTCTCCTACTTAAGTGGTCACTGGACACATTCCATCCTTATGATGATCTACTTTGAGAAGGTTTATTCTTCCAACAATAACATAGCAGAAACAGTCACAAACAGAGGGAGTCCTATAAAGCAACTAAAGAGTACATGAGAACAATATGTAGCCTTTTTTTTGTTCTTTTTAAAAATCTGCTAGTGTGTGTGTGGCTGTAATTTATACCTATGCATCCTAGATCATTTACTTAGGAGTCTGTATTCATTGCAGTACTTGGTGTATGGGAAGAGGAAATAAATTGCTTTTTACAGCGTTCCCACCTCTGATGCTGGGTCTGTGACGATTCACGGGGCCCTGGAGGTCAGCTGGAGGACTCAGGAGCTGAGAAGCCCCAGTGCACGCTGTGTATCCTGCGTGCCCTGCTCAGCTCTTGCAGACCCTCCGTGTGGACCCGTCTCTAGAAAAGATGCCCCAGAGCTGTGACGCTGGCTGTTAGCCATCTAAAAATTTCCCTATGGAAGCAGGACTCCCAAATGGCAATTTCAGTTTCTGACACAGTGCACAGGAGCCAAAAAAATGCTGAGGGCCAGTTCATGACGTTTTCTGCTTTATATTCAAATTACTCAATTTTAGCAGGTTTCCTGAGAAGATAACATGGGTTTGATTATACTGTCTGATCATCTGTCTGTGATTCCTTCTGCACCAGTCACTTTTTTTTGAAGCCCGTGGCTAATTTCCAGGCACTTAAGTCTCAAAGATGACTGTATTCTCATAACTGTAGTAAGAATTGGCAGCTGAATGAGGAAAGAGACCAAAATTAGTGTTGCAACTGAAAGAAAAACAGGCAAAACTCAGCTGCTATAAGTACTGTTAACAACTGGCTGGCTGATCAGCACATACATAAATCTAGTATCTAGAGTAGTCTGCCAGACTTTTGCCCCATTGGGTATTACAGAGGACAAAGGGCACCAATCTATAGCAAACTAAGTTTCATAAGCACTTTCTGTGGGTCAAAACCAACTCGTTTCAAATATCAAAGCAAAATTCTTCCATGTTCAAACATGAAGTTAACCCAGGAACAAGGAGAAATACTGCGCTTGCAAGTTCAGATATAACAATTGAGCCTCCTAACTTCACACTGGATTGCTAACTTGCTGCCAGTTTTATACTTAACTGAAATCAGTGAAATTATCCATTATCCAATAGCTGTGCTGATGGACCCCAAGCCTCATCATTCCTAGGATCCTGCCACTGTAGGACCTTCCAGCCTCCCAGAGCTTATGGGGAAAACAGGATCATTGCAGAAGAGCTTCTACAATGAAACAGAAACCATGAACAATCTTTCACTTAAATGAAACTGGAAATAACAATCTTATTTAATAATAAGATGGCCTTCTGGCCAGTTTCTAGCAATGATTGTTCACTAACCCGTTACTGTATCACTAACCCTTCATCCTATCGTATGATGCACTATATTAATTTGTTTGCTCTTTCCTTTAGCGTAGAGTACCATTTCTGCCAAAACACGTGAAATTTTTCAAGACGTTTCACATACCCTCAGATTATTTTGAGGAAAGTGCTGGCTATAAATATCAGCTGAGGAGATTTGCAACATATTCATTCATCTTCTAATCTTAAACCTAACAAAACTTACTCCACAAGGCTTAAGGTACAGGAGAGTCTGAATGTGAATGAACTCGGACAACTTGAAATGTTTTTCCGTCACACAAGGCAGACTCAAGAAGCCCAAGCAGCCGCCGGCTCCCTCTGTTCAAACTGGAGAGAGTTGACCATGTACGACTATATTCAGCCCCCTTTACTTTGCAGAGCAACCACTACCCCCAAAAGAGGCCCCAAAATATTCAAGGCAACCCACATCTAAGTAAGAATATTCAGACTCACCAGTAAACTGAAGCTCAGGCAGACTCCAGAGCACAGCTCTGATGAGCTTTCTATAGGAAACGCCACTGAACCAGTAACCGCATCGCCTCTAACTTGACATAGCTTCTGCCTGCTCATATACCATCATCTCCAGCTGGTGGCCTCTTACACAGCTATCATACAAGGCTTAATACAACCTTGGAAACAGTCAGGCAAGACTTCCCCTGTTCAAGTGTAAAACAAGAGAAAGCAAAAAGCAGAAAAACACTGTATCAAGCCCTCAGCCCTATTGCATTGCTCCTCGAATACCTGCACTGCCAGGGGGCAGACGCTCCTTCCCGCTTGCTTCAGCTGTGGCCCATTGCAGCCTGAGAGGGTGAAAGCAAGGAAGCAGGTGTTGAGAAGTCCCTTACAACGGTAATGAGAAAAGGATGACTGTAAAAGTTTGCTCGGGTCCCTAGCAGAGGATTGCATCCCTGTGCACCTTCTCCTCTCTGTGGGCACACAGGTTCCACTGAGGTTTGTGTCCTGGATTGTCAAAACATTACCCTAATCGTATGAAAAAAGGTAGAACTGTGCTACTTATTCTCATTCTCTGCTGCCACCCTCTCTTCCTGCCTCCCAAGTGTTGCTACCTGTATTGGCCAAGGTGGAAGACACCAAAGATTACCTGCTGGTCGTATGGCTACCACAAGGGCTTGAGTTAATACAAGAGCAACCTTTGCTTACGACCAATGGATTATATAGGTAATAGGCAAGTACTAAGTAGGGTTGCATTTATCCAGAGCACCAAAGCTGGCACGGTAAAAGGCTGGCTGAGCTGAGGCCATACCGTAGAACCACAAAAGCACATGAAAACATTCCTGCAATACTGGTGCTTGGCTGCCTGGATGATCATTACATGGTCATGAAAAGCTTAGCACAAAGCAGTGATAGCTGATTATGCCCCCTAAATACTGCTGAGGTACTAACACTAAGTGGTTCCATTAGCAAGTTCGTTTCACCAGTTCTTAATTACAGAGAAACTTGGGAAGCTAGAAACATCGAAGGAACCCTTGGCCCTAACCAGATAAATCTTGTCTTTATTCCTATGACATTTTAAAATTTCTCACCCTATTCAGTTTGAAAACCTGTTGTAGGCTGTTAGGATTTAAATCAATACATGCTGATTTGGAGACTTCAAAGGTAAATGGAAGGTTAGGTAGACAGCTACAAAATTGCTTCCTTTCAATGGTTTTCAGGTACATAAGTAATAGAATTAAATACCTTTCTGGTCTCCCAAACTGTCCACTATAATACCCCACACCAGTCATTATTTAACTGAATTTAAAAGCTCTCCCTAAAGATTGTGATGTATCTTGAAGCGCAGAGCTGCCTGCTCTCAGCATTATCTCTGTAAATTATTATTAGCAAAAAACTTGTGTCCATCAACTCTTTCTCCACTCAACATTCTGCAAAAGCATGAGAGGACTGGCTTAAACCCCGAAGGAACTTAACCAAAGGTCACTACTGGGCAACAGACCCTTGCAGACATTACTACAGCCCTCACAGCCATTGAAATGGCCCTAGACTGAGGCATAGCAAAAGAAAAGAACCTGTCCAACGAGAATGCAACGAGTAGGGGTGGAGTCTCTTTTAAACTGCCTGCTTTGTCTCAGTCTAAATTTGCTCTGATTTAAATAGTGTATAGTTCTCATTTATGTTCTAACCAGACACGGCTCTTGAGAGCCAAAGCCTTTCTTGCGTATCAGGGACACTTGTTTTAAGGAGAAGCCCTCTGAAAGCTCTGAATCGTTTGGCGTTTCCCCACCCAACAGGAAATCACCTTTCTTCTGCTGTAAAGAACTTGAACCTTTTTTTCTATTTAAAAATAGTATCTATTACAAATACCTTATGAGAGAGTTCTGCATAATCTGAAAACACATGAAAAGCATTCAAATACTATAGGAATGAAAACTATTAAACATGTTGTAGATAAATAAGACAGAGTTTGCATGTCCCTCTGCTTTCAGTACAAAGTTGTAATGAAGCGTCAGGTTCTGTAATTTGAGCAAAAATTTCAAGAAGATTGTATTTTCCGGGGCTTTTGACTCCTATCTGCATAAACACATCATCCTGAAGCTTCCCAACAAATGTCACCTGAAGTCCAAAGCATGTGACTATGGAACAGTGTAAATGTCCTCCCTGTGCCTTTCAAGATACTCAAATAGCGTCCTTAAGCCTTGCTACATTTGACTTCAAAAATTTCATAATGCAGTTTATTCCTTACTTGTTTTATCTATACTTTCTGTAATTCTAAGAGGCTTGAAGTCCTGACACTAAATTCTTAATTAAATACTTTGTGACTTTCATACAGTTTTCCACTGAATTTAGATAGCCAGAAGCATTTTTAGCTGCTTAAACAGAGGAGCAGTTGTCAGTGTCGTGTCCATTTTGGGGAGAGACTGTATTAGCTCCTGGGAAGACCATGCTGGGTTATCCAGATGGAAGGGGAGCTGGTTTATGATGTTTTGGTGGGCTGCTCCACCAAACCAAAGTGTCATCTTTGATCACTTTCTCTCAGAACCTTCCCATTTCGTATGAATTAAAGAAATAAATCCAAGTTGCCTTCAAACATTTCCAATCAGTGCGAGCACGAGTTCTTAACAGGGTACTAGAGGTGCTGGGGGATGTACGGGGTCAGGAACACACTGCCATTCCTCAGCACAGCAGGCAGAGCACTGATGGCGGTTATTGATAATTACATATACAGCTGCATGGTATTTTTAGTTATTGTTATGCTTGTGGCCCTCATTTTGCTTAAAGTATTACTAATCCTCCTTCTTGATTTTCCTCTGTTACTTTTAGAAAGTTATTTACCCAAAGAGTAGAGTGGCAGCGGAGTCTCCTTCTTCATATTCATGCATCTTTTTTCCTAGCTGCAGAAGATGTTTTGAACACCTCATTGTGCTTTCCCTCTTGCTGTTCAGATGGCTGAGATGGAGAGGATGATAAAGAATCCTGTATTACAGACTCTCTGCAAAGCACCCCCAGATAGTAGTGATGTTTTTAACATTTTCTTTCTGAAAAATCTCTCTACCTTCTCTCCTCAGTCACATGACCCTGTGCATTTACTATGAAGCTTTTAATCTTGCTTCAGTTAGACAAGGGACACATGCATCCTAAGTCACTTTTGTGCTAAGTGTTATGACACAAGCAAAAAAATAAAGCAAACAAACGGATCTCACTGTTCTGATGGTTCAGCTATGGTTTAATGAGACAATTACTTACAGTTAAAGATTTCTACTAGAAGCCAGAGCTGGATTTCTTCTGAGGTATTGGTGAAAACCATATCCATGCACGATACTGATCCGAAAAGTGGCTGCTGCTGCCAGCGCTCCAGCCCGGTGACATGGTGCCTCAGCGATTCTCTTTACTCTTCTCATCCCACTGCCAAGCGGCAACATCACCGCAGCTGGCGGCATCAGACAGTGTTCTCACCGTGAGCTTCATTTGCTCATTTTCGCTGATCAGTGACCTCCAGCTGAGTTTTACTGCTCAGTAGATTATTTCTGCCTAAAAATGTAAATGTTTGTATGTATGTGCCAAGTAAAAGTATAGGGGCACAGGAGGGGAAGGGAACATCGATGCGTATCTGGGCGAAATCCAGTAATTCAGCTGCCAGATCAGGTAAGCAGCTTCATGAAGTTTACTCCCAGCTTCAGACTTTTGAACTTCATCCTAGACAACAAACACCGTGACAAGGTAAAGAAGCTCTGACTTCCAATTATATTATAAATAAAATAAATATAGTCATCTGGGCTGTATACTGCAGTTCTTTATATTTGCCAACGTCTTGATGAAACTAGTTGATTTGAATAAAATTCAAATACATGTAAATGTATTAGTATTAATTAGTCTGTCCTCAGCACCCATCTGATGTTTTTACTTGTTATCAGAACAGCCACAGAAGTTGAACTGTTAAGAAAATTGCTCAGTGAAGAATGATTTACGACTTGAGTTTCCTTGGTGTCTATGTCTTAGCAAATGCTGATTTTTCTTACGTTTTTATTTTTCATTCTACACAGCACCATTCGATAACCGTTTTTTCTTGCCAAAAGTTCTTTTGCATTGTGTAATAATAGAAGAACCAGGTACCTGGAAATGTAGCAAACAATTGGTAACTAAGAGATCAAATTATCTCTATTTCCATTTTATCATTTTGTTCTTATTTCATAAAAACATAATTTTTGCCTTTATCCAAACACCGCTCACCACAACTGCAGCATGAAAAATCAATGTAAATTTATAGAGGTCTGAATGTACAATCCATTTTCCTCCACTTACACTTCTCATCTCTTTATTTTCTTTTCTTCATGACTATTCCATTTTTTATACTTTCATATCAGACACTTACAGTACAGGATTAAATTCAGACTATCCAAATTGGATATAATGTCTTTTACTGAGAAGAACTGCAACTATGTTACATTGGGTCTGAATTATTTTTTATAACTGCTCAACGTCTTTCCACGTGCAGCAGAACTGAACCATTTGCAGTGAAAATGTAAGCAAGCCCCTTGTGTTAGGCACGGAGGAGCTTTCTCTTCCTTCCAGACCACTGGCATACAGCGGTGCTCCGAGCAGCCAGCTGCCATTAAGCAGCATGGCTGAGGGAAAGATTTGTTAAGCTATTTTGCTCTTTTAGGAGAGGCAATTTAAACTATAGATCCAAGAACCAGATTTTTCTGTTACACGATGCAGACACATTTTCTGTAATGATTCTTATCAAGTCATATAGTACTTCCCGTGCAGAGGTCATAGCTCTTGTGATCAGTGCATTACACATGCTAGATGGAGAGATTTTACCGCTAGTATTTCACTTAAGCCAGGGATTGCAAGTAGGCTGCTGTATTAAATCAATTTTTTGGTTCTCATACAGTAACACAATAAAGTCATGTTAGGTTTTCCAGTACTGGCAAAGAAGGTTGAAACAAAATATCCATAGTCCGATGCAGATTTAAAACAGAATCGGTGCAAATTTAATGCTCCGATCACAGAGAATATAAATAAAGGATATTGGTGTTTAAGACAAACTCAGAAGACTAACTCCTGTCTATTTAATATATGCAACGATATATTTCCCTGCCCACATGTGATCAGAACTGTTAAAGATTACTATGTAATGCGTTTGGAAACAGGACATTAAAAACATACTTTTCTCCCAGTGGAAGAAAAACAGCAATTCCTGTTAAAGTTTTTTGCAAGCAGGAGCCCCTGCAGCCATGCGTCGGATTGCTGGGGCAGTAACCCGTGCTGATGTGGGGGCTGCACCGCTGCGTTACCAGCCTGGGCTTCCTCCCCTCCCCTGCTTGCGCCGTATTGCGCCGTCAGGGCCTGATCCTGCCACCCGCTGCTCCGCAGCAGCTGAAGACGCATCGACGTGGTGATGCATGTGTGCATGTGGAGACGGGCAAGTTTTGGCACGACCAGGCTGCTCCTCCTGTGCCTCACTGCTTAACCCGTCGTCCCAGCAAGCCGTGACCACTCCGTGTGAGTGGCAGCAGGTAAGCTTGGAAAAACCCAAAGCCGTACGACCTTTTTCTTGCTATTTCCCTCCAGGCCTGCAAATGAGTCCTCCTCAATTGCTACCAGCCACAGAAGTCCTAGGGTGGCAGCAACACATCACTAGGAGCAGAACAGCTCCACTTCCTCAGAGTTTTCCCTCCTTTTATGCCATAAATGCTACTATCTAAACTGGGCTTCCAGACAGAAAGCTGGTTGCCGTATAATACATTCGTCTTCTTTCTCCCCTCTCCGTTGCTTGTATATTCACTGCTGGGTCTAGCTTCTAAGGAAGAGGTTACTGTCTGAATTAATGCCATGAGTCAGTGGGAATAGAGTCCAAAAAAATGCCCATATTCTTGCTGTTAACACACTGAAGAGTATGTTATGCTAAAGTTCAGCTGCCAGCATTTTCATTTATTCTGACTCCTACTTCAGGGAAGTGCTGAGGTTATTTCTTGAGCAGTCAAGGCAATTTCACTGGACCATGAAACAACTGAGCTTCTGTGCTGAACTCTTATCCCCAGTCCATAATAAGTGAGACATAGCATATACAGGGAATAAGGTACAATTGAGTACATTCAGTTTATATTGTTTCTCAGAAAAGCTTTAAAGCAGCAGACTTCGGCTGTGAGACTACTTCTCCTTCAGTGTCCTCCCACCAAAATGACTACACAGCAGATGTTTTGTTAAGTATATTTTCTTTGACACATCACCTTTTGCTTGGTTTTTGCTGGTTTGATTGTTCCTGGATTACTTTTTTGGAAGAAATTTTTCTCTTTTTCCTAGCCAAACTATCAATGAATGTCTTTAGAGAAAACAGACCTTTTCAGCAATAGTTTGGTTGCTCTCTCTTGAGTTGAATGATACAAAACCTCTCTGAGCAACAGAGAGGCCTGAATGGATTTCATTATAATATGATGTAAAATATGGGTCTTGCGCAGTCATAATCATGCACTTTCACAGCAATTATTTCCTCTCCTGATTGGAAGAGGACTGTGCCTTGGTGAATCATTGTGAATATAAACCACGTGACAGTTCATTAAATCAGTATGAGAAAAGTAGTGCAGTAAAACCAATGTCCATACTGCAAATGAACTGTGGCAGCTTCAAAACTGAAAGTGGGTCAGCTGAGGTGCACACAGAGCGAGCCAGAAGGTGACAGAGGCATTTAGAAGACCATGGGCTGCAGCAGGAGAGCACTGGGACTACCAGCATAGCTACACATCCTCCTTGCACTGACACCATAGTTAAAAAAACCAACCCAGCCTGCCCAGAGACATTGAATAAACTTGCTTTGTTTACACGCCTTTAAAAAAAGATTCAAGGTGCAGTCTGGAGGTTCGGTATCTGTTATCGTGCTTTGTCTTCAACTGCTGGTCATCTGCACAAACTAGCGAGAACTCCCATGGGCAGGGAAGCCAAGTCCACCTGTGTGGGATGATTGGGCCAGGGTGCTCTGTGGGTCTGCATCTCAGGGATGAGCTTTTGTGAGGATTTGCTGATGTCAAAGTGCTGTAAACGATTCTTGGGGTTCCCCTACCTTCCCCACAAGCTGCTCTCATGAGGCATTTGGGGGCACTCTGTCACACACATGGCTGTGACTGAGCAGTGAGTTTAGCACGCATAGGGAGGAACAGAGAGACACCCCTAAAAAGGCGGAGAGTTGGCGTGCTCATTTGGGCCTTCCCTCTAGAGGAAATCAGGCCAAAACCGACTTTTATCGCAAAAAAATCTCCAGAAATATATGCTGTGGTCAAGTGTCAAATTCAGAAAACATCAACCCCAACACAGGAATTTGGAGAAAAGTATGGCTGCAAGGAAATACTTTCCCATAAAAAATGGTAAAATGCATAGCTTTAGGTACCACAAAAGCAAAAAATGAAGATGCTGGAATTAATAAAAGACTGTCCAGTTGCAAGGGTTAATTTCTTTTTCAGTGATAAACTGAGCTGGATGGTGCCATAAACTGATCAGGAGCTTTTGTAAAGTTTTTTTCCCCCCCCCTGTACAACAAGACAGACTGCAGACTGCTAACGCAGCTTTGTTTACACGTTCGGTTCAGTCAGCTGACGGCCACTACCACATGTGAAGCGAGACACAGGTGATTTCTTCCCAGAAAGGGAATTTGTCCAGCCTTAAGCAGAGTTCCCTCAAGAGACCACTGGTAATGGCAGACAGCACTGACCTAAAAATACCTGGTTGCCAAAACAAGATCGTCTCATTTTCCTTTGCAGTCTTGGCCAAAAGTCAAGTTCATTCTTCAAATCTCTTTGGGTTTTTTTTTTTTCTAAGGTTCCTGTGAGCAGTGATTAACAACTCCTGTACTCGTGTTGTGGCGATGGTGGTGTGATACTGGTGCAATCGTGCCAGCTCTGTCAGTCTAGACATGCAGGTACACATGATGTGCTCACACCCTGTCATCTGACAGGCCTGCAGGTAGCAGAGATGTATATCTCCTCAGTGAGTTTTAATAACCAAGGCGCTAAAGCTGTGAAGTACCAAGCACTTCCCACCCACCCTCTTCTTTGTCAGATTAAGCCTAAATCTCTCTGAATGTGTGTTTCTTTTCCAGGAGAATATTTAGGATATATTTAAAATCTTTCCTCTTTTACAGCTGCACAATTGGGTTCACTTGTTTTAACTGCAAAGCTGCTTCTCAGAGACCAAGAATAATAATAATGTAAAAACTATGAAGTTAATTTAAGATCTGGTGATGATGAACCGGTTTCAAGCAACTCTTCAGTGTTTCAGATGGACTCATTTTCAGACAGAGTCAGCTACAGCTGGGACACTTGGAGAAGTCAGCTCAGTTTTCAGGTGGTCACTTCAGTCTTCACTTCTCATACTTTTCCTTGGCTTTTTTTTCTTCTCTTCACTCCTTTTACATCTCTGTTCCTCCTAGCTCTTTCTCCCCTTCTTGTAGGGCTTTATCCTCTCCTCTTTTCTTGCTAACACTGTCAGCTGCAGCCACAGCACAAGCGGAACTAAACATTTTCTGTGTCAGCCCTCCAGGAATGAGTAGTCTAAGGCCCAAGAGCTGAGGAAGGAGAACGTGAAGGACCAGAGCATCACAGTACGGCCACCTTTTAGTCATTATCCCAGCCCTGGTGCGTTTGGATTCCTCTAACCACAGGCCTGATCGCCAGTGCCCCTGAAGTCTATTTACAACTTGTTTAATAATTTCCACCAGCTGGCCCTTATTGAGAGTGTCACTCAGTATTTATGTAACAATTTCATGTATCAAATAACATGGCAAAAAACTACGTCCTAACCAACTTTATTGTTTTTAGGCTGATAAATTTTTGTTTTTAATTAACAGGCATTTGTTGTCAGTAGTTTTCCTCTGGAGGTTCTCAAAACCCTGTTGGGAACGAGCATTCAAACCTCCTTTCTCCCCAGCAGATTTTGGATCAGGCCCCCAGTGCTGAAACACAGTGTTTGAAGGTCATTTTTCACTTCTAGGATCAACAACCTGGAAACAAAGGAGTGCAATTAAAATTAATGTCCCACACGGTTTAAAAAATAATTGTGAATGTCTTCGAAACCTGACATTTCAACTGGGAATGTAGTTGATTTAATAACAATGAAAAAGCAACAATCACATGAGGACGCTGCAGTCATATGATTTTTTTGCATAGTCAGTCACAGCTTTGACTTTGATATATGCTCCCTCTCCTTTCTGCCAGATGAGGGCTTAGTTTAAACAAGCCTTATATCCCTGAGGCTATTGCATTCACCTTTCTCCTCGGCTGACAGTAGGGGGGAGGGTTGGACCCAGCCAGGAGGGTGCTGAAGCACCGAGTCTGCTTATACAAGATGCACAGGACTGGACATCAGAGCCTGCGTTACTGAGAGAAGTGCTGGCTGGGATGCTCCGAGTAGTGACAATTACTTACACAGCTACCAGAAAATGCTAGAAAAATGGAAGAAACTAAAAACAAATAAAAAAAAATAAAAAGAGTAAGTAGTCACAGTTCTAAAATCTCCTTCTGCTGGCCAATCTCTTCATTCTGTTGACAGTGCCTTGGACTTACAAACTTTCATGTGCCCTGCCCAAAATAATAATGGTTTAGTGTTGCCCAACTTGCTGGTTCCTGGCTAGCCAGTGTCTCACTTGCCAGTGCTATACTTTGGAATCACTGAAACCACTACTGAACTCCTGTCTTGAGGACCGTACTTGCTTCTACGCCACGCCATCTCACCAAAGCTTGTCCTTTGCTGCAAACAAAAGCAAGAAACTTCACGAGGCTGCCAGGGTTGCCACAAAATTCAGTTGCTGCACTGCCTGAAGAGGAACACCTGGGCTGGTGAAGCATGGTGAACCTGAATTTGAACCGCTAAGTGCACTGTTTGCCCCTCTGCCTGTATTACCCTTCTCCTCCTGAGCCATTGGTTATACCTCATTGTTAGGTTGGGCAGCAAAGTCTATTTTTCCTTTATGTCTACACACCATGAAGTATGTACAATGAAGTACTTGTCTGTGTGTAGGTCATGGCAACTCGTGAGCTAGATATTGACTGGCCGTCACTACCTATGGTCTATGATCACACCTCTAACCATAGGCACATTGTATTGTGCAACTGTGGTCGGATGGTACGCACATGTGTCCACTAATGTTTAAATAACGTTTTCCTTAACAATCAACTCTGATCAGGATCCAAGTCCAGGGATGTGTTAGAACTGGCCAGTCTCCATTTAGTTTACAGTTGTTGTCCAGCATGTAGGGAGAGACTGGCTGTTGCAGTAGCACTTGCAAATCAGGCTGGGGCAAGAGTTAATTTGGACTTCTAGAAATAGGCATTCCTATTTTAAAAACAAATGAAGTACAAAAATTGATCATAGTGCAAAATTAGTATAAAAATGCCTGCGAGGTAAATGGTGTGGCTCTAAACAGGTCTCAGAAATCCCAGGGAATGCTGAAAGCAAAGGGAGTGAGTCATAAGCACATGAGCTGCAAGAAGCTGAAGACAAAATCATGCATCTCTGCTTAATTCCATCACATGATGAGTCCTGGGGCCCTTCATTTAATCGGAGAGCAGAGCTGCGGAGAAACTTCATTCTCACTTCTCAGTGGGGACCGGCGGAGTTCCCGTGTGCAGGCACCGGGCTCTCTCTGCTCCTCTGCGCACGCTGAGCCGACGCAGGGTCTCCGGCACCATGAGCGGTGTTCACCGCCACCTCGGATTCCTGCTCCTGACCGAAGCGGTGCTGTGTGCTGCCGCCGCACGTGAGTGTTTCCTTCACCCTGTCCTCTCTCCTTGCCCCTGTGGGTTCGACAGCCCAAGCCAGTGCAGTAAGAACGGCTGCTCCTTGCATGTGCAGCAAGTGCTGGAGCTGTGCTTGGGAACTGGTGCGAGACAGCTAGCTCCACCTCAGAATCACCTGGCTCTGGGTAGAAATGTCACCCGAGCTGGAGAAATACACCGAGAGCTGTTCAGTTATCTCTTTCCTGCGCTCCACAGATACACAGAGCTGACCGGAGCTAAGCCTTGGCTCATTTCAAGAAATTCCTAACAATATTTCCCCAGCTCAAGCGTGGCTAAAAAGGCAGATGCAGAATGGACTTCTCCCATGAGTGTGCCCAGCTCAGCTGTGGCTGGGAGAGGCCAGGTCAGAGGCAGTGCTTCCCACCGGGAGACCCACACCTGTGGATCCCCAACCTCAGGGAGGCTGATCAAGGAATTAGATCCTCAGACCACGATGGGCAGGCAGTGGGCTGGTCCTCTGCTTCTTTCCAGGCCCCCAGCTTGACTCAAGTCTTAGAGGCTGACTCCCTGAGCTCAGGTCTGGGAACACAGGAATGGGATTTTAGGCTCAAATTCCAGAATCTACAGTAAGGAAACCGAAGACCTTAAAAGCTGAGGTCCAGCTGAGCATCCATTTAGCCTTGTACCTGTCTCCAATGGGAAACAATAATGGACGTATAACTGGGCAAGTGCATACTGGTATTTCCTCAGGACACTTTCCCAGCCTCTGATGATTTATAGCACCAGAACTGCCTCTGTCAGATGCAGAGTCATTGTATTTAACAGTTTTTACTGGACTTTTCTTCCATCCGTTCATGCACTTGGGTTTTGATCGCAAGCCATGTATATTTTTGGCACACACAAGATCCTGCCAGCAAGAAATTTCACACCTTAACTGTGCCTTACATGAAGAAATATCTTTTATGCGCTTAGAACCTGTAACCTGCTGGTTTCATTTGATCCTCCTTAACTTTTGTACTTTCAGAAATAGTGACAAATTGCTTCTTCCTCCATGCTGTTCGTGATTCTGTTTTTATATTCTCCTCTGTCACCTCTTCTCCAGGCTCAAGACACAGTCTATTTAGCTGTGCCTCATAAGGAAACAATTCTATCCCTTTGCAGCATCCTCGCCACCTTTTTCTGTATTTTTTTTCAGTTCTCTTATATCCTGCTTGACCTGTAGAGAACAGGGTAGCATACAGTATTCAACACATGAACACACATGAATTATACAATTCTGTAATGACATTTTCACCTTCATTCTCTATCTAGCCTTTCCCTAGTTTTTCGACTACCAGTGAGCACTGTATTCAAAACTACGAGATCTCATTTCTGAGTGGCAATAGCTAGTTTAGTCTGTCATTCTATAAGTAAAGTTACATTTACCTATGCGGAATTTCATATAGTTTTATTCTTGAGTCATTGAGTCTCACACAGTCCTCCCCTCTACTACTTTAAGACACTGTCTTCAGCAGATTAAAGAACTTTACTGTTTACCTGTTTTCCAGTTTATGAACATCTTAAATTATTTCAACAATTGAGAAAACTGGCTACTTATGCATAACTTTTGGTTCATATATCCTAACCAATTATTTATTAATGTGAAATCCCTCATTCTTATCCCACGGTAACTTAGTTCCTTTAAGTGCCTTTAGCGAGAGACCTCATCAAATGCTGTCTGGAACTCAAGCAGACTATAACAAGCAGGTCAGCCTTGTTCCCATGCTCTCTGGCTCCCTCAGCGAAACTTGAATATATTTGTGAGGAATGCGCTCCTTTTACGGCATATCATATTAATCCACTGTATCTGCTAATTCTGTTCTTCACTGCTGTTTCTACCAGCTTCTCCAATTTGAGCCTCAAACTTTTTGTAACCCTCTAAACCTTCCCTGGAAGTGTTTTTAAAGAGTGTCATGGCATTTGCCAACTTTCCTTTCTTGGCCACTGAAGCAGTTTTAAGCAAGATGTTACATGCTATGGTTAATAGCTCATTTATTTCATTCTTGAATAACTTCCATAATTTTTGAGCCATCCTATCTAGACAACTTCATTTTGTTGACTTGTTCTATTTTTTTTTTGTGCCAACACTTCATTTTGAGAGAGATTCTCCATCACTGTAAAGAAAAATTCTAGCACAGAAACCTCTTACACTCCTCCTTTGTGAATGAAAATGTAAACTAACATATTTGACTTTCGTGCTATCCCTTTACCTTCCCTGAATGCTTCTTTTGTATCTACATAATCTTTTGGCCCTACAGACTTTCTGGCAAGTTATCCACTACTTTTGTATTCAAAAAAAAGATTAATTAGTAGGTTTTATGTTTTTGCAAGTTGTTCCTCAAATTCTTTTTTGCTCTGCTTTACTATGTTTCTATATGTAACTTTAGAAAGATTACATTATTTTCTGTCTTCTTAGCTTGGCTGTAACATCAGCCTTTTTACTTCTAATACATTTTCATCCTCTTTAGCTAGGTCATCTTTTTATTTCTAATACATTTTCATCCTCTTTAGCTAGGTCATCTTTTTATTGCTGTTATTCTAACATTGGCTTTCATTCTCTCATGGCTAATACACTATCACGGGAAACACTGAGCTTCTTGTCTTTGCTACATTTTTCACCAAAATGAAAAACAGAATGAGAAGATGAAAGTTAATCAGAGTATAAGATCTTTTCTCCTATGATCACCTCACCAAAACTATTACAGTAATCCGCTCCTTAGAGTGTAATATTACTCTATTTTGAACTGAATTGCTCTAATTTTGGTTATGACCAACATCTGTTCTTGAGTGTTTTTCATTGTTAAAGAAATTCATTAAAGCTTTTTGTTCCTTTAAATTCAGCAACTGAAAATCTTCAGTTCCATGTGTTAGAGAAACTAGTGCTGAAGTATTTGCTCATCTGAAAAAATGTCTTTTGTCTTGTCCTGAAGCTTGTGAAATGTTTTATATTAGATTGAAATAAACAACGCACATCAGGGAGGCACAGAAATGCCTAAGGAGCTTGTGATTTAGAGGCAGTGACCACAATTATTACCAAAGATGGACAAGAAAATTACTTCTGAATTCAAGGATTGTTAATGAAAATTCAAAATTAAAAGCATTTATAAAATTAAAAGTGTTCCAGCTCTTTTTGGTGAATTGAGCATTTGGGAAAAAAAACAATGATTGAAATGTTCTGATCTAACAAAATCCAAACATTTTTATTCATTAAATAATTTTTAGATAAAATCAAAGAGAATGGGAAAAAGAAATTAGGAAAAATCCCTGGCCACTTACTTTCAAATAAGATGATGCATGAATTTAATGACCTAAAATGTAATTGAACTTGATAAGCCTTTGTGAAATACTTTTATACTTTGCTAATTTGTTTTTTTCCTGAGAAAAGTTTCTGAAGGACATTACCCAACTCTTCTTCTGACCAAGACTGAAAACAATACAGCATGGGATACAGGCCATTAAGTAAATGCCAGTCATGATGTTATGTTATGCTTTGCTCACATCAAAATACATTAAATCTGCAGGGAAGACTGGATTCAAGTGATTTAAGTGAGACTGTGGGGAGTTCCTGAAGGAGCAAAAGACCGTGAGAGAATATGACTCTGAGGGCAAAATCTGTTTTCCTTGAACCTTTCAGTCCTCGAGACTGGGGAGAGAGCTACCAGCATCAGTTCAGAGTGACCATTAGGATGGGACTGGTCAAGAGATGACCTTCCTGCCCAGCAGAAATCTCACTGGGCAATAAAACACCAAGAGAAAGCGGGTCCTCCTTCTTCTTCAGTGCTGTTTCTCTGGTTCTCCCTTGCAGTAAAATTAGGAGTCACATGCCCATAAAGACCATGCTTAAACTGGCTACACCTGTTCTGTGCCTTTTCCAAAACTGGGAGACATTCCAACACAGCCAGTTACATTACAGCACACAGGGCCATTCTTGCCCTTCTTACAGGTCTCTGCATTTTCCTTGAAGTCATCCAACTCTTCGCTGCGCTTGGGTACAAATCTCAGAAGCATCCAACACAGCTACCTTTAAAATAAAGCCATGAACAGCAGAAATCCTAACTCCCTTGATGTTGTGACAGAATGGCACGCCTAGCAGTTACCTGATTAACATGACAGAGTTGTTTAAAGCCCCCAGGCTTTAATGGAACTCTGCCGATGAGCCTACTTACAAACATATTTCTATGGCATCCTACAGTAGTTGACATGTTCCTACAGGTTACTTGGATATTTACTTTGTTTTTCATTATATGTACTTCATGACAGAAAGAGGGATCCTAGAAGGCCTGGGAAAAGTTTGAGCCCATCATTTGTAGTAATATGAGAAGAGCGAGCTTATTAAAGTTACTTAATATCTGAGCCATTTTAAAGTAATAGGCATGAAGCTAATACGTTTTTGTTGTTATATTATAAACACATTGAATTTACTATTCAGCTCTAAATTTCCTTTTCTGGAAATACCAGCTTCTGTTACAATTGGTTCCACCCCTCCCACCCAAACCACCAGCCAACTCACCAAAGCAGCTTCACTGGGTCAAAATTAATTCCTGGCATAACTTCCATTAGAGCACAACTCAGACACAGAATGAACTTATCCTGTTAGCCTTTTACTCGTAGATTTATTACCAGGCAAGCACAAAGCAGTCAGCAACCAAGCAACCTGTGTACAACTAGCCTGATTGTTGCAGGGTTATGTCCATTCATACAAACAATTGCTCTGGTGTTGTCAAAATGTTGTAAACCTTTTTATTCTTTCTCTGGAAAGCTTGCAATAGTGCAAGTATAAAAACATCAGTCTGTCAGTAGTGGAATTGTCTTTATGTTGGTTATAGTTGATGTGTTTATAGCTGTGATGATAAAATTCTGTAACTTTCTACTGGTGAAGAGATTTCTAATCAGTACAAGAATGTAGTTGTAATAAGAAGGCTGTTCGGCACAAGAGCAATGTCTTTATAGAGTGGTGGGAAAAATGCTATTACATTACATGTTCGTTTTTCTCTCTAGGGTTTCAAGATGTGCTGAGCCACGGAAGAACTTCTGTCACATCCTACAAGAAGCTACAAGGCTGGTCTAGTGATCAAAATAAATGGAATGAAAAGCTTTATCCTTTCTGGGAAGAAGGAGATCCCAGATGGAAGGACTGCTGGAAAGGTGATTGCACATAGGCATTTCAAAGACACTGAGAAAATTGGCCAGAAAACCCACCACACTGAAGAGTGCAGGTGCTATAGTGCTTTTTCACAGATGCAATATCCACCACTGCTGCAAGGAATAGCAAATTAGAGATGATTGGCTTTGGTACCATTCCCAGTACATTGTCTGAGGAAGCAGAACAGTGAGTTGTTACAGTGAATGCTTTCCCATGACTCATAGTCTCAGACATCAATACTTATCAAGCCATATTGATGACCAGGGCTCTAGGACAATCCATTAATTGAAACATGTCCTGGAGGACAGGTAGCTTCAACTGCTACCTCAGTAGGGCATTGTGGGCTTCAGTTTGCCAACTTCAGTGAAGGCCCTGTTTATCATCACCCCATCTGAGCTGAGGTCTAAAGGCTGCACCCCTGGGGAGAAACAAAAATATTCTCCTTTGGAATATACTGACCCCCATGGGTAAAAAACCGTATTCTTAGCTCTAAGAAGTAAATGAATGACAGACCAGTAAGTGATGTGGGGGGATATGATGAGTCCCTCTGATTGTTCTAAGTTGAGGTTTTGATAAGAGTGCAAGCGACTTAGGAGCACAAAACCCCTGGGAAACAGAGGAATCAATAAAGCATTTCTAATGTAAATAGTGCACAGCTGAAGGCAGCTGCTGTTCTGATGCATCCTTTATTGCACTGAAGACCAATTTTCTTTTATACAGGTGGAAGGGTGACAGCCAAATTGGACACTGATAGCCCAGCACTGGTAGGATCCAACGTGACCTTTGTTGTGACTCTCCAGTTTCCCAAGTGCCAAAAAGAAGATAATGATGGCAACATAATATACGAGAGAAACTGTACCCAGGGTAGGTAAAGGCAGTCTCCCTGTGCTATATACCCATCTGACTATGGTGCTGGTGTGAACACGTCATGAATCTTTGAAAACATCAGAGGCGCACTCTATGAACAACAGCCATGTTGCTTTTAACTGATAACTACATGCATGTCTAACCTGTGCCACACCAGTTTCTCTCCTCAGAAGATCACTGTGGTATTTTCACTGTTCTGCACCCACTATATATAATGACCAGGTAATTTAAGATTTGCCTTCACTATAAAATTGCCTTCCCAAAACAGTGATGTTAATTTCGCTTCCTAACAAAACTGTTACTGCTTTTCAGCTCAGTCATAAGGTTGCAGAGTTACACTGTTTTCTTCCAAATTTATAAAGCTGTCGATTTATAAAATTGAGATTTTTTTTTTCAGTTAGGAATTGTAGAACTCACTAACCATCATCTGCATCTTGAAAAACCCTCAAGAAAGAGTAAATCGCACATTCCCACATTTTAAGAATTAAAAACAAACAAGAAAATAAATCATTTTAAAATCAAGCAATCTTTTGATCAATCACCTTTTTTAATCTTATTTATAGTTACATGGAGCAAAAAACCTATCATCATTCCAATGTTTGAGGCTACCAGATCCAGAGTGAAACAGGGCTGTCGTACATTTCTTCCTCTGAATTCATAAATGTTCAACAAAGTTTTTTACTGATCAAAGCGATTTCATTTCCAAACATATCAGCAATTTTTTTTGTCAGCCTGAGTTCTACTTTTTGACTGTCTAATGTTTTGTTAACTGCTGATATCCATTCTCTACTTAATATCTGTTGTGTTGTTTGGGGAAGGAAGCTGTCCTTTTATTATTTAGAAAGGAACTGAAATTCATGTCTAAGTTATTTAAAGGTGCCATAGAAAACTTTTCTGACAAAACAAACTAAGTCACTTCCTCAAGTGCTTCCACGGCTGCTATTTCTACTTAAAATTTTAGATTCTGCTTGCCAAATGTTCAGGTAGCCCCACTAACTCCATTGAAAAAGTAGCATCCTGTGTAGTCAACAGCAAGTTTTCAGCAAGCAATTTTAAATCATGTTTGGCCCATGAGACAGTAAAATTTTTTTAAGCTTCTAAATAAAACAATGCCAAGCCAGAACAATCTGGTGTTTACATTAAAAACCAAACAAAGCACAATCTTAGAAAACCAAATGTCAGTCTAAAAATACCCCACTTAAGCTGTTGTTTAAGTGCAATAACTGCTATAACCTGGGGTGCCTGCCTCCTGTTTCCTGACTTTCTGCACATTTCTCAGTTGACCGGGAACATGTCCTATTTTTACACTTAGATCCTCCAGCTTCCCAGGATCAGCAAGTCTATGTCTACAACTGGACTGAATGGATCGACAACTGTGGCTGGGAAAACTGCACAAGCAACCACAGCCATAATGTATTCCCCGATGGGAGACCTTTCCCTCATTATCCTGGCTGGAGAAGAAGGAACTTCGTCTATGTGTTTCACACGTTTGGTTAGTGCGGCAACATATCCCTTGGTTTGGCTGATGCTACAAAGATTATTTTCACTCTGTACACTAACTCATTTGTCGAGTATGTTTTAGTAAAAGTTCTTTAAAAAGAATTCCATGCTCTTGAGTGGACATCCTAAATTCATTCCCTGCTTTCCAGAGAGGTTATTAGCTGCTCAGTCTGGAAATCACGGATTACCAGGAGATTCTCCTTCTTCTGCATTCACAGTACTACCACTAAAGAAGATTAATTTCCTTTCAGTAATACTCAAGACCATTTCCTAGGAAAACAGAGGGTCCAAGCAGTCAGTCAGATGTTTTGTTGACTGCTCATTGCCACTGCAGATTCTTAAATTTAAGAGAGACCATAGTGCTGTATATCTTCTGATCAGTTTAGCGGTGCAGCACTCCTTGCCTCTGGGGAGGTGAAAACTGCCACTGACCGTGTGGTACTGGTCTGGTCACAGATGCCGAGCTTCAGTATCGGTTGGGCTATTCCTGACATTGGCTACATACTAAACCTTAGTATCCTAAGTTAGCTTGGCTAAATCAGTATTACCATCAATATCAGCATGAGTAATAATAGTAATGTCCCAAATTTTGTGTAGAGATGATACTATTTACCTACCTCAATCAGCTGTTACGATGAAGCAAGCGGTATTATACCTTCTTGCTACACTGAAAGCATACAAACACAAGATCACTTAAAATGCCTAAGAGGTAACACCATCCACTACATAATCCTAATGACTTAATGTAATTGCTTTGGAAAGATATAGATGCCTTGGCAAATTTCTCTTAGGTTATCAAAATTTGGGACACCTTTCTGACACCTTCAAAAAAACCACAGAAATAACAGGAGTAAATACATTGTAAATGTGTTCAGTCCTCCAAAAACACCTGCCAGATAACTGAAAGACAATTCTAAACTATTCATTTTGATTTAGACAATCCAAGATTCACAGAGATATTGCTTCTCTTAAAACGACTCGTAGCTAGGCTGAAGGGGTAAACAAATTATAAGTTCATGTTCTGTTTCAGGTCAGTACTACCAAACAACTGGACGATCTTCAGTGATGTTTTCAGTCAGCACAGCAAATATGACTCTTGGCAAACATGTGATGGCGGTATCCATTTACAGGAGAGGGCACTCGGCATATGTTCCAATTGCAACAGCAAGTGCCATTTATGTTGTAACAGGTAAGCATGCTGGAATAAATTGTAATAAAATACTAGAGGTATTTGTTGCTTAGCTGTTAGAAGAACTCAGCACAAGCATCATCTGGCATGAAAAGAAGACATTGGCCTGAGAAAGGTTTTTAATGTGGATGTGGAATCTCTGGTAAATTGCCTTGAGTAGTGTAATTTACCTTTGTATCTAGCTCAGTTGTCATGCCTCTACTTTGTAATGAAAAATGATTTACGAGAGGAAACACAATCTTCCACAGATGCCTGTGATTCCTCATTTCTTCCCATACTTTTCTGGGTAACACTTTCCTACTGACATTCACTCCTCAGATCAGTAAATCGAATTAAAGTAGAAACCCGTGTTAATGTCTCACATTCTGACTGTTGCTCTTCAGGGACTTTGGAGCTGTTTGTTGTTTGCAGCCAAGTATGTATGCTTTATTTATTTACTTCTTTTTTTTCCCCTCCAGACAAAATTCCAATATTTGTGAGTATGTTCCAAAAGCATGACCGCAACATCTCAGACTCCATTTTTATCAAAGACTCACCAATCACATTTGATGTGAAGATCCATGATCCCACCTACTATCTTAATAACTCTGCCATCTCCTACAAGTGGAACTTCGGAGATGGAAGTGGCTTATTTGTAGCCAGCAGTTCCACTACTTCTCACACCTATACTCTGCAAGGGAACTTCACTCTGAATTTAACTGTCCAAGCCATTATACCTGTACCTTGCCAGCCAGTAACACCCACTGCACTACTGCCCACCTCAGCAGGTAAGAGTTTATTGAACAGCAGTGGTATTAGAAGCTATGCTAAAACTCTACAGTCTGGTATTTTAAGTTCATATCTTTAGAAGTTTTACTGTCATCAATGAAAGAGCTGCAAGGCTCTGCAAACCCTCTATAAATTGGTTTAGAGACAGAAGCAATAAGCATAAACTCTTCTATGATTCTACAGTAGGCATCACTTACACATTTAACACATTACATATCCAGTTCTACTGCAACAGTGACAGCATACAGAGGTCTTCAGATGGACATGCAGTACATATAAATTCGGGTTTACACGTTCTACCGCACCAGGTCAAGTGGCTTTAGCCTTGCCTACTCAGGTTCATCTTCTGAGGTAAGATGTAAATTTTATGTGAGAAAGAGGTATTTCGGAACACTCTTACAGTCAGTTCCTTTCTGGTTTGCATTAACTTCCACCCAAAATTAAAAGAGATTGGATTGAACTAGAAGAAAGTTACTCATATTCCAAAATATGGGATTTCCACATGGCATTAACCCAGAATGGCTTTTCCACTTTAAATTTATGCACTATCATTTTTCAGAATAACTTTCATTATGTTCAGCATTGGTTTATCATCTCAGGGGGCTTTAAGGTTTGTAAAAGGCCTGCAGTTTCAGCCTGGGTAGTTATAATACTACTACTATTAAGTTATAACTGTGGCTATATTTTTCAAATTTCAGAATTTTAATATGTGCTTTTACCAAAATGTTGAGTGAGAATGAAAAATGAAAGGAAAGATATAATTTTCACTACTTCCCCTCTTCATTTTTCCACTAGCTGTAATGTAGAGCAATGGGAAAATGTCTGCTATTAAAGAGAGCATTTTAAACCTTTTATTGGCCTTTGGATTTCTTCTATAATCGATTTGGGAATTTTAAAGAAGTGTTTAATTATATCAAACCTTTCAGTCTCACTTTTATTTCACAGAGATGGGTGACTAGCAATGTGGCTTTTAGAGTAAGGCTACCCAGGCCACTCCAGGGTTCTATGCTGGGCATGTGTGTTTTCTTTAAGCCTTTTTACATACAGATACATACATGACTGCACAGCTGCAAACCAAAGTCACTAATGACCTATGTAATGAATGCAGTTGAAATATATGGCTATGTTCAGAATACCTCTAAGCTGAACTTGTTCTAAAGCTGTGTGTCTATTCTTTCTCCCTCAACTCGACAGTAACGACCGGAGTACCTTCTAATTCAGACACTTCTACCGCTGTCGAGTCAATGGAAGATAATCCTGATGGAGGCTGCCATATTTACAGAAATGGATACTATAGAACTGGTATCTCTATCGTAGGTAAGGATGTAGGTCAACACCTGAAGAGAGGAACGGGGTTAATAATGTACAACAATGTATGGTAGAGATAATTTTTCTTTAGGCTTCCCTTTATCAAATACCTGAGACCCACAATAAGATCTTTATCTTGGACCTAGCTGACATTTTTAAAGATTAATGTACAGACAGCTAACTGGCTGACTTTGGCCTCTTTACATGCTCTGCCAGGACCTAGCAGCGGAGGTTATAGCCCTTCGGTTTCAGACACATGAGGCTGGGCCTTGGTCTGGATGCCTGCTGATGGCTGCCCCCATGCTACATGTGGCGTTTCCAGGCACCTGGGCTGGAAAAAGGCTGGCAGGGATGTGCACCATATCACTACTTTCTGTATCATCAGCTTCTGAACCTGCCACACCTGAAGCATACCGGCCTGGGGGGGTCACATAAGGTTGAATTGACCTTAGCATGCACAGAAGTCACGGGTAGTGGGAAAAGGAATTAACTGTAAAATAAATAAGTAAATAATAATAATGGAAAAATAAAGTGGAGCAGAAAGGAGCAGCCTCACCGGGAAAGCACTGGAAATTTTCTCAGCTTTCAAACCCTTCAAGAGGAGTGCTAAGGGAGGGAGGAGGTTATGGAAAACAAGACCTGAACTGAGCATCAGCCAAACATTTGAGGTTCTATACACACAGACTTCAGAGCTTGTCACGTGCCCTACCATTGACATCTGTTTCCTCTCCCAGAGGGAATCCTTGAGGTAAATATTATTCAGATGATGAGCATCCAGATGACAGAAAGTCAAGCTGAAAACTCACTGGTTGACTTTGTTGTTACCTGTCAAGGGAGGTAAGTGTGTGAATGAAACTGTCAATCTTCCCTCTTTAAAAATAATTAGGTGCTGGAACGCTGTCTGCACTTAGATGCAGCTGCACGAACAAAAGTTGGGAACTGCAGTGTTTCTATTTCTTGACTGGAACTAAAGATAATGCAAGTCTCATTTGTAAACTATGGCAACAGAGGTTACTGCCAGGTTCTCAGGATTCAGAACAAATGTCAAGCTTCAGTAAAAATAAGAGAACTAGACAGTGGGGAGAAACCAGTCTATATTTTCCTGGCCAAGACAAGATTTCAGCGCTTACTGTAAAATGGGAAGCAGTCTACTGAAATTGGAAGAAAACCCTTTCTTTTTGGCCATGATTTTTGACACTTAAACGGGTGTGTCCAAGCAATTTCTTGGATAGGAAAACATTGCAGTAATACTTCTAGCTCCTAGAAGGGGATTACAGTTGAGAGGACTGAGAAGTACAAGAATCATCTTGGTAATACAACTGGAAAACAATTAACCTCTCTTAAGCTAGCGTTTACTTTTTCGGCACATGATACTACAGATAAGAATCTGCATTCCTTTCTTAATGATGTGTATTACAGGTGATTTGAGGCAGGTAATTCTTTGATCACCATAAAATGTTAAATGAGATATAAAAGAAGCAGATAATTTTATAGATTGTATATATCCATTTTATGTAAAATCCACATGTATGTATATAGAAAATGTATAGGTATATATAAAATACATATATAATGTATCAGTAAAACCACTCTTAAATCACTATAGTGCCACTGGTTTCAGTAAACAGGCACCAGCATAAAACTGGGGCATCAGTGCAATGTGTCTATGAACTGGGTTAACAGGACTCCACAGGTGTAATGTGTTCTCTCTTCCCATACCAGTCTCCCCACAGATGTCTGTACAGTAGTTTCTGACCCGACGTGCCAGGTGTCCAAGAGTGTGGTATGCGACCCCATCATCGTCACTGATGAATGCCTACTCACCATCAGGAGAGCTTTTGAGGAACCTGGAACATACTGTATAAACATCACCTTGGGGGATGACACAAGTCAAGCCCTTGCCAGCGCACTGATTTCTGTAAATGGAGGTGAGTCTACACAGAGCAGACGCGGGTTGTCTGTGAATAGCTTCTCCCTGTGGTCATTTCCCTCCAGTGGGGAAGAGCACAGGAATTTATATGGCATTTTTATTATGCCTGGAGGCCTCAGCTGAGACTGTGCCAGCTTGTGTGAGAGTCCATGCAAAGATAAAGGACGATTCTTTCCCTACAGGAATTTTAGATGTTACAACTTGGTTTGATTTATATTTACAATCCAATGAGTATAGTAATTACACAAACCCTTCAGTATTACAGAATATGAACTGTTCTTAAGCCATAATGTATTTTTCCACAGAATAACTCTGTTGGGCAGAAAAGCAGGTGGGGGACATACCAGCCAGCCTACTCCACACATGGAGAAACAGAGAGGAATTCAGTTCACTTGAGACAGAACCAAAGTCTGCAGCTGAGCTGGCTGCCCTGGGCCCTCTTTGTAGCTCATTGACCTTGACCAAGTTTCTATTTCTACATGAAGATAAGATGAAATAGGTTCTGGAAAGATCTGTGTAACATTCATTGACTACAGAGCCTGCCCAGGGTGACTATTTCAGAACAGGAGGTTTACCTTTTGTTGGATGAGTATCAATGTGTCTTGCTCACGGTTGCCCAAGCAGTCTTTGACAGACCCAGGTATTAAACTGAGCCTCAGTCAGAAGTCTAAATGATCATGCTGTCTCTCTGCTCCCACTCCATTGCCCTCCTGACCTCCCACTGCAATGCCATAGTGACTCTTCTGTACCAGCCAAGCAACTGACCCTTTGCAGTCATTTGCCACAGTATTTTTGGCTGATTTGATTTAATCTGGGTATAAATTTAGCTGTACCGAAATCAGTTCATGATGACTAAGGCACAATGCCTGACCTGTAAGTGCATTCCAGCTCCTAAAGGTGAAAATAAGCATGCAGTAGCATTTTTCCAAACTGATGCAGTAGGATTTTTCCAAACTGTATTCACAGAGGCTAACTTTAGCCCAATAAGGCTGGTCTTCCTAGATTTCCTCCAGAGGGCAAAGCTAAGTTGTACTTTGGGGTTTCCACTACAATCAAGGCAGAATTAGGATCTAAGAGATGTTGCTGCTTTGAGTCACCTTCTGGAGGAGCCCATCTAACATTTGCAAATGTTTCTCATGTGCCACAATTTTCCACTCATTTTTCAAGAGAAGGCAAGTATTTATGAATTTCTGAAAATCCCGTAATTTGGTGCCTAAACATTGGGCCCTTGAAATTTGGCAGGACTGTGCCTGAGTTATGTAGACATTGCACAAAACATCCACTCTTAACTTGCTTAAACTGCTGTTGAGTGGGTTGCTGTCCTATGATTTAGACCCATCCCAACCACAGTTGCTTTGCAAACTAGTCCAAGGACCTACCTCATTCATAAAATAAGGTAAATCCCTAGAGTCTCAGCAAAAATAGTGTATAAACTAGGAAGGAAGTCAAGCCTTCACAAACAATTGTATCAACAAACTGAGAAATATATGAGGCACATGTAAGTAAAGAAGTAAATGGTAAACCCTGATTTGATATCTCAATTTTCATAGACAGCAATTATAAATTAATAACTGGAAAGGTAAGCCAACACACACCTCTAGGTTACTTCACTGTATAAACACTGTTGTTAAAATGAGGACCAAGAATGTGTCTCAGTATCAGTAAACTCGATAAAGGTACAGCCTGTGGACTGGAAAATTAAGATATTTAAAAAGAATACTTGTGATGATTTGGCTTCTTCCATCAGATACGATGGAATTAGGAGTAGATGCGAGTGAAATGGTTGATGGCAAACCAGAAGGCAGAGTTCAGTGACAGGCAGAGCTCAAAGTTAATTTCCCAGAATGAGCACATTAAAAAAGCAGAGCCCTCAGCTCCGGATAAGGCAAACAAGCCTAAGTCCATCAATCTCTTAGCCACACTCCGCCATCTTAATATACGGGACTGCAACAAACAATAACATTTAAGAAACTCCTTTCTATCCCCTTTCCCCCTGGTCATCATTCCTAAGAGAAAGCTGAAGGTGATTCTAACATTAAAGCTTATAAAGCGACTGCATCTCTTATACTCGCAGCGTAAAGGTTTCCCTGGCATAGCAATTGGCAAGGAGCAAACTAGCTGCACCTCATGGGGTGCCAGCAAGACCCTCTGTTCCCTTCCATGGTGGAAGGGCAGCCATGTGTCTCAGGAGCATGGCTCATACGAGAAAGCCAGCAAAGTCCAACTCAGACTCTGGTGGAACCGAGAAGTAAACCAATTAGGATGTGAAAGCACCACCTCCTGCCAAAGTCGCTGACCTCAAAGCTTAGCATATTAGAAGTACTAAATGTACTTCAATCCTTACAGCAATCAAGTAAAAATGATGTTTTCTTTAGAAAATGTCACTCACTGTAAAAAAGAGGTTAACATTTAATCAAACTACTTTCTGAACTCTAGGATCATCATCAGGAACGACAGAAGGTGTCTTTATCTTCCTTGGTTTGTTGGCAGTGTTTGCCGCCATTGGGGCTTTTGTCCTTTACAAGTAAGTTCCTAGTTTCTAGGATTAAGAACAGTTCAAGGAACTGTCAAAAATATTAGTTTAAATTAACACAATCAACAGCTTAAATTTCCATTAGCTATATTTTTGTTTCTTTTTTATTGTTGTTCACAAATATTCTGGCAAATATTCAAGAAAATCAGATTACTGGCTTAAGCCACAAAACCACTGGAAAACATGCAAATGTTAAAGACTTTCATAGAAAATTACATTTTGTGCTCATAAGCACAAACAGTAATACTAGAAGGCCTGGGAACTGCCTGGGAAATAATTGACAAATAAATTCTTTGGGAAAAAGGTGCTAGGCATGCAGGACAGTAGTTAACAGAAGCACATGTTACTGCATTATTAGCTTGGATGTTTCTCATGGAACTTTAAGACTGCACCAAGACTCCTGAGTCAAGAGTATGCTCACCCTTCACAGTCAGTGGTGAGAAAGAAACACCTCCACAGAGAACCAGGACTCCGCTAAGCAACGGAGCCTTCTCATTAACAAGGCCTTAGTTACCATGACTGACCTATGGCTGTTAACTGTTAGATGGGATCGAAGAGGGAAGGAGGAAACAGAATATATGTTATGAATATATGATTAATTCTCTTACGCACTGGTCACATGCTAAGTGTGAACTTTCATTTAAATGTCTTTCAGCAACTAACTGTGCACATTCCTTGCAGGAGATACAAGCAATACAAGCCTATTGAGAGAAGTGCAGGACAAGGAGAGAACCAGGAGGGACTAACTGCTTACTTCAGCAATTTCAAAGCAATTTTCTTCCCTAATAGCACCGAGAGAAATCCTCTCCTGAAAAGCAAACCAGGCATTGTTTAAACATTTAGTCTAACACTGACTATTAGATTACGTACAGAACTCGTATCTGAACTGTATTTTGATGGGGTTTTCTTGTTGTTATAAAAAAGATGGGGGTAAGGTGAAAGCACATGTAGATGGGATGGTAACTTTTGGGGGCTTGGTGAAATTAGAAATATTAAAATAGTCCTCCATAGGAAACAGTAAGATAGTTTTGAGCGCTCGCTTTTCTTGCTTGTGATCTAGGATACACTCTTCTGAATAACTTACACCCCCCCCTCTCCCTTATCTGGATTTTCTTACTTCTAGGTTAACTACCTGCAAACTAATCAGATCCATTCTAGGTTAACTACCTGCAAACTAATCAGATCCATAATCTGGAGGGGGAAAACAGGTTAATTTTAAAAAAAAACAACAAAACAACCAAAACCAAAACAAACAACTTGTAAATACTTAGTCTTAAATAGACAGTCCGGTATAGCTGCTTGCTGCCTTAGCAGGATTCACGCCTTTGCTAGAAAGACATGGGGGGCAGACACATGTTATGTCTGTGGAATGAAACGTGCCATGGCCTATTCCCAGGCATTGGCACTGAACCACTGACACTGTTACACTGTTCAGGAGGTCCTAGCACAGTCTTGCCCCAGGCGGGCTAGCTCCCCACCAAGCAAACCCCAGATTCTGGGAACCACCAGAGCACTGTTCCCCACCAGGAGTTTGGCAGCAGCCACCCTGTTTTGCAGGGTTCAATAGCATGGATGCAGCTCATTATATGCCAGTTGGCCTCAGGGCCAGAAAACAGGGCTGGACACATTTAGTTTCCTACTGGACATGGCTACCAGTGCACAAGTCTCACTACAAACTAGACCACAGACACCCGAGCAACAAGATGAGGCCCATCTGCTTGGCTCTCCCTGTTGAAACTTTTACTCTGAGTCCCATGTAAAATCCTTAGATGCAATTGCTGATGCCATCTTTGTCTCCTTTGTTTCCATTGGTCTTGGAGACACTGGACTGGCACCACTGCTCCCGAGGGCAGATATGTGCTCCATGTACAAGGGTCAGCAGAACAAGCGTTCTAGCAGGAAGGGGTAGCATTCAACACCCTTTTCCCCTTCTCCTTTCATTCCTCTCTCTCCTGCTGTAAAGATATATTAATTTCTGCTTGCTCCTCCATCCCTCTGTCTTTGACCACTTCATCAAATAAATGAAAACCCCAATATGAATAAAGCACTCTGCTCCAGTTTCTGCTTTTGCATGATGCAGCTTAGAAAGCATAAACTTCTGCAAAATGAATGTGCCTTCACTTGTTTACTCTATCTGCAATTCTGTGTTAAGAAAACTCACGTTGAGGCCTTTCCCAAGTGATCTGGTCTTCTAGCCATACATGCTCATCATTCTGCATTGTGGTGTTTCACAGCATGAAGGCTGGATTACTGGATGATGAGAAAAGGAGAGCACCTTATTTGTAGATGGGAAGAGGTTGCTAAAAGGTTTCACTGAGATAACAGACCAAAAATGCTTAAAATAGTTCATTTTCCATAAGAGGCTTGCTGTTAATATTAAAGGTTATAATCAAAATGAAATTAACTTTCATCTGGGGGCTGGGAAAATGACCTTACACAATCCATTTCTAAACACTGAATTCTTTGAAGATCTGTATTGCAATATAATTAGCTTATTTACTATGTCTTGGAACATCTCTGATACATATTGTTCTCAGTTCCTGTGGCGATATATAAGCATAAACGTATTTTCCTGGTATCTTAGCAGATCTGTCAAATGCTCGTCACTCGTAATCTGAATCCAGCCTTCACTACCACTTCCCCAGTGCGCATGGACACCTTTAAATGACTTAAGGATATAAAAAAATGCAGATTCCAACATACCTGTGAGATTAGTTCTTTAGTTCTAAAATTCAACAGTCTCTTTTCTTCTTCTGTTTCCAGGTTCTCCAATTATTTTAACTCCTCTGCGGCCATTTCAGCTATATTACTAAAAGCACCATACTTGCCATCGTTCCATCTTCCTTATAAGTAACATCCTATTGTCTAACCACAAATGGGCATCTAAAACTCTTCTCTGACTTAAGCAGAAAACACATTTCCTGCAAAAATTACTGCCTGAATGTTATGTCCTCTGTTATCAGTCAGACTGCTGACAGAAAGGACTGTAATTTGTATTTGTTGCTCTAGCTTGAGGCAGGACAGGGGTTTAGTGGAAAGCTTATGACCTGTAATGCAGCATGAAAAAATTAAATCTGTCACAGCTATAATGCTTAGGATCTGTGATGACGCAGGCTAGCACTGACCTAGGCTATATGCAGAAAGCATCTTGTTTCAGCAAAACACTGTGTGTTAGGAGCTCAGAGACAAATTAAGCTTTTGCATAGAAAACGGCTTTGGGGCGTACTTTAAGAACTTTTTTATCCTTTAACCTAAGTATACAGAATAGGTTACACTATCTTCCTTCAAATATCATGTCAGAATATTAATTTTTTATAATTTGATTTTGCCTTTTCAGCTGTAACTTCCATTTCATACATCTTTACTTTTATACAACAGAATCTACCTTCTGCACTCACAAATAAACCGTCTAATGATTTTAGAGAGTACATCTCCTTTGTCTCAGAAAAAGATACTGTCAGATAAGCAACTTGATGAGTTGCCTAATTACCAATCAAAACAGTATCTACCTCCAGAAAACACAACGGGATTTCCCTTAGTCTTAGTTCGCTTATGCACATCTGGTACGACTGTTGGTTACCTAGCCATTTTTGCAGTCTCCCTTCAAGTGTACTTGGGGCAATGGCACCACAAACCTGAGAAGTGAGGAGACTTTCTTAACAACCAGACGACAGCTGAGGAACCCCATTTCAGAACAGATCAGGATACAAATTAATTTCATGTCCTTCAAAGGCAAGAACAGCTGACAAATAACAGATTTGTGAACGTCGGCACATGTTACAAGACAGGTTTTGGGCATCCCCTTTGGAGAAATAACATCAAAGAATGACATCAGACATAAAGGCAGATCATCTTTAGAAAGAACATCTTTTCAAACATTTCATCAAGAGAAACGGAAATATTAGCTGGGTAACAAGTTTGTTAAAAATAATTGTAAAAAATGAAGTATTATTTCAAACAGCTTGTCTTCTTCCTCCCCCCTTTTCTTCTTGAACACTTCTTATAGCACCCAATTAAGAGACTCATCAGATGTAGCATATTTTTCTTACCAAAAGTATTTCTAAGCTGAAACTAAGGTTAAAACCTACCAGCCCCTGAAGGAATTGTAAGGGAATCAAACTTGCAAGAGACAACCAGACACTGTGGCCTGTTAGTATAACTGACCACCTCCAGTCTTGTACAGCGTACTCAAATTTCCTCTAAAGCTAAAGCTTTTATCACTACAGGTCTTTATGATTCACAAGATTATGCCTTTTAGGTCCTAACACCATTGTTTTATCATCATACTCGGTGAGGGAGGGAAAAACAGCCTGAACGGTAATTCTTTTATTTTATTGCCAGTGTAAATGCCAACATCTCTGGGGGAAGAGGGTGGAGGGAAACAGGTTTCTCCCACAGCAAGTACAAATGCTTGAACTTGCCTAGGTCATAGCTTTTTAACCCCTGACAACACTCTCTACAGCAAAACAAACATAGCAAGACTACTGCCTTGCACCCATTAACACTGTGTGAGAATGACACAAACGTAAAACACACGTTCCCAAGAAAAATATGTTGGCTTCAAACCAGCTGCAGCTTTTCAGGCAAAACCGTAGCCTTTAGCAGGGTGCACAAGGCTCGAACTGGGACCCGTGAGTAGGGCTCATACGGCAGCGCCCACGTCCTGCGTCTGCTCCTTTCCAGCTTCCCAAGCCACCACCGCAGCAGAGCGCGGGTTACCGGTGCCCAGGTCCCGTCGTCGTCCCCCCGCCCCGATCCCGCCCCTCTTACCGCCCGGTGGCTCAGGCACCCCTCAGAAAACCCTGACGCGGAGCACAAAACGGGGACCGGGAAGCCGAGGCCGAGCCACCGCCCGCCCCGACGTTCCTATCCACACCCCCAAACCCCCGCACCAGGGCTCCGACAGAGAAGCGGGGAAGCCCCGGGGCTGGGCTGGGCCGGGCCGGGCCGGGCCGTGCGAGGACGGCACTATGACGGCCCCGGCGGCCGCTTCTCGGAGAGGAGCCGCTCCCCGGAGAGCGCCCGCTCCCGCTGCGTCTCCCCAGGGCCGAGCACACAGCCGCCCCGCCACCGGCGCGGCACACCCGGGGCTCGGCCGCCGGCGAAGCTGCGGGGACAGCCCGACGGCCGCGGCCGCCGCCTCAGCCCGCCAGCCCCTGCGCGCGCGCGCCCAACGGCCCTGCCCGACCGGCGGCGGGATGCGCCAGTGAGGCGAGAGGGGCGTCGCCGCCGCCGGCCAATCGCTGGGCGGCTAGGCCGGGGAGGGGCGGGCCGCGGTGCCGGAGCTGCGGCGGCGGCGGCGGCGGCGGCGGCGGCGGGGGGCATGTGGCGGGTGGTGTCGGGGGGGCGCCGGCTGCTGCGGCCCCTCTCCGCCGCGGCGGGGGGCGCCCTCCGGCCGGAGCCGCCCCCCCGAGTGGCCGCGGCTCCCCGCGGGGGCTGCGCGGCGGCGCGGGGCGCGGGAGGCGGTGGCGGAGCCGGAGCCGGGGCGCTGGGGGGGGCGGCGGCGGAGCGGCGCCAGGCGGCAGGTAGGGCCCGGCGAGGGGCGGCCTAGCCGGGGGCGGGGGGGGGGGGGGAGGGGGACTGAGCCGCCTGCCGGGGTGAACCAGCGGGTCCTGTCGGTGCGCGACGCCGGTCGTGGTCCTTTTGACCTTTTCCCGCTCGGTCCTTCGGTCTGGTTCTCGGGTGACTGTGGAGTTTGATCGTTCTCGAGGAGTTCGGAGAGGGCTGCCGCAGGCCCGCGGCCTCGCAGCGGGTGAGGGAGCGCGTGTGCGGAGCAGGCCCGGCCCCGCCCGGCCGGTCAGGCACCGCTTCGAGCGCCCGCCAAGCCGGGAGCCCCGCGGGCGTCGGGCGCTGGTTAGCGCGGCGTCACGGCCTCCGCGGCGTCACGGCCTCCGCGGCGTGGGCCCAAGCGCGGGCGCGGGGCGGCGCGGGAAGGAGGCCGCCGACCCGGAGGGCCTCGGCTCCGCCCTGCGCTCCCCCGCTCTGTGGAACGGCGCCCTGAGCGAAGCGTAACGCCTGGGGAAGAGCGTCGGCGCAGGGGACGCGCGGAATCGGATTCCGCAGCTGCGGGAGGATCCTGCGGGTGCCTAGTGCGGGGGAATCGCCCTTGCCTCGGCTGAGACCACGGGCGTCAGGGCCACGGCGTGTGTACCGAACCAGCGCCGCCTGCCACGTCCTGCTGGAGAGCGGGGAGTCGGTGGGCAGCATAGCCCGGGCCTGCGCGTAGATACACGCAGGAAGTTTTGTGAGGGTAGCGGTGCCGAGTTGGAGGTGCGTTTCTCCGACGTGTGCTCGCGAAGAAATTTCCCTCTGCGGGTAACAGTTTTAGTAGCACGACGGCCGGGTACGGGTATAAGCGTTGGGTGCACAGGGCTGGTTCCTTGTTGTAGCTGTTCTGCCCATCTCTAGCCTAGATCTGACCGTGACGTTCGGTGTGGCGGAGCGTGCCTGGGGTTGTTTAGACCGTTCGTTCTCTAAGTAGGCACTAGAGACTTCACATGTGGCTACCAGGCAAATATTTAACTTTTGTAACCGCTGCGCCTGGAGGAGCTGTGGCCACTGCTAATTTTCTGCATGTGTGACCACAGCAAAAGTTGAAAGAGCGCATGAGTCCCTAAGCTCAAAGGTTTTAATTTGCAGAGAACTGATCCAATTTTATATCCCCATTCATGCATATAATTGTATGTAGCTATTGTTCTTTTGTTTGGCTTTTTCTTTATATTGGTAAATATAAAGCTGGGCTTTGTGCTGCTGCTTGGTCTGCGCTAACGTTCACTATATAGTGGCAGGCGTGCATTGCTGACAGATTCAAATTATGCCTTAAGTATGCATACAAGTTGCATCTACCTAATTAGGGCAAACTAGAAATAAACTGATTTTGTGGTGTGAACGGAAGGTAGTTGCACTGATTCGCTAGTTTCTAAACTGGCTTGCTTAAACTGTTGAAGGACTAAAGCCTTGTCTACAGCATCGTAATCCTCTGTAGCAGAACAGGCTAAGGAAAAAGAAAAAGAAGTGGCTTTACTCAGTACCTTCACACTGCATCTTGTCAGCTCTATTTTCAATATATTGATTTCATCTACTTAAGATTTCAGAGTAATTTCATCGCCATGTATTATCACAGGCCTGTTGAAAAGCATTGTTCTGAAATGTTTTTGATTTTGTCTGTTGTTTCAATAACGTTCGTTGAAGTACTTAAGTCATCTTAATTGACAAATATCTGATGATAGCATTGACTCTTCAGTACTAACAACAAGAAATAAGTTACCTAAAAGAAACTTTGATGTTTGCTAACTGCTGTATGTAGTGATAGAATGTTATTTACCAGAAGAGTGCTTAGTTCTCAACTTTGAAGGTTTTAAAAATGATTTTTAAAAATCTGAAGTTCATGTTGCATTGTCAGTATCAAACCAAACTCCATAGTGAGTGGCTAGCTTAGGCTATAATTCAGTTCATTGCCATTTTATGTTTCCTTAAGTGGTTGGGTTTTGCAGTTAAAAAGATAAATTGCTACTGTATTATTTTTTCTGTCTGTTCCAGATACTATTCTTCCGAAGTTCAACATTGACTTTGTTGTAGCTCTGCTGAGGCAAGAAAATGCTAAAGACATCTGTGTCATCCAGCTACCTCTAGAAATAAAATACTGTAATTATTTTATAATTGTGAGCGGATCTTCAACACGACATCTCCATGCAATGGCACATTACATGCTGAAAATGGTAAGACAGTTCCCGCTGCACTCTCTGGGTTTTGGGGAATGGTTTTAAATGTTGTGAAAGAAATTTCCCCAGGATTGTACCTATAGGGGTGTACCAGGCAAGATGAAACTGATTATCCGTATGTCGTTTAGTCCTGAATACATCTAGCAACTAACTGTACTTTTTTCCTTTAGCAGCACTACTCAAAATGTAGAGAATATATTTTAAAAACAGACCTCTTTGTGTTTAGAACAGTGATGACATTAGCACAGTTTGGTGGCTAGAACAAGAGTGATGTGAAATGGTGATGATGACCTGTGTCCACTTTTGTCTTCCATACAGCAACCTTGATGGCTATTCCCACTCATTCCAAGTAGCTTAATCTGACTGTTCTCAAACCCTAATCCCTAAACTTACCAGGTTCTCGGGTATATCGTAAGGCTGGAAAAAAGATGGCATGTTATGAGGCACAGGATCCCCTCATGGGCTTACTGAATCAAACTGCTAGTTAATAGTCACCATACTGTGCATGTACAGGAGGAAAGGAGAAGCAGCAGCAGCCATCCTTGAACAGAAATCTTGCACCATTTGGCTTTGGTAGAATGTGAGCTTTTCCATACAAAAATAGAGGTCAGAATAAAAATACAGGTAGAGCTTAGGGATAAGGACCAGACTCAGGGAGGGAGGAACTTTATGGCCAGAAAAGAGCCAGCTGACTGTTACAAAGCACAGTGTGAGGAATAGGACTAGCCCCCATCTCAATCAGCTGTCTGTACTTAACCTGTAGTTTGCCTTCGGCTCTTGGTTTTACTTTCTTCCTTGCAGTCCCATTGGTTTCAGCTGTGAGACTTAAGGTAGGGAGTAGAGAGGGGAAGATGGTATTGCTTTTTGGTGCCTTTCTGAGCAGGTGAGGGGAGTTTCTTGTGTTCTCTGCAGGAATTGATGCATCTTTGCAAACTAAAATTTTGCCTCAAGCTAGAAGTTGTATTATTGTGATTCGAATGTACTAAATTTAAGTGCTTAATATGTACTCTATTACTTGCATAACTTGCTAGTCTTAATTCAACAGCTCTCCATCTCCCCCGGACCAGGACAGATCAATGAGTACCACTCACCGTGCAAAAACATGCCTGTGCTACAACTGGCTGCTCCATCTGGTGGCTGTAAGATTAGCTCTTTTGCAAGGGCAGAGCCTCTGGGGAGAGATGTGGTGTCCTTCTGGACATCCTGAGAAACCGAGAAGCCTGGCCAAGTACTCTCAGGAGTGGCTGAGCTTGCCTGGCATTGAAAGTTTTCTAAGCAAAACTAAGCTAAAGCGTAAAATGTAAAGCAGAGCAGGCGCTCGAGAACGCTGCTAGGCATCAGGCTGGCTTTAACGTTACATTACCTAAAACATTATGGTAATGCGTGATGTACACTAAAATGCAAAGGTGCTCATATGTAGCATGAGGTCTTCCTGCTTTTCTTCCAGTAGCTTGTAAATGGCAAGGTCCCAACTACTGCTTAATGCCTTCCTGTCTGGTTTTGTGTTAGAGGAAGAAACTAACACTTGGCTTCATTATAATCTATTCACTATTACACAGCCTTTAAAGACAAGGCTGAAGGAAACTCGTAGTGGACATCAGCCTTTCTAACATCTGTTACATAGCTGATGGCAGTGCACGCTGGGCTCTTTAGTATTTTAAGTAGACTTTCAGAGAGTCTTTCACAATTACCTGCTTTTGAGGATATCTCACAAGCTATCTTAAAGAAAGGAAGGTAGAACTAGTTCTGAACTGCATTTTGAAAGTTCTCCATTCTGGTTTGCAAACCAGGGCCATTGCCCAGCACCTAGCATTGTGTGGGAAGGACCAGGAAGAGTTAGGTTTGTGATAATTGTTTTCCCAGTGAAGTGGGACTCATTTGCTGGCCAGCCATGCTGTTACAACCTGTTACTTAGTATTTTCTCTTTTATGGCAGAAAGGACTGTTAGAGCCATGCAGTTTTACTCTGTTTCCTTGTGGCCTTGCGCTGAAATAAATGTTGTTTAGTTTGTTTTTTAATTTCAGCTTGAAAAAGGTCTCCATATTTTTTTGATTGACTGCTTCAACTAGATATAAAGTAGAAATTTGAATAAAGGATCTCTGTGAAGGTGCGGTTGACTTGACTTAATTCCATATTTTTTTTTCCTATTGATGCTTCTTGTAAAGAAACTAGTAGGTTATGACCAGATCCAAAAGTGGAAAGTACTTAAGCCTCTTGTTGTCAATTTCTTCAGCTCTGGTGGGTGCTTAGGTTCTTTATGTACTAGGCAGGGAGAGCTGAGCCTCTCAAGCTGGCATCTGTGAAAGCCACCATGTTGCATAGGGAACTACCTACCTTGCCTAGCTGAGCTGAGTGCTTGCAGTCATGCTTTGAGCTGCCCACTCCCCTCTCTCACAGTGGCTCATAGCTTGGAAACCTGTGTGCCAGTTGTGCTTTCCACCCATCACACACTCAACAGACAGGAGACTTGTTTGAATGCCTTCTTCATGGCATGGGTTGAAACTTGTTTTCTCCCCACCCTCTTCCATCTGAGAAGAGGATAAGCTTGGCATCTCCATTTCTGCATCCTTAACTAGCCAATGTAAAACAACAATGAAAGGTATCCGAAAGGAAATAAAACTTAGGTAACGGCAGCTACAGGGAACTGCTAACTGAAAGACCACCTTAATGCTAAGCAATGGTATTAAATAGTCATCTTGAGGAAAAAATGGACATCTATAAAATTCATGGATAACTCTATGGGAATTCTGAGCATTAGGATTCCAGATTTGATACTAAATCCCATTGAGAAAACTGTACTTATTTTCTGGTGCTGCAAGTGTACGTTTTTCTTTTTCTGTGCAGACCCCAGAACCAACAGAAAGTAATCTAACCCATTTAAAACAACTCTAGATAACTCAGCAAAGTCCAGCTTATCTGTTAAGTTCGAGTGCTTTTAAATACATGCGAAGTATTTAATTTTCTGCCATTGCTTCTTCTCTCAGTACAAGCATCACAAGGAAGAAGGTGACCCTCATGTTCAAATTGAAGGGAAAGAGACAGATGACTGGCTGTGCATTGATTTTGGTAAATATTTGTGAATCTGACAACTATGAAGTTCTGCATGAGCTCTTTTTTGAAGGAAGCATCTCACTGTGAATCCTGGTTGCTGTGGAGAGTTCATCATACTCTGCTGTTTTGGAATTCCAGTTGTTGCTTGAACTTATTGATATACTAAATAAATTTTCACTAAAGATCATTGGCACTGAGAAGAAAGCAGTAACTACTCTTCAGTGGCTAAACTGGGTCTTAATAAATTGAAGAGAACAATAGTGGAAAGAGAAAAGCTACTTCAGTCACTCTGTTTGGGTGAGTGGGGGCTCCTTGTATGCTGCCCTAGTAGTGAACTGCTGAACAGACTTTTCAACTGTCCAGATTGACATGGGGTAAAACCTCAGTCTGAAGAAATTTAGGTGAATTCTTTATTCTGCAAGTGTGAAACTACACAAATATAAAAGACTTTGCATTCAGAAAGCATTTCTCCTTCGCTGCTAGCTCTAGAATCTCACCCTCTAACTTTGTGGTTTGGCTTAAAAGAGAGCACAGGTGAGTGAGGAGCACTGCAGCCAGTGATGTTAAGCCTTGGTTACTTTACTGTCAGTGATTGTGATAGTTATATCTGAAAACCAATTGAAATTTAAGGGCATAACTAGAAAAAAGTGCATTAGAAGTACACTGGAATTAACATTCTCTACTATTGTTTGCACAGAATTAATGAAAACCTGTAAGAAAAACCTTATTATATTAAAGTTTGGACCTATTTCATTATAAAAGCTGCCTGAGAGGTGAGCAACACACCTAAGGAAAATTACTTGGCTGTAGCTGAATGTTTTTGGTAATATAGGAAAGCTGAAAGTCCATCTGTAACCCTAGGGAGAGGCCTCTTTCAGGTAAAATTTCTTTTGACTGACTTCTTTCTGTTCTCTAGAAGTCATTACTACTTTGGTGTGGACTCTTGCGATGCTGTTTTAATTTAAACCGGAGTATTGTCCCTCGCATTCTCCTGGCTGTAGTCTTGAAGTCTTTTGAAGGCCTAACCAATTCCTAACACTGTTCAAGAACTGGAATCGGCAACTTGAGACCTCCATCAGCTGACCTGTTATATTTAGCCAGAATGGGGGTGGAAGACTTGAACTCTTTGCGCAGCTGTAAGTGTAGCAGTGCTTTACAGTTCATGTTAATTTATTGTGCATTTCTGTTCTGTGCAGGTAGCATAGTGGTACATTTCATGCTGCCAGAGACACGAGAGGTTTATGAATTGGAGAAGCTATGGACTCTTGGTTCCTATGATGACCAGTTAGCGCAGATGATGCCAGAGTCACTGCCAGAAGACTTTATATTTGGAATGACTCCTAACAGCAGTGATCACCCTGAGACAAGAACTTAATGCAGCTGCTGAGTGGAAAGAGAAATGAGTGTGCCTTCACAGATCTGAGAGCAACATACAGTCTTGATTACTGACTTAACATTCACTACAGCTGATCGGTACAAAACAGTGTATTTACTCGATGTGCCTAGGTAAAGTTCTGAACAAGCTACAAAAATAATCAGAATCATTAAGGTTGGAAAAGACCCTTAAGATCAGGTCCAACCATACAGTGTCAAAGAAGGAATCCTACCATAAGGGAGCTTCCTGGGGAAGTCACTATCTCAACGGCGTTTGCAGTGAGAAGAGTGGGGGAAAACTAGCTGCTTAAGTTATGCTGAAACTTGAGCTCAGCCTCTACATTAATTGTTTTTCTAGTATCTTTGAAAGACCTGCCTGTAGTGGCAGTGCAAAAAAGCCTTGAGTGCTGCAAGGAAAAACTATGCATGTGAAATAGTACAGTTTAGAAGAGGCTCCTTGTACTAAGCCATTTGCTTCTAGTCATGATGTAAGTTGAAAGAGGAAAGAAAACACAGTGGTGTTACTGAGCACATAAAAGCCAAGAGCACAGCACTGACAAATAAACGTGTCTCGATTTAACAGTAAGTTGGTTTTTCAGTCAAAGCCAATCTGTTTTTAATAATTAAAAAAAAAAATCCTGAAGCGCTCGGATTCCTTGTCTTCATGGTTAAACATTCAGTTCATTCTAAGCGTGCAGTTGGCTCCTCTAGTTTTTGTCTCACCTTGTTTCTCAAAAAGGACACTGAGGCAACATGCTATGTGAGTATAAACCTTCAGCTCCTTTGAAGTGGGCAAAAGTAGTTCTAAAGGAAGTCCTTAGTCACTGGGCATTACCTGCTGCTGCTGAACTGTTAAGCACTTTCAGAAGTCATTGCATGGTTTGTTCTTAGTGTGACTGCTGCATGGTCTAATACCCAGTTAGAAGAGCTTCAAGGTGGTAACAAAACTTGTCTGTGTAAAACAGGATGCTTTTCTCCACTACAGGGCAGGGCTTTCATCACTAGATTAGGGTCTCTTCCTTCTGGAGGAGCTTGCTCTGCTGTGCATCAGGAAGCAGAAACAGTAGATCCTGAGGGTAATGGCCTTTTTCCCCTCATAGCCCCACAAACTATTTCAAGGCCTGTCTGCATCTTTTCCCTGCACAGCAGCTGCTGTTTGTAACACTCAAAGAAAGTGACATTGGTTTTTGTGCCTGTGGGAAGGGGTGTGTGCATTCAGTTGTTTTCAAAAAATGAAACAAAAAGCCTCCCTCCTTTCAGACTGGTCATGTTTGCTTGCTGGCTCTAGCCTCTGTTCTTTCAGGAATAACTGCCCCTGAGTTCACCTGCTCTTTGATACAACACAGCAGAAAGTTCTGCAAATTAAGCAAGGAGCATTTATTAGATGTAGTAAACTATGCAGATAAAACATCTTTGCCCACAAAATAGAGGTATTGATGGTAAGTCTAACTGCAAAGAAAGATTTTCAAAATGCTCTATGGTACTTGTCAGTAAGTAATCCAGATGGGGGAAGGATAACCCTGGCTGTCTTTGCAGACTGATGGGTTCTAAATCAGGCATTTCCTCCTAGGAGGGATATGTAGGCGTAACTGTGGATCATTCCCTGAAACCATTTGCCTTTTACTGCTACTGCTGAAGATAAGTAATACTAGATGAATAGAGGCAGGTTCAGCAAACATTATGCCATTATATGAACCCACATTTGGTAACCAGAACCACATACAGTATCCTGTCTCACAGAGCACAGTAATGAAAGGAGCACCCAGAAAAGAACAGCAAGAGATAGGGAACAGCTTTCATGTGAACAGACTAGGACTTTTAGAGCTGGAAAGGAGTAATAGCCTGTAAGATAAGACAAAAAAAATAAAATCAAATGAACTGGGGAGACAAAAATCCAGTAAAATAAATGTAAAAGTATAACTGAAGTTACTGCCAAAGCACATGGTGAAAAGGAGTTATATGGAACATCCACTGGTTGCTATTAAATAATCAGAACTGCCAGCTCAGGAAAAGAACTCATCCTCCATTTAACAGAAGCAGTCATAATCTGCCCTGCTACTGGAAAGCCCCAGCCAGGTTACCTGCCTGACTTGCTGAGCCTGTGGCCTGACCCTCCTAAAAGCTGGGACCTAGGAATTAACAAAGGCAGTCTGGATGATCAGTACTGTGCAACATTAAACCCCTTGTGGAAGCAGAACATTTGGGAATGGTTTCAGCTCTGTGGATCAGGTGATTTCTGTGTAAAATAAAAATACTGAGCGGGTTTTCAAATGAGTCTATAGATTCATCATTTAGTCCTCCTGTACAGAGGTACATGCAGATTCGGGTCTGTGCAGGATCCCTTGATGATGGGATGGACAGGAAAAATAATTATCAAGGTGGAACTTTTGTCATCGTTTCACTAGTTTCCTGCACTGCATTTGAGTAACTGTTACCAAGCAGTGTTTGCATCCATTAGTTGAGCTAACATCTCTGTTACAGCCCCTCTTGAGTGCTTACTCCACAATTTCTCATTTTCATTTAAAAATCCTATGCCCTAGTACCATGTTGAGACCATGCTGTCCTGCACACCATACATGCTTCATATAATGGAAACTAATACAAAGAGCGCATGCCTTTGAAATTGCAGCTTAGGAATTAAAGCTTTGGAAGGTTAGAAGCAAATAAAAGCATCATGATTAAGCAAATGCTTAAAACAATCAGGGGTTTAGCTGTCACAAATGCACCAGCAATACAGAGGAAAGCTTAACTTCTTATGTTGCTCAAATGGCAGGGATGCTGGTTCTGAGAAAATAGCTCAATATTGGCATGGAAAAATGAGCTTAGAGTTCCCTGTGAAATGCAATACCCTACGCAGTGTCTTCTACAGACATTGCTTCTTCAATTCCCTCTTTCTGCCGGTTCGTCCCAGTAAATGAGCTGTCAATACAAGTGGGAGGGTGCAAAAGTTTAGAAAACAAGTTTGGAAAACAGTTTGGTTTTCCACTCCTCTTTAAAAGATACAGAATTACACTACTCGCAACAGTCCTTCATTCCCCAACCCCTCCCTCTCACTCTAAAGCATTCAGTTAAACATCTAGTCTCATTTCTATTCCAAATAATGTTAACAAGGATCTAAATGGAGAGGCAATACCACCTCACTGGCAAGTGGTGTGTGTTTAGGTTGTGGTGGTAGGAGGGAGATACAAGTTGCTGTCACTTGCTTGCTAGCACGATTGATTCTGCCTATCCAAGCTTCTAGGGCCATGTTCATTACACAGCTTCATCATACTGAGAGCACCAAAGTAAAGACTGAGTAAAAAGCAGCCAAAAAAAAATAATATTAAAAGTTAACTGCAATTCAGATCTCACTCCAAACCTTTTAAAGGTCAGGACTGTTGAGTACACATCCCTTCCACAGCAAATCAGCCTAGGTGACCTGCATAAGACTGAAACCATGAATTATAGGTTGAACTACAGCCTGTATAGCATTGTTATATGAGAGGGAGAAGATGAATTATAAGCCACAGAAATCACTGTATTGGGAAGTGCAAACATTGTAAGCTGGCTTCTGGGTGCACTAGCAGCTATGGAATACTTGTGGGTGACTGTTCATCCTTACCCAGTTATTATTATGGACAGAAAACGAACTTGATCAAAGTACCACAAATACTTAGAACAGTCTGTCCCTATGCCTCTAATTTAAAAAAACACCACACAACTTTATCTGATGATAGGAGTTAAACTCTTTATTCCATTCAGAGGCATCTGGCAAGTGGAGCTGCATTGGGGGGCACATTACAGATGAAAAATGATCCATACTTTGTGGATATTGAAATCATTTACAGTATTTACTTTCTAGCTATTCCCAAATACTCCAAATTACCGAGTCTCAATTGAAAAGAAAAACATGATTTACCATGCTAAGTCTAGAAATTTAAGAGATGACAGTATTTAAATCAGCAGATGTAAATGCAGCACCTATTTGTAAAGTAATTTTAATGGAAAATAATGAAGTCAAATCCTTCTCAAATGTTAAGAAAGGAATGTCAGACTGACTTAAGCCTCAAAAAAATTAAAATGCTATGACTTTTCATACTTCAGTAATTTTAAATTCATTGTAAGAAAAAAAATTATCCTAAAGGCTAGATGAAGGTCACTGTCAAAAAAAAGGAAAAGAAACTCATTTTTCTTTGCTAAAACTACAACATAAGTTTGTGGTTTTTAAACCAATTAGTAAAGAAGAGATGCAGGAAAAACACTTCAGACCATTTTCAAAATTATCTAATCTGTACAACAATGATCTTTGGGAAAATTATCTAGTCTATGTAGTAATGCCTCTATTTCAACATGAACCTAAGAGGTAGATAACAAAATGATGAAACAAATGTTTTTGCTCGTTGTGCCCCTCAAATCAGTGCAGCATGGTGATTCTGATCATCTCATGCACAAAAAACATCACAAAAAAAGGTTCAGAGGTAATAGCATGGCTCTGTCGACCACACACATACAGGCGCGCACGCGCACACACACACACACAGCAGTCTTTATGCACCATGTGTTGCCACATTTTTTTTTTCTTAAACTGAGGTAGACTGAAGTTTATTGTAGAAACTTGAATGTGTCACTATTACCACAATCATCATTCAAATTACATTCGGAAATTAAAAAATTTGGTAACTTTCCTGTTATCCCTGCCTTTTGACTTTTTTTTTTCTTCTCTAATGGTTGGTTGCAGAACGTGCATAAATCCTGCTGCATCTATTATAAGCCAGGCTAGAGAGGTTGTTTTGTGGGTTTTTTTTTTTTCCTAGTAATTGTTCTTAAAACCTTCAAAAGTGGCTTAGTGTGGCCCATAACAGCGGCTGGATACGTAAACTTAGCCTTTCATTATCTTTCAATGTGATCAAACACTGTTTGACCTTCCCCCATCGTGGTAACTGAAAGCAGTATGATATGATCTGCGGACAGCAGAGACCCTCGTGGCCTCAAATATGCTCTAGCAGATCAAGTGTTCTATCAAACTGAAGATGAAGCTTGCTCTTTGAACAAAATGGCAAAGTCCAAATGGGCTGCAAATGGTTAAATGTAGCATTATTAGGTAGTGATGGTCAAAGGCACAAAGGGTTCATGCATTCAATCAAGTAGCACAAAAAAAAAATTCAGCCTCTTGCAGCCTTCTAAATTTTTCCCCCAACCCCAGCCTCTTGCCATCACTTCCTTGTCCTGTTCCCAAAAAAGTACCGTCACAAACTTTTTCATCCCATCTTAAAAGAAAACTAAACGGCATTGCTGCTATCAGAATGTTGGCATCATTCACTATCTTTTGAACATTCACTGAATTTTTTTTTTTTTTAAACAAATGATGGTGTTGAAACCCTCAGAAAATCTGAGGCTATGTTTTTTTTACCCACCTTACTCCCGTCAGCCAGCAGCTAGAAGTGCTCTACTATATTTTTCCCCGGTAAGTCTGTAGTACTCCTGGCTGGTGGCTGATCAAATTTTAATTTTTTTTAAAAAAATAAAATGCTCAAGAACTATTAGCTTTATAAAGTATACAAAATACCAAAAAAAAAAAAAGCAAAAAAGGAACAATTTCTCATTGAGGTACTAAATGCCTGAGGTAGTTTAGTAAAATGCATATTTATCTTTTTATGCCCTGGCCAACACCATTCAACACTTCCCTTAGGTTATTCATGGCAGTGTTATGTAAAAATGCAACCAAATTCTTTTTAAAAAATGCCACTTGTTTCAACATTGGGACTAACACTTAAACTCTGGTCAATACCCTTGCTCTAACCCTAGCCCACCCGCAATCCCACCCTCCAAATGTGTTTCTTCTTTTACAACTGGACCTATAAGAGCAATGCCTTTTCTTTTTTTTTTTTTTTTGTCTTTTTTCTTTTCTTTTTTTTTTTTTAACCAGTGAACTCAGAAGAGAAAGCTTCATTAAACCAAGTTCTAAAATTGTTGGGGAATAATAAGAACAATAAAAAAGACTAACGAGTTTATGTTAAATTGTGAGAATAGAACAAAAGGGAAGTGAAGGGGTCCTTATTTTAAAGCTGGGTTTCAAAAGTTTGAGAGAGCCTAAAGAATACATTCTCAGAGACAGCGTTCAACGGTTGCCTGGTCCTCGAACAGGTGATTGGCTTGGTGGATCTTCTGCATATAACTTCAACAGGTGCTCACCACCCGTCTCTGTCGCACAGTCTGTCTTTGGTCTGGCATCTGTCTCTGATGGGCCATTTCCTAAACCTTTATTTTCGTCTTGGCTGAGGCTGTCCGCTTTGCAATGTTTTTTGCTGTTGCTGCTGCCTTCTTACCTGAGCCAGTATTTCCTGAATTTTTCTCTGAGCAAGCTGAATAACATAAAGCAGAAGAAACAATCCATCATGATGTCATGCTGCAGTGACTGCTGTTTACAACTGACTATAGATGCTACTGGGATTAAGAAAATCTGGAATAACTAAATTCCTAGTACTGACAAGATTACTCACTAGTTAAAATACACTTGGGTTAGTCATTATGTACAACTTTAATTTTTAATTTTTTGTCTTTTTCCACCTACAACAACTACCTGCATGGTCAGTTTTCACATCTGTAATATAGAAAGCATGAGCATAGGAAGATGACTACCAACATTAAGACTGTTGAAGCTACAGGCTACTTTCATTTTACTCCTCTGGAGACACAAATGTTTTATAAGAACCACTGTCTTAATAGAGAATGGACAATTTTTTTTATACACCAGAGAATCCAGAAGGTCAGACTTACAGGACTTACCAGCCCTCCCATCTCCTTTCTGAACTAGAAGTCACCTGTAGCAAAGTATCAAAAGGAATTGGTCTGAACTAAGAGTTAAGGGAGGGAAGGAATCTCGTGATCCTTTTCTTTCTGATATTAAATCAACAGATGGGGTGATGCAGACAAATTGCATATATAGGTGCAGTTCTTGCCAGGTACTATGACATGGCTCATACCTCCCTTCCACCTGAATTTCAGTCCAATCACAACCTACGGGTTTTTTTCGCTTTGAAAGTTTAAGCAGTGCCAGAGCCTACATATATTGATAGGAGAATTTAAGGAGATAGTTTTACATATGTAACGGTGCAATATTGTTATAAATCTCTCACAGGCATGAGGAAAGTTTATTGCAGCAAGACAACTAAAGGAGCCTGGCAAGCAGTGCTTTCTATATCCTAAAAAAAAGGTCTTCCATCCCTTCACTCTGCACTTGGATATAAAAAACAGATTATGGAAACATCAAGGTAATACAGAAATTCATTCCAGTCCTCTTACCTGGCATGCATAGAAGTGACCGGTTATTTTCACAACCACCTGATCATTTTCATCAGGTGTCTGGTCACGAGGGACTACAACTTCTGCACTTGTCAAGTTTTGAAGCTCATTTACCTATAAATAGATAGAAGTCGTCAGAAAATATTAAACAAATATTCCACAACCCCCAAGCCTCAAAGATACTGCTGACCACAGAAACATCATCCTCTAAGTTGTTTTAAAAAAGAAACTAACAGAAGCATCTTTATGCAGCAGTGTGCACTCTACAAGATGAGCCTCTTATGTCTCTAACATAAATTAGCACCAAGTTCTCCAAGACTAAATACAACACAGAGAAGGCGTTAAATACATTACTTAAAAAAGCAAATAGATGCCACAGTATTTACAGTTGAGTTTACAAGTTTAAAGTCAGAGAAAGAAAAAAAGGTCAAAGTATTTATACATTTTTCCTTGAAAAACCTCCACAAGATAGAGAACTCCAAACAGAACAATAAGTGTCCAAATTATATTCAGTAGCCTATCAGCTTCCATAGTGTTATAAATAGAGGTATGGTTAGAGTCTCTGTCCCATTTACACCCATTTTATTTTAGAAATGCATAGCATTATTTAATAAAAAATACTCTAGATGAACAACTTTTCAGAGATGTTTGTCCTTAAACTTCTTACCAATCAAGTAATGAAAGAGGTCACGTTGCCTCCCGACACTTAACTTCAAGATCCCATTGCACTCAAGGATGGAGACCCAAGACTGAACCATTTCTTTGCAAGTATTTGCTAGCTCCTGACTTACAACCATATGAAAATACTAGAGTACCAGCACCTTTTCAGGATTGAACAATCTTAGCGATGTTATTTTATGCAACAAACTGAGCCAAAGAAATTACATCAATTAAGTTGAAGCAAAATTTTTTTTTCTTTTTGTAATAGAGGTCTGAACATGTCTTAATTTCCTACCACTTATTTAGAAATTATGCTTTCACTCAGTTTTGGCCAAAAATGCCACCTTTGGACACATTAGATCTGATTTTAATTAAAAAAGATTAGTGAAATCTTTTTGCAAAATCTGGCATAAGTTAAGGTTCACAGAAGCAGGTCTTTAGTGGGAATGTATTCATTCTAAATGGAAGAGCTACATTTCTATTAATAAAAATCCTGCAGATCTGACTGGGACTATTGATTTTTGTTTGTTTTGTTTTGTTTTTTAAGATTAAATAAATCATACTATGAGATTGGCTTCTCTTGACTCCACACTAGACGAAAGGAAAGCTCAACAAGTACAGCTAAGAAAATAGCACCTGCTTTAATGTAACTTCAGAGGATTAGCTGTTAGCTAAATGTTTAAGCCTTATACATACATACACACTGAAATAAGAAACTTAACTGAACAACGCTACGAATTTTATTTCAGCTACTTACTGTTTTGCCTCCTTTACCAATAACTCTACCAGCAGCATAGGATGGCACTTTTATATGAGCCTCAAGCTTCACTTCTTCTTTAGGTCCAAAGAAATTTTCTTCCTTAAGTTTTCCATAGATTCTCCCTTGAGCCTGCAAAAATGCTTTCAGTTAGAGAATGTGCTTACTGAAACCTAGTTAACTTCAAGAAATGCCACAGACAGGAGAATTCTTGGTACACAACCCTGACAAAACGTTTTCCCTAATAAATACAGTAACTATTTTTCTAAAAGAAGTCTTTGTACCAAACTAAGAAGCACAGCTGTCCAGCTTTAAAGATTCCATGACAAACCAGGGAATCACGGAGCAATTTAACAGAGATCATTATTATTCTGCTTTTCAGTAGAAATACTGCTTTTAAAAGAAACTATTGCATCTCTGTAAAAGAGTGGTAGAGAGAAGAACTGTCTGGCTGAAGCATTTTTTATTACACCCAGAAGCACAGAATGTAATTAATTGGCTCCGAAACCTGTTCTTTTAAGGAAGCTAAACTAAAAAAAAAAAAAAAAAAGCCACCCCTACAACAAGTCATGGAATAAAGACTCCAATTAGAGCAAGCGGCTTACTTTTAAAATCCATTACAACATCTTGTTTAAAAATAAATAGATCTGAGCTTGCTCGGTTTTCTAAAGTGAAAAAAAAATCAAACTACCTAGATCTAAATAACACCATTGGAACAGTATTACTCTGACCAGCACACAGTTCCCTTTTCTGGGGAACATGCAAGTGCCAGGTAGCAAGAAGAATGTCCACTGAAACTAAGCTCATGAATCTTGCTGATTTTTAAACACATTCTTTTCCTTATTCCCTGCTGTTCATCAGTGAATTCTTGAGAAATGGTAACCAGATTTTCTACTCTGTATCTCCTAGAGGAATCAAAAGAACATTTCTATTGAGATACTGAAGAGACATGCTCTGTGAAGACCACAAACCTAGGACCACAAAGCCTTTCCAGTTCAGATTCTTTACCACCTTTAAATCACCCTCACCAGCCCTAACACTGCATACACGCTAAATCCAACCATCTTACAGGCCACCACTGTAATGGAACATGAAAAGTCCAAGAAGATTGCATGATGTGATAACTATGTTAAATAGTGGCAGCTTATTTTATCTTATTTCTGGCTCATGTCCTAAAAGCCTACTCAAGGTCATGCTACTCCAGAACGGGTAAGATGAAAGACATTTTTTGACCTTGGAGCTGAAAGTACTCAGTATTTTGGGTAAGTCAGACTCCACCTGAAGAGTATGGAAAAATCTGTAGTGCATAGCTTTGACCTAGATGGGATACTGCAGGTTGTGGGACCCTGACACAGAGGACAAAAGCTATCATCTCTCCAGTGAAACAAAAGACAACACAAAAAAGCCATACAAAAACTCAGTACAACTACCATGTTCTGGCAACATCAACAGCCCTAGAATCAGAGATTCCTACTCCAGGAAAATACTTCAAAAAGTTTTGCTAAAAGCAGATGCAATACTACTCCCAGCCATCATCTGGAGCTAGAGATTTTAAAACTATTTCCAAATTTGTTAGAGATAGACAGTAGCCAGCATAGCGCTTTTTATTTCAATAGCAATGCTTTTCATGTGCATAACACCTTGACAACCCGCATAGACTGCAGGGCTTAGTGGAAGAGGTACTGTAGGAAAAAAGCATGCACTACTGCTGAATTATAAAGCAAAGTGGGATGCTGACTTCTTAAAAGATAGTAATGTATTTCCAACATCCCAAATCTCAGCTCTTGAAAAAGTCTTTAAGGAAAGGAAATAATCTAACTGGGCTGCAGCTCCTTCACGTAAAATTGTGCCTGAAATATATTGTCTACACTAGATTCCACTTCACTCGCACACGTCCCCTACCCAAGGCAACATGATCATCTCTGAATATTGGTGTCACGGGTATGCCTAAACTCTAGGGAGCACTGCAGCAGAGGCTGTAAACAGTGGTATATTCTCTTCCCATTGCCTTACTAATAAATAGCCCCGCATACCACAACATCCTCAGGCTACTACTGCAGCTGAGGAAGAAAGGGGTGCAGCCACTGCAGCTACCACGGACATGAATCACAGGCAGCAGAACACAATGTAGTAGGGAAAGGATGCCAAACTCACAGGCTCTGGGATGATGCCGCCTCTCCGAGAGCTGGTTACTCATATAAGCAGCAGCTATTGCCTCTTCAAGTTGTTGTGCACCCAAATTACATTCTTGGTGCTTAACAAGCAATAGCCTATGCTCAAAGATAAAGACCCTTCTTAAAAAGAGCTTAAGGACAGAATTAATGAAGCTTGGCCCTGACTGTAAGGCATGCTTCAGGTCAACACTGGTGATAAAAGAAAGGACTGAACTCTCCCTCTGCCCATCTTGGTCAAGAAGGCATTGCTCAAAGAGTAGTAAAAGAAAGACTACAAGGGCTGGAGCTGAAGGAAGCCCCAAGGGATAACTCCTCTCCTTCACAAGACCAACATACTCAGGAGCATCACCTGTGCTAGCACATTGATCCCTCTTTGCAAGCAGAAGTCCAAGTGTAGAGAAGTGACTGACTGATGTGGTTTTAACCAACATATGGGGTGCAGAAAAGGGAGACTTTCCTCCTTGGATGATCCAGGTTGGGAGAAGAGCTGGCAAAAGAACTCTGTGGGACTTCACGTCTATCTTGGGGAGGAAGCCTGAGGACAAGCCTTTGCCTACATGAAAAGTCAGGGGAAGGGACACCCAAATCTACTTCAGCCTGCTACTACTTGAAGGTAAGTTCACTGAAATCTGATGGAAAGAAAAGGTAGCCAGAATCTGACCTTGTGCTGATCCCAGATCACAAGAGCACCCTATATGTTGAACATGCCATGTGGCCAAGCCCACATGCATGCAGAAAACCTCAAAGAAGCAAGGCTTCTGAATTATGCTTTGCCTTCAACAGCTTCTCTAAAGTATATGCTAACTGAGCAATAATCCCAAATCCATTTAGTTCGCTATTAGCACTCCAAAATACCTGCCCAGATACTTCTCCAGAATTCCTAAAGGCTTTAATGAAAATGATTCTAGATATGCCTGACGTTTGTGCACCTCCTTCTTGCAAAATGCCCTGAAGCAAAAATACAAAGACAAAAAATGAGAACAGGCAAGAGAACAATGCCAGGACATGAACTCTCAAGTGACTTTCTACCTGCTCTGGGCCTCATCTGCGATGAGGCCAGGCTGCTGCACTGAGCTGTCTGCATCACTCCTAACGTCGTCAACTCCTTTGGGGGTAACTAGATTTATCCCTTGGCACTTCAGACAGAAGGCCACTCCAGAACTCAATTTGAAAACAAATGAGATAAATCATGTTGAGTATCTCCTTGTAGTTGTAGTGGAAATACAATTAGAAATCTTGCCTTTATCTGTAGAGCTACCCAAAAAGCATTTTCCATTTGGCATGCAACAGTAACCTGGAAAGACTCAGTCTCTCATCTTGTCAGCTTTGTTATTTCAATTAAACACACTAAACTGTTGCATGTATTAAGACAGGCTAGAAAGACTGAACTATTGTGCTTGTAGATAAAAGAGAAAATTAGGAATGTAATATGGCCATATTTTCATGCTAGACTTGATTCTAACTTACATGAAACTCCCACCAGTTTTCAGGTGACCAGAATGTGGCCTGTGATAGTACTGTATTACTTTTACTCATATGAGATACCTTTTGGCAAAAGGAAAGAAAAAGTGAAGTGTTTACTAAAATTCTGAATAAAATGGTGCTTGGAACCAAGTGTTTTATTTTCAATATTGTCCCTTACAGTCTAAAGGCTACTACAGACTGACAAGTTTTTATATGTTGTACCTTGAACTGAGCTTCTGGAGGTCCAGTGATGATAACCATTCTCAGCTTGGCATCTGGTCCTTCAGCAGGAGCAATCTGGAATGGATAAACATAGCTTTTGGTAGCTATCTTTTGAAGGAATAGTTTAAAGCCTCTTCCTCCCCATTTCAGTCTCACATTCTGTTCAAGAGTGAAAAATTATTCATTACAGCAGCAGCATTACACTTCAGTCATGACAGGTTTGTTCTCTTTAAAGTGCATTAATTAGCTATAATGAAATACAGATAAATTGACTAAACCATAAGCAAATTTACTTCTGAAAATTAAAAGCATAGCTACTCATCTACATATGGCGAAATCCCACAAGCCATTTTCATGTGGCTATGAGTGATGTAGGACATGTAGCCTTCAAAAAGACAAGTATGGTTAATAGACCAAGATTCTCTTCTCTACCCACTAACTCAAATATTCTTTCTAACAAGTTTTGCTCATTAGCAAAAGTTTGCATCCATCCCCCTGAAAACAGGAGATCACTTTACTCTTAACTAATCAGATCCAAAAACATTCCTCTATACTGGACAATGAGTTTGCAGTTTCCAAGGGGTTTGTATCTACAGACATTTATTTGTATGACCCAAATAAAAATTAAGCTCCACCAGAGCTGAGACAGAGACGCCTGTAGGGTCTTTAGCAGTTCATGTCACCACAAAAGTAAGATTTCTGTGGGTGTTGTTCTCAGACTCCAGTGGCATTAAATAATTCAAACTAGCCTCTGACATTCTGGATGAATCTTTTGTTTATCACAACTGACATCTCCATTGTTGCATCTACTATTACATAGCTGCTGTTGAATGGGCAATATATTAAACACTACAGGATTCAATCTTAGCTGTTGGCATAGGGATGTTATTCATATTTAGCAGCTTAGTTTATTTCAGACAAATTACCAGTCACCATGCATCATTTTCACTAAAGAATTTTGCTAACGAAAGTTTATATAATTATTCATATTGTACCCTAAGGCGGAGAAGACATTGCATACTAGATATCTGGTTTGCATATTTATTCTTCATATGATTTCTGCATTCCAACTGGCTATAACTGAAGATACACATTCATTTTACAGCAGCACATGTATATGACATGACGTTGTGGTAAAGGCAAGCACGGATTAAATCCATTCATTCTTTGGAACACATATTTTAGAGGGGCAAAATTTCAAGGCACATTTGGAGGCAGCTGACTTAACAGAGCTTAGCTTGATAATTGCCATTCATGTAAAAAGGACATTGTAGTTCGCCTCTTAATCACCTCAAGTTTTCTTAGCGAACACCAGTGCCATTACTGAAATTTCAGGGAAAATATTTTCCATCAAGCCTTCATTACATCTTGGATGTGTTTAAACGTTCTGGGACATTTTTTTGCTTTGCTTTTATCTTAGAATGTCCTGTTCTCAGCAGCTTAAGTAAAAGATGGCTGAGGGCTGTGAAAGAAACATGTACTAACATTTCAACGTCTGAAGGGGCAACCTAAGAGACTTCAGTGTTAATTTTGGCTGTCTGGTCTTGGAAGAAGTTACATACATATAAATAGTATCCAAGTGGTGAATTTTTAACTACTGAGAGAAATAGCTTTACATTCCTAACTGGAAAACAACCAGTCTTCCATATGCCATCACAAGCTGACAACTTCATACACCTAAAACCCGTAACGCTCATCCCAACTCCTTCAGAGACAGGAAGGGCTGCTCTGAGAATAATTCATAACCAAGGAGATACTAATGGTTCCCAGCAGGTCCCAGCACTGTAGTACAGGGTGGGCAGTAGACAGCCCAGAAATCTCTGCCTGGCTCCTTTGCTGAATAATTCAGTCTGCTGGAGCCCCACACTGACCCTTCATTACCAAGCAATGACCCCCAGCACAGGGACACAACCTGAGCACATCAACAGCCACGTGCACCTCTGAAGTGACAGACTGGGCACCGCAGCCTTGTGCAGAACCCCCATGCATCTGCAGTTTATTTAGTCTTAATTCTTGGCTAACAAGTTTCATCAGATCTACAAAGCTCAGCACGAGCACGAAGATGATGCATGGAGATGTAAAATGTTTTCATCTGGAATAATCTACAGCACAACTCAAAACAAGTTCAGTGTCATGCACAAAGACTTTATGTCCTCCACAAAGTACAATTACTACAGCCTGGCAAGATAAAAGTTAGTCAGGCAGCACTCCCTCCAACTCTTAGCTAAAAGCACAGGTTCCTTGATGATTCCCAATTTATTATTTTGCTCAGAAGTTATGATAAAGAGCAGGTGGTCAACACAAGGGAAGTTCAGAAGTTTTGAATAAGTTACTACTGTCATATTTAACACTTTTACACAGAAGAAAGTGTGCTGCTCCATATTGTTCTGTCAGATTACAGGTGAAGTTGCATTTTTGTTTTAGTTGATAAGCATACATGCAACTTCCTAATTTAGCAAGCATACTCTATAACTGTACAGTTCTGTTAAGATTTAATCCTATTTCCACAAAAATATTCTTTACTTTATTCCTACTAAAGGAACAAAAGACCAGAGCTTTCACAAAAGTTTTAACTGAAATTCAATTAATACAGATATGTTAAATGTGTTGGGTAGAGGGGTGCCAGCTAGTAGAGGAAGCCTGAGGCCACAGCTAGCCAGATGCGTGAGAAACATGGGAAACTCCCTTTCCACTAAACTGTCTTCCAAGGACCAACTAAAGAACTAGTTTGGACGTGTTCTTGGAGGTCCAGGTTATTTCACATTTCTCTCTCCACCTAGCACTACCTTCCATATACCACTTAATCTTTAGATACAAACCATGGGAATGGGGAGAGAAAGAGGAAATACATGTGATACATCACACCTCCATGCAAGACAGAGTTGATAAAGAAAAATCAACACCTCTCACTTTCTTTTATTCAGTTTTTCCCCTAAAACTATGATTATTAATGCTCTACTAATGTAAACCATGTGGGTAGTATAACAACTATTTAATGTACTGCTCAATAAAGGATGGAACTGGCCAGTAAATGGTTTGGCATTCAGCAAACCACACACAAGATTCATTCACCAGGGTTCCCCAATTATTTTGTTCTGCACACTTAGATGAACACCTTCCAAGCCAAGCCTAGCCTAACCGGCTTCACCAAGCTCAAGTCAGCATAGCCAACTCCTGCCTCTCTGCCCCTGACCTTTGGCAGATCCCTGCCATAGCACTCAATAAACAGGCCACATCATCTGAGTCAAAAAAGAACTGAGAGGAAAACATTTGGTTCATCTGTGCAGGAAAATGTTAATCTAACATCACAGAACAAAGCTACACACTGTAATTTTTTTTTCTTCTTTTTTTTTACTTCTTAAGTTTAGGCCCAAACATTATCTTTACAGTATAGAGTAGCAGAACTGGCTATTTACAAGAAAAAAAGCTCAAGCATCTAGAGAAGATACTTGTGGTTACAACGGCATTAGTAGCAGAAACCCAAGGCCTTACTACCACTGCAGTTGGTACTAACCTCTATAGACATCCAAGGAGAATTTCACCAAACTGACTCAAATTCAAACTTAAGCTTCCATTAGGACAACCGCTGAAACCATCTTGTTCTTAGCTACATTGAGGCAGTCAACAAACAGCTGGATGTTAAAGAACTGACCAACCCCAGGAGCTTGGAGTACGTGGATGATTTTAACACACCAATGCTTCAGCATAGAGATGTCTGAGCTTGACAGCCCAGACCGATCCACCTAGAACAGAGCAAGAGCAGCCGCAGCAGTAGAAGACTTCACCTGTGCTGTTTTTAGAAGGGGAATTTACCTCACCAATTTTCACTTTACCAAAAGCAAGAAGAAAGCCTTTAAGCACTGCATCATTAAGACTTAAGTCTGTTTCTAAGAAATGGAGACCACCAAAGTAGTTTTATTTGCAGCTTATATTTCACACCTCAGGAGACGTTTGAAAACATGCTTCTAATTTTCTTGTCTCAAGGAAGATTAAAAGATGATTTATAAACAAATGTACCATTTATCACATCACATTCTAAGTATGGAGTGGGGGAGGACATTCACAAAAACATGGCTTGTGCAAACTTGCTGGAAGTGTCATGTAGAATAGACAGAAAGTTAGTCAGTGTAATAATACCTTAATAGATGCCCCTGCAAAACGAGAAAGTTGTTTGATGTGCTGTCCCTGCTTGCCAATAATAGCTCCAACTGCCAAGGCTGGGATGAACAGATGAACAGTCTCAGACTCGGGCTGTTGCTGTGGGGAAGAAGGAAATATGCAGTGAATGTTTTTGAACATTACGAATCAGACTGACAGGAAAACGGGTATGGAACAGGCATGCATGGAAATGAGGGGAAAATCTTATGATGCCCTGTGATGTCTGAATATTAAGGGTCTGGCTTTTTCTGGGAATCACAAAAGTCAAAGAACATGAAAGAACAGTTTGAGCCAAAAGAGGATTCTTTCATCTTTTATAAAATACTTGCAATTTTAGTGCTTAGAGCTTTAAAAAACAATTGAGGTGCTGCTTCTTTGCGAGGTTTCATTCTTACCTGTTGCTGTCTGGATTCTTTTCCACATGCAAGACTGCAGATGAGGCTGCTACAAGCAGAAGGGCTACAGCCTGAGCAGGCAAACTCTTTCTAGTTTTCCTCGTTATTTTCTTTCATTTTAGATTGTGCTGAGAGCAGCACAAAAACCCTCAGAGTTACATGTATGCTACAATTTCCTTTATGTGGGAGTGATCTGGAATGATAGCCAGCTTGAAAACTGCCAGCGATTCCTCCTGTGTAACATTATGCAACAGTTGGAGCCTTGGCAGCAGACCTCAAGCAGGCTCGTAAATTAAACGCCAGATTAGGCGTTCTTAAAAGCAAGAGGACCCTAACATTGCACCCACTGGATAATCAGGCACCACTGCAGCTTCCAACTGCTTTCAAGCAGACACCCCAGCTGGAAAGCACAACATAACACTTGAGATCCTCTCTATGTGCTGCGCAGTGATGATTGAACCGCAGGTTACATATGCCACAGTAAGCCATAGCTATTTTACCAGTCTCAGAAGAGCTCGTCTCGCACTACTGGAGCACCGCCGAGTACCCACTACGCTACCGTACCATTAATCCATCCACTTACGTCAGGGTTACTTCTCAAAAGCATTTCACGCAAGCCTTTCTTTGAACTACAAGGTATCTAAAAACACACACGCACCCCTTTTAAAGCATTTCTTTCTCTGTAGCCCTCTTATGTATTTTCAAAATTTGTACAAAGCCAACATGCCCTTTTCCCTCAGAGGTGTTTGAAGACAATGCAGCATCCTCATCCTCACTGTCTCTGTGCCCACCATGCAGATCAGCCCAAGCACCAGTGAGCAGAGCGCATGGGACCAACTGTGCTCGTTTAGCTTTGCTCACTTGCATATGTTGGTAGTGATACAGACCCGCATATGGAAGCTCACCAAAGCAGCTTTTTCTGGGATATTTTCAGAAAGAGATATGCTATATGAACACAAAGCAAAAAGCAGCTGCAATCCTAAGAAAGCTATCTCCATTTATTTTTAAGTTTCAGTAACTTCTTTCAAGGGGAAACAAAGTCCCAGTGCATTAACTGTAAACAAATCAGAACAAAATGCTTGTTTCCAAGTTTTATGACTTTATTTTTGGTAAACACAAGTCAACTGTAACCTCAGGGGAAACAAATTCCAGGCACAGCTCCATGTACCAGGTGAAGAAACTCCAAAATAGGATATTGAGAATAGAAACACATTCCACAGCCACTTTACATGATCACAACAGTTACACAATTTACCCTGTGTTTTCACATGTACAAGGCATCAGGATTCACAGTCAGTTTATGCTGCTTTAAGCCCATGTTTTCCCTGGGTGCAGGTTGCAGCCCTCCACGCCTAGCCTCCCCACTGCCCTGCACACTCTGAGGCCAGCAGGATTGCAGATCCAACTGATTTTTAAGGCAGGCAATGGGTCCCTGACCCGAATAATCAGGGAGCCACACAAGCGGTAGTACTGGAACAAGGGAGGAAGCAACAACAATTAGGTCAGGGCATGGGAAAAGGTGGGAACACCCCTTTTAATCTGCCTACAGATCAGTTTAAAACGATCTCAAAACTACGCCCTGAAACTACATATTTTTAATGAAAGCTACCAGTCACTTCAGTATATATGTTAGACAGCTTTCCAGAAGATTACTCATTTTCTCCTCCTATTATTACAAACATCCTATGAGTGTACTCATAGTAAGTCCTTTTACATGCTCATTGTGAATCCAGCAAGATTTCCAGTAATTTGGAAATGCTACTGTAGGTACTTCGTGGATCTCCCCACTTCAGAAAACTGTTTCTAAATGGATACAAATTTATAAGGCATTTGTTTTTTTCTGTTTTTGTTGCAAGGACCCATACTAACTGCACTGGATGTAGAGGCAACCTCTCTTTCCAATCCAGGTGCAGACAGCTTAGCCACCCCTTGCTTGGTCATTTCCTTGACCCCCACCTTCAATTGTCCACACGTGCTCCAGCCCCTGCAAAAGTCCACTGCCAAAGCTTTCCCTCCCACATGCAACTCCAGCCACCCTCTTCCAGCTAAACTTTTGAGTTAATGCATGAACTTTCCAGCTAATTCATACAACACTGCTACAAATCAAACGTGTAACTTGACTCGGTTTTCAAGACTTTACACAGCTTCTACCTAAATCCACCTCCAGACACATTTCTTTACCATAGAAACAAATCAAACTTCATTACTTTTGTTTGCAGATATTTCCTGCCTTCCCTCTGTTGCCCATCTGCCTGCAGCGCAGTTTTCCCCTCTTCTTCCCAAAGCTTGATTTCAAGCCACTTTCTTGGCTAGATTCAATTCACCACTGAAATTCCTTTCTGCTGCCTCACCCTTAAACATGAAACATGGGCAGCAAAGGCAATGAAAGACAGAAGATGTACACGTGTCTTTCCAACTGTACAGTCAGCTCACTGTAGCTCTCTCCCCCCATCCCTCCTCATAATTTTGACTTGTTGATACATTTCAACTTCTTTTTTCCTAAAGGATTTTATTATTATTATTATTTTTGTACGAGTGAGGTTCTGTAACATTAAACTTCCATTTTGGTGTAATAGTGATATATGTTCATTAAGGAACAGCGGAAAATCTGTCAATACTGAACTGTTTATACATTGTCATTTTTCAAATTCTTGTCTGCAGAAGCACGTTGGCACATACATATAACCAAATTCATCTCCAGTATAACATCATGCAGGATTTACAGAGATTATGTTCATTTCCTTACCCACACTGACTTTTAACCACTCAAAAAGCCATACTGTTTGATTTGTTTTAAAGCATGAACATCAAAACCAACAGCTCTTTCTTTTTTCTTCTGGCAGAAATCAAGTCTAGCTAAGGCTTTTAAAAGAGTATCATAACATCAAGTTCAATTTATTATCTGTCCACCTCCTTACCCACAATAATTTTAAAATCCTCTTGTATTTACTGGAAGACTATCCTCCAAAAGAAACACATCAAAACGTAATGCAATGACTACACCACCCATCAATCTTACAGATGCTTCTGGGGATCTTAGGATGGAAGAAAATCAACTATAATTTAATCTTCCCCATGCCACGCCACATAAGTCATAGAGCTTTCCAGGAACTTCTAGCATGAGTTATATCAGAAATAGATTCCTAGATCTTAAACATATGTTAGAAGCACTAAATTTAGGGAACTAATTTCCCACTGTGTGGAATCTGAGCTTCAACGTTCACTCCCTTAACAAGGCCAAGTTTGCTTAAACATATACTTAAAATTTAAAAACTAAAATGTGTGTGTGTATATATATATATTGGAGACTATCTGTCTGTAATGACTCAAGAGTCCATCCTGCAGTTGTTCTTCTTTACTTCATAATTTTAAGGGCCTTAATGGTATAGTTATAAATTTAAATACTTTTCAGTCTAAATGTTGAAGTAGTGAGCACTCGTTACTGAAGTTGTAAAGTTCATTAAGTCATGGAATTAGTCATCAACTAATTTTTGAAAACAGTCATGTCTCCTGCACATGGAGAATTCTGTGCAATTTTTCTCCTCTTTCCCATTCACTTTATTTTCCCCCCACATAAGAAAACAGTTTATTCAAGACTGGGAACTGACAGAAATGTGGAAAAAAATCTTTTAAAAGAGTAACCCAAGTTCTTCAAGATGTATGGTCTATATATCTACCCTGATTCTCAACTGTCTCAGAGGTCTGTGATGCACAGACCACTTCTTCTGCCCTAACAATATTCGTGGGATGGGCTCAGGACTAGTCCACCCTAATGTTGAATAGGCCCAAACAGTACAAAGCAAGCCACATACTCTTCTGGGCAGTGGGGTGGGAGGCCTGCATACACTTCAGGAATATGGCTTTGGGGAGAGAAGTTTGTCACATGTAGCTGGAGCACACAGCTAGACAACACCAGGATGTTCACTCAGATGGATAACCTAGGGTTTTTTAAAAAAAAAAAAAAAAAAAAAAAAGGCTCCAGAAACAGAGATTTCTTAGTTCTAAAAAACAGATTCTTGAAGAGCATGGTGACCAGAAACAATTAATTCAGTTCATAAACAGCTGATAATACTTGCTTTGTTTCTACAAAAATCAGTATGCTTTTAACACAAAACAGGCTTGATAAGGAATTTTCATCTATATCCCGCACATTTAACTAATGAAAACAATTTTAAATGCTTGTTTTGTTCATTAATTAGATTCCAGTTTCCATCCAAATGTAGCCTGATGAAAAATCAGAAGTTAAAAATTAATCAATCAAGCAAATAAGAAAAGCACCATTCATTTTTTAACAGAAAATGGAAAAAATATATTAACCAAAGCAAATGGTAAACTGCATACTTGTTTAAATAGAAAGATACATTCACTACATTAGCCAAGGGTAGCTGTGGTAGTACAGACTACACTAAGGCTTTCAGAAAGGTAACTAAAGTACAGATGTAAAACTTGATAAGTCAACTTAAATCAAATTTCCTGCTCGCTCAATTAAATCATGATTGAAACAGTGATCTGACACAAAGATGTAAATTGATCTACCCCATTGGATGAAGCTAAGCAACTGCTTCTGCACACCAATAGCTATAAAGTTTTAGACCAGTCCAACTATTTTTCCTGTAGCAGCTTGGATACACTTCCTTCCACACCACCTGCAAGTCCCTGAACACCAGCCATCTGTCGCTAGCCTAATAGCCCTTACCAACTATTTCTTCAAAAAAAAAATTCTTTTTAAAATTCCCACCACCTCCATCCAAGGTCTAGCTTAATCTGTTCCTAAATCCTGTGCTCCCTGGCTTCTTCCCCATTACACTGGGCTTGTCTGGACCCCCTACACTACAGGTACCATCAGGATGGTCCCCTTCACTCCAACCAGATTCTGCAGCCCTACAGAATATTTTCACAGGACAATTGCTTCTCTGCTGCCATCCCTACCACGTTATAGTTTACTCTTAGCAAACTGGCTTAGCAGAGTAGTCATTAGAAAGATCTGTAGAGCCCAATAAGCTGCCCTTGGGATAGGCTTACTGTAACACTTCTGCCAAGGCCTGGTGCATCAGTTCTCCAAACGGCCCAAAATCACACACAAGAGGGAGAACTTTTCCCTTACCTGATAGATCATCAGAAGGAAAAGCATTCCTCCTCATTTCACACTTGTATAACAGCCAAAGCATGGCCAGGCAAGGATGAAAACTCAGAAAAATAAAGCTATGATTCTTCAGATAGATGGTGGTAGGTAGGTCCCAAGCCACCAGAGTTGGGGGAGTGGTTATTGTATTTGGGTAATGGTATTTAAAAAACCCCAAACACACAGACAGAAACAAAACCACAAAAAAACCAAACACCACTAAAAAAAAAAGTTTTGCCTCCTCAGTTCTTCCCCAAGATGAACCCCCCTCTCTTGCTCTTGGCTGCTGCTAGGTCAGTCCACAGCGCCCTCAGTCAGTATGAGCATGTGATCCCACGCATTGCAGGACTCATAAGGGGACAAGTTTGTTATTTATGTCCCTCATGTTAACTTCAGCATTAATCTGTCTTTTTCTGCAAGCTTGCCAACAGTACAAATTTTTTTCCAGTCATGTTTTTAAGTGTCTCCACAGACCCCTTGCTCCATCAAATGTATGTGGTTGGTACATCCATGGCAACATTTGGGATAAGGTTGTAAATCTTTAAAAATACTGTACTCACTGAAGTAAATAGGATTTTGTGCCAGACATCAATGGGAGCAGAATCAGATCTTTGCTGGTTTCTAAGCCCATTATGCATCTCCACTACATGTTTTCATTTACTCTAAATCTGTTGCAAATGAATTACCTTAGGATGAGAAATTTAAAGTCACAAAGTAATGTTATCCATTTCTAGTCAGCATCAGTTTTTTTAGCCGCGAGGGAAATAATTGAAACCTATTTTAAGACTGCATGGAACAGTCTCAGCCAACGTTTGGCTACCATCTAGCCTGGTGCATTGTTGGTGTTTGTTTTTAAATAGTAAACAAATCCACTTTGTAAAGTAAAAATTACAACCAGTAGATGACCGCATTAAAAAGTTCTCTTTTGCCATTTTCCCCCTTCCCAACTGCCATGATCACCATCACCAAGGCAAGGCAGATTTACAGATGACTCACTTGGTCTTCAAAATACCTTAAGGTTTGCCAGCAAGTGGGGTATCATTTCATTCAAACCTTCTACCAGACCCAAAGTCAAAATTTAAGCCATGTTTTTGCAATGTACCGTGAAGAATTATCCTGGCCTACAGCTATACTACATGCTCTTACTTATTTAGTAGTAAAAACTTGCAACAAGGGGAAACCAACATTAAGCTAAGTATCCTTGAAGACATTCCAGAAGGATTCAATGTATTGATTAAAAAAATAAGCTTTTGACACCAGTGACAGAAATCCTAGTGTCTTCATTTTCCAATGCTAATGCTAAAAGTTTAAGCCTTCGTTGGAAACAAGAGTCTTATTAAGGAAAACTTAAAGTCTTGGTAGATAGGTCTAACGATTCACAGTTTTACAACACTGTTGCAAATACCTCTTGGGTCACCATGTCCTACACCAGCTAGAGTGGTGCTAGCCAGCGTAGGTTAACAAACTGAAGCCTGAGCTCCCCCCACCCTCTGACCTTCTCCAGTTTATTTAGAACAGATTTAAAACCATACTGCAAGTCTAAAACTTTCTGCCATATTCACTACCTGAAAAGCCAGGACTACGCTCAGAAGGTAACAGAGTTCTTCACTGCTGAATTCAGTCAGCCCAGAGCTAGCAAAACATAATTTAAAAGAAGCAATGTGTATTTTTAGCTTCACTCTGGACACCCTGAAACATCACTCATTTTCCCATGCACAAACCATACTGCTACCATCCACCCAGGGCTTCATCTTCACATGAACCCCCAACTGATGTGAGAGGCAGGAGTGGTGGGAAGGATTTGCAAGTATGACAAGGAACTCCCCCACAGTAGCTTCAACTTCACACTTGGAGCAACCTTCACCTAGTGTGGCCAGGAGCTCATCACACCACCTCCCTCCACTGTCCGGGTCTCTGGGCTGGCAACCTGCTGTGTTCAGAGCAGAGCTGGCTCCCCCTTACCCCGCAAGCATCATGTAAGAAACACTCCTGTCACTAGATGAACCAAGAGCATGACCCTTTCTGAGAAAATCAGCCCACAGCAAAGCCATATGTCTCTACCTCCCCCCACCCCTCACCAGTTCTGGACACCCAGAAAGTACACCATGCCAGTGGGAGCCCTCTGTCCAGCTGGCTGAGCTGGTCCTCGCAGTTGAAAACCTAAGCAATAACATCTGTCTGCTTCTCCAAGTTGGGGACTACTGCATTTCAACACCTGAAACTCAAACACAGCTGGTTATTACACAATGGTCAGTACCCTTAAGAGAGATGCTACTAAAATCATCTCACTTACTACTACTCACTCTACTTCTTGGCTCACAGCTTTAGTACTTTTCATCACCATTGTCTTCTACCTGGCAAGCCATGGGGATCTCCTCAGACTACTAGAAGTCACTAACAGGACCGCACCTATCAGAAGTGTTTCCAACATGAAAACCTAGCCAGGAACAAGGGGGTAGAAATCACAGAAGCAGAGAAGGAACATTTTCTGGCAGGCTGGTTATAAGGCATTTCACAAGCAGGAACAGGTCTGACATATTTCTGAACATGGCATGAACTTCTTGTTTTTGCGAAATCTGATGGGCCACAATGCCAAAAAAGCAATCTGCCACCTTTTATTCTAAATAGACAGCCAAAAGCAGAAATCAAAACAAGGAACAGATTGTGAAACTACGTAAGCAGGAATTTTGCTGGTCATTCACAAGCAGCAAACATAGGTATTTGGTGTTGCAACACTGCATGACCACCAAAACAAACGCTTTTGTATAGAAACACTTCCACTTCAAATATCGTGACTGTGACACGCTGGCCACATGGGTACTCCAGGGTCCTAGAAGTTGCCCATGAAATCTGTGGCCTTGCAAGATACAGGTACTCGTCAGCTCTGGTTTACAAAGACACTGCTCTCGGATTCCTTGGCAGCTGCAAAGAAAACAGGTTGTGAAAACACAGAAAGGTCACTTGTTTTTCCATCACGTTTAATGAACAAACAAACCAGAGATGGAGCCAGCTACACCAGAATGAGGACTTGACCTATTTTTGTTTCTGGCTTGAAGAAGCTCAGCACACTTTAGTAACAAAATATTATTTACCACCTTAAGGAATTAATTTTCCCATTTAGTTTTACATTCAGAAGATGCTGAGCCTGGTACTTCAAGCTTGGCAGTCTGAGATGTTCGAGGGAACACCAATTAAATCTTCTTCCCACAACAATAATCTGGGAGCAGGGGACCAACACAAGTTCCTATCTCTTGTCCCAAGGAACTACAAATATCACTACAAGTATTCAAACCTGCAGTGAGGAAGAAGCCATTTTTATTTTTAAAAGTGTGCATTACTAGTTAGAGAGTGATACTATTTGTGTTATGACAACCTCAGAACTGTAAAAAGAGCTATTAAGAATAACTGGAGGCTTCAACACCTTGGAAAAGACACCAACTGTCAACTTGCCAGATCTTTATACATCATACAGTGCCAATTGCATTTTTGCTTCCCTCACTAGGGGCCAGTCCATCTCCAGAGGTAGAATATTTTCTGATTACTCCGGACATGAGTCCCTGCCAACACAGCATGGTAGGAGCAGGAGACTTCAAGGCGGTGGGAGGACCAACCATTTTCTCCACAGGGCAGAACAATCCCACAATGTTATGCACCATGGAGCAAGTTTCTTCGTTGTCAAAAATTCATCATTAATTAATTTCAGAAACTAAGCAGCAGGAAAGGTATACTCAAGGCACTGAGATTACAATCCTTTTAAAGAAGTCTAATTAGCTGGTAGTGGTTTTTTTCAGACAATGCCGTTGTCCTATAGTGTCCTTCTCAAGATTGTGTGTGCTGCACATGTATAGTTTTCATTTCACTGATACAAAACCATTTTGTAAAAACTCTGGCAAATCCTTCACCCCCAAAATCACATCCTCTTTTGGCTGTAGGACAGCTCCTCACAAAATCATCTACTGCTTAACAAGCTAGCCAAGTTAGGGCAAAGCCACTTACAACTACACACATTATAGATGTACATACATTACTACCCCTGGGTAGTTTAGATGTAACAGTTGCATGAGCTAATCCTATCAAACCCAGACATCCAAAGGAGCCCAACTCCACCAAGTAAGAGTCAAAGTACCTGGAAACATAGGACAGTTTTTCCTCTTCCTTGTCTCTCATCTATGCTCAGGGCATCAAATGAAGGCCCTCAATGAAGCAATTTTTCATTTTAAATTACTTTTCTTTCCTGCCAAAAGCACAATACAGTTATTTCTTCTCTTACATCTATGCAGTATAGAAGATCTCTTCTTTACTATTATTAATTAAGAAAATTACTGTAGAATAAAGAAGGAATCTCTCTCAATCACAACATTTTCTAAGGAGAAAGTTTTCCATTGGCATGTTCCTCACCTGCAACAAAAAGCTTCAAGAGATGGCAAAAAGAATGAAGGAAAGCAACCTGTCAGCCTAGCTGTACAAGCCTTTTTTGTCATCCAAAAAAGGTGGTTTGACTGCTTGGTTTTTGTTTACTATAGGAAACACCCACACACCCCTCCCCGCCCTTCCTAGAAGCCTCTATGCATATCACATAACCTGAAAATTAACTGTGAGGCTAAAGAAAAGGTTAGAAAGAGTGCATTTTGAGGGTAGACCTTTAAGAAGCTACAACAGGTATGCAAAAAGACCAGTAGAGAAAACAGTACTACTGTGAGCAGAGGAGCATCTCTTCCCCTTAGCTAACTTCACACAGCCCAAGTTCAGCTGTCTCTTACAGGCCCTTACAGATGCAGGAGAGCAGCAGGCATGAACTCTTGTGGAGGAAAGCTGTCTACGGCTCACCTTCCTATATGTTTAAGTACATCTGCCATGCAACAGAGAGAATTCTATTGCCCTGTTTCAGGACATTCAAGGACAGGATGAGCTCTCTACAGGTTAGCCCTCCTTCCCCCATACCCTTGGGATGCCAAATTTCAGACCCAAAGGCTACAAAAGAAATGTAGTCAGATGTACAATTAAACATGCAGTTTCAATTAGAAAAGGAAAGGTGCAACCTGCTTAACCCCAGTAGATGGGCCAGGTGTATTTAATTGTATGACTGTACACAGTTGAACTCTTAAGACAAGGATTTCTTTTTTGTTTGGAGCTTTAAAATCTTCAGTGTTGCATGAGAACAAACTTCTGTTCTCGAGAGACAAGTATGTGCATATTTTCCCCAAAGTTCAGCAGACAGAAGCAACATCATCATCAAAACAGCTTTAAGCAGTACAACACTACATCTGAAGCAGTTTGGCTGGGATACTTTCTAAAACATTTTTTGTGGCAACATATCTTCTGGAAAACATAAGCACGGGGCATATTCACTTTTGCAGAATCTTACTCTCCTCCTCATACAAATTCCAATTCTTCATGCAGGTACTCAGCTCATGACATTCATTATGAGTGACAGTGGGCAGACTAGCAAAACTATTTGCAATTGTGTCAGAACTGCAACACACAGAAGCATTTAAGTGCGGAGTTAAGGAGAAAGATTTAAGACTAAACAGAGAGTGGTCATTCTCCAGGCCCAAAAGCAGCTGGACGAGATATCAACTACAAATGGGCACAGAAAGGCTACCAGTCCTTAGTATGGCCACACAAGGGTACGCTTTCATCAAAAAACCCATTAGTTTTATCACATCACCAGGATCATAGGAGTAAAATCATGCCCATTTGACAGTAAAAAAGAAATTTTAACTCCTAATATTCTCAACTGAGACATTTCTTAAGTCCTGCTTTTTCCTCAAACTTTAAAACATTTCAATGATTCCGGTGTGTTCCAATTTACTTGTCTTTTAGCAAGCCAGATTAAAATATACAAATCTTGGATTTTTGAGAAAAGAGACAGGAAAATTCAGGAATGGAAACACAATATGCAATTCCATTGTATCCCTTTTAAATGGCTATACAAAATGAGTGCTTTAAACAGGCAAACAGAGCTTGGACTTTGCAAATTAATTATACAGTTGCAATATTAAGAATTTTTGCTAGTGATAGTAAATATATTTTTAAAAAAAGAATGGTTAGCCTGCACTAGATGTGGCTAACAGTGTCTGAGCACCACATGCAGCAGACATGCACACATATGCGTGTTTATATCTGCAAACAGGCAGGTACAAAGGACAGCCTGTACCTCCCTGTATGGACTCTGCTGCCAGGACAAAGGGTAAAGCAACAGCCAGATTCTTAGTAAGACAGAAACTGCATCTCATTAGATTAAATTAGATGAGGTTCTATGCAGTAAGACTTTGGTGTTACACACCAGTGTGAACCATTGTGGAGATGGACCATAGAGAATGAAGTATCTCAGTCACGTGGAGATTGTTCTCCTGAATGTGATCCAGTCCAAGGAGCTAAATGCAAACCAGTGTTTGATAACATCGCCATAACCTAAGTTTGTGACACCAGACTATTCCTGAAGCAGCTGGAGAACAGTGTCTATGCTCTTATCAAATATGCCTCAAAGTTTCGCATGAAGAGGGAGAGCATAAAGCATCACACAGTTCATGTTAACACAGCTAAACCTATCTAATTACTCAGTCCCAAGCTCCTGAATACTCAGTTTTAGAAATACTTGGCTACAGCTGTATATATGGGTGTTCAGACATGTCACTATGTTCTGGCAATATAACAAAATCCTAGATCCTGCATTTACTATGCAGATTTTTCTCTTTCCACCCATATAAAAAAGCAGCATGAGGAATGTGACAGACACTTTTCAATAATTAAGATGACATCTCAGTTTCTTTGGGAACAAGTCCTATACCATGTCACAGCAACACCTTGTCACTAAAAGAATACATATGAAGGATCAGCTCCATATAGAAATGGAGCAAATGCCCAAAGCTCACCCACCTACCTCTTCTGACCCAAGGGAGAGCCACTTGTGAGTCCATCCCCACAAGGTGAAGCAAGGGCCCACACAAAGGTATTCAAATAAAAGCTTCATAACTCAGGCACATCATAGTGAGGTCCCAAGGCTCACTGTACGCACACATTCACAAAAGGACTTCAATGACATTAGATGCCAAGAGGCCCCTGATGATGGTGTAGCTGAAACTGCTGAGGAACACACCTTTACTCAGTCAAAAAAAACAGGAGATGGGGAAGAGCCACCCATGTCCAGCCCTGAGCAGAAAGCAAAATTTGCACTGACAAAAATAAGCAAGACAGCAGCAGGATACACTTCTTATATCCTGATGCCAGCAGTGTTTTCAGAAATTACGTTCTGCTGCCTGAAATGGATATCCACAATGCCAGCTAATCAGTGGTCACAAGCGTACAAGGACATCCACTCAAAACAAGTTAAAGGGACTTGGGCTGCCCAAACACTTTTGCCAAAACAAGGAACTTGATAATGAATAGCTTATAGGTAAATGGACATAAAGTATCCCTGTGATTTCATTAATGCTTCTTCTAAGACCTTCTTTCCCTAAAGCCTCCTTTACCCACACAGATTTTTATTTTCTTTTATTTTTTAAAACCCTTATGAGCTCTCCTAGATCCCCCTCTGTGGTTACTTTTAGCCTTTCAAATTGTTTCCCTTTCTTCTGCAAAATATAGCCAGCCCTTTTCTTTTGCTATTTTTACTTCTCCATTCCCCCATACCCTATTTAACCAGTGTCTTAAAAATTGTTCTACTAGAGAAAAAAAAGTTAAACTCAGAAATTACAGAAAATAACATCATACACAAACAAGATTTAAATGTCTTTGTCCAATAAAGTAAAAAAAAAACCAAAAACCAAACAACTTAAAAATGGAAACCTTGTTTCTTGGAAAACTGCATCCATTAAAAGATAAACTCATACTTTTCATTGTTTTCCTCTCCCCAGAGAGGGACAGCTACTCCAAGTAATCTGAAGGGCTGACTTGCCTGAAGCCCACAGAGCCACCTGCTCTTTTCCAGATAAGGTCACATGTAAGTAAGAAAAGGTGAGATAGCTTCAATTATTCATGCATTTGTTTCAAAAGTCCTTAGTATCAGGTTCAGGGGCTGTCTTGGAACCACCCCCAACCTCCACAAAAGCCATCAGAGTTTATCCTCTGAATCTGCAAGTTTATCCCTTTTTGCATAATAACTTGTCATACATCTAGACTATCTGGAGCAAGAGCTTATTCAGAGAACTGAGCAAACAGTATGAACAGGAGCAAGACACAGTTCAGACAGTGCAGTCCTTCCAGCTGCGAAGTTTCTACCCTTTTACACAATGACACTTGTTTCTTGATGCCTTTTTCCAGATGTTGCCACTATCCTATTTCCAGAAACCTGGAAACTACCAGAGATCCTAACAGTCCAAAAAAAAGTGCAGGGATGGGTGGTGGGTGTGGCATTTAAAGGTGCTCTAGCAACAGATGGACAGATAGGAATAAGATTGAAATCAGCAAATTCAGCACTGTTTAGGTGTGTATTTAGAGCAAAACCAAGAAAGAACCACAACAAAAGGAAATAGTGGGAAAGAAATAAAAATAAACCAACTGAGGAACAGAACTGTAGGCTTACAGCTTGAATCTCAAGAATAGCAAAGTAGTTTGCAAATCTGGAGTAAAAAGGAAAAACTATACTTTTCATTACCACTAAAGTTAAATACCGTTAGCAAATCACCTCTGGTTTCTCTTAAAAAAGAAGAAATAAATTGAGGCCATTCATTACCACAGATGGCATTTTATACAATACAATGAGGCAGAAACCTGTATTTTTTGTTTAGTCTGCCACTCTAATCAAAGCACAGAGGAACTGGGGCAGGGGGAGGGAGGGAAAGAGAATTTGTTTGTCATAGAAGCACTGCTATTAGTAGTAAAATAACCGAGTATAAACATATTTCCATTGTAGTTTTCATTGGGGAACTTTTTCCTGATAAAGCCACTATTATACTCAATATCGTTTGTAATACTTTCACAACACCCAAGTTGTTCATTCCCACAAACAATGCTATGAGTGTGGAATTTTTCCTGTTCCTTGCAGTGACATTTTCTTGGCTTCTTCCTCTGGGAAAAATATTTAGGCAACAGCTACCCTTTAGTGCAATATATATAGACCCACTTGAGTTATTTGATAAAGTTCAGTGTGCTGTGCTGCATTTTCACTCTTCTAGTTCATGAAGAGTCTCAGACTTAGCTCTCTAGATGTTACTGTGGAGCAAAGAAGAGGGCAAAGTCAGCCACGTCAGAGTTTGTAAAGCTCTGTCATCCACTTGTTAGAGTTCATTTTGAAAATTTGTTTTCCATTGAGTTGCTAACAACCACCACCACAAGAAACAGGGAAGAGACATGAAAAATCACCTTCTCTGTGTAATGAGGTTATCTTTTCTTGAATAGCAGAGCACCATCTCTTTCCAGACAGACTCTAGAGCTTTCCAATACAATAAATTATCTTCTGCTCCATAACAAAAGACCTCATTTATGATTACCAATCACCACTAGATCTGAATAAGATTCTATTGAACTTTTTCACATATTTCTTAGAGAACAATGTGGCAGCTTTCTGGAGATGAATCCATTGTGCTGGTTTTAGCTGGGGTAGAGATAGTTTTCTTCATAGTAGCTAGTATGGGGCTGTGTTCTGGATTTGTGCTGAAAACAGTGTTGATAATTCAGGGATGTTTTTGTTACTGCTGAGCAGTGCTTACACAGAGTCAAAGGCCATTTCTGCTTCTCACCCCACCAGCAAGGAGGCTGGGGGGGGGGGGGGGGCACAAGAAACTGGGAGGGGACACAGCCGGGACAGCTGACCCCAACTGACCACAGGGGTATCCCAGACCACATGGCATCATGCTCAGCACATAAAGCCGGGGGAAGAAGGAGGAAGGGGAGTACGTTCGGAGTGATGGCATTTGTCTTCGCAAGGAACCGTTATATGTGATGAAGCCCTGCTTTCCTGGAGATGGCTGAACACCTGCCTGCCGATAGGAAGCGGTGAATGAATTCCTTGTTTTAATTTGCTTGTGTGTGCAGCTTTTGCTTTACCTATTAAACTGTCTTGATCTCAATCCACAAGTTTTCTCACTTTTACTCTTTCAATTCTCTTCACCATCCCACCAGAGGGGGAGCGAGTGAGCAGCTGTGTGGTACTTACTTGCCAACTGGGGTTAAACCATGACATCCATATAATTTAAATCCTATATATTTAGCATTTCAATAGGGCTTGTACATTTATAAAACTACTACATCCAAACAAACATTTAGCTACATATAGATCCCCGCTTTATGACAGGAGATCATTTTTTTTCCTTCCATATCAACAGGAATACAATTGCAGACTAGCATTATTAATTGCAAATTCCAGCAATTATTAAATTCCATTTTATGTGAGATTTCTTTCTGTAATAATTCAAGTTCTCTAGAAAGTAGGATCTAACACTTTTCTAAGAAATACCATTTTCTGGTTTCACTGAGCATTTCACTAAATGACCAATATGCCTGCTCCCAACTGCAGCCACATGAAATATATTCAGCGTGCAAGCAGGAAGACAGACAACATTTAGAAAACTGACAGAACACACCCACTAAAACACCATTACCAGATCTTTGGGGTGATTCAGCAAAAATATAGCAAACTGATTAATTTTGAACACCAGCATTGTACAGATTAGTATCACCATCCACTAACCATCCAAAATCAGAGGCTTCCTTCCCTTACCCCAAATGGTGGATATGAAGCAGCAGCAGCAGCAGAGGCAACACTCACTGCGGGAGGTGGTATTCCTGAAGAAGAAGGTGGGAACAGACCCAAGGCATTCAGATTTAATCCAGGAATTAAATGTGCTTGAAGCTGCAATGGCAGAAGAGTTATTTAAGATTTACAATCCTGGTTATTAACTTTAATCAAAATCCTAGTTGGCATAGGCTATTAACCTTTTGAGAAGATGTCAGTATCTTATTTAAAAAAAAAAAAAATTCATCTCCATTACCCCAAGGACTCTGCTTCAAACCTATTTCCCTGGCATGTGCACAGACCAATAACATTAAAAACATGTAGTAGTAAAGGCAGCTGGGAATCACTTGGTACAACTTAATCAGTGAAACATATGACAAACTTCATAGCAAGCAATTCAGGTAATAGCATAATTCACTTTCAGAGTGAACAAAATTATCAGAGAATATAATATAACATAATAATTTTGGCTTTATACTAAAAAGACAGCCCTGTAGAAACAGAGAAAGCCCATGCACAAGCCCTGACTTTTCATACACTGGGGGGTATATGCCACACTATAACCCCATCTTCCCTCCCCCATATCCTTTCCCTCCCATGCCTTGCAAAAGATGAAGTAAGATACCCCCAAGCATTTGCTGAGAAAGCATCAACAATAAAGTTGCATGTCCCTTACCTGACCACACCTGAGAAAAGTGGCAGTATCATGTGGTAGGAAGCATTTGTTGTCCATGATATGAAACTTGTCAGTACCCTTTTTCACTTTTCCAGATTATTGCCAAGTAATATGGCTATGCTTTGGAAATACCTCAGCTAGAGACAGACACCATCTCAGGCCATTAAGATAAGCCAATCATGAGACACCAAAAACCCCCAAACACTTAAACTAAAAAACTATTCTAATAATCACTACAGACTAAATTTGAAATCCATCCAGTAACAGAGGTAGTTTTCTCCTTACCACACCTTTGCCAAAAGCAGAGCAGCCACAAGCCCACCCCATGTTCCTGCTTGCTCTGTGAAGCAAAAGTGTACCACTATAAAATACTTTGTGTCCTCATGTGTAGTTTGTGTCCTGCAATTTGCTTTTAGTTTGTGAGCGAGAAGAAAAGCAGGGAGAATATTCTCTCCAGCTGGTAGGAAAACACTGAAGAAAAGCCATTTCTAGAAAATCAGAGACTCCTGTAAACTGAAAAAATATTTCCAGTCTGATTCTACACCATATGATTTGGATACACACACAAAAAGCTCTTCATAGCTTATCAAAAATCTCAATAATTTCTCAATCTGTATTAGTAATACTTTGGCAAACTAATGAGGTGTGTTGTTTTTATTACATACTCACCAATCATCTTTGAATAACTAAATGCCTTTATCATCTATATCAAGAAAAACCCCAATAAAGCCTTCTTAAATTAAATAATTGAAAGCAGGAGAGAGATCTGTCTTCTATATGTTATGCTTTTAACATGAAGAGACTGGGAATAACTACTTTAAGAAACATACAAACTAGAGCTCATAAACCACAATAGAACATAAACACACATTCCTTTAGGTTTTTGCAACGAGAAAAAAATGAAATGGTCATTCCATTCATTTTCTCAATCTAAATCAATTTCTCAGTTCCCCTGCTCAAAGCAAACCAGAAAAAGTCTTATTAAAATAGCACACATACATAAATAAATAATAAAAACCTTGGCCAAGCCCCACAGGTTAATACAAGAGGCAACAGAGAGAGGTTGCAACGGGGAAATTCTGATGTGATATTAGGAAAGAAATTTTCACCATGAGAGCAGTGAGACAGGGCACAGGCTGCCCAGAGACACTGTGGACTTTCTGCCCATGGAGATGTTTGAGAGGGGACAAGTTCCTACACAACCTCATTTAACTTTGAAACAGGCCTTATATTGAGCAACCCCTCTGCTGGGCCAGGTGACCTCCAGAGGTGCCTCACACCTAAATCTTTTCATTGTTCTCGTTCCAGAAACGGCCCATGCCACAAGACAACTCACATTCATAGCAGCAATATCATTTTCATAGGACTCCCTGATTTTCTTCATAATTTCTTCCTCAGCCTTGGCACAAGTTTCAATACTGCCTTTAACTGTAATGGTCCTTTCCGGATTATAGAGTGTCAAGTCCTGCAATCTGCAAATAAAACAGAAGCACAGTTAATTAGCAAACAGCAGAGTGTAACTCAGGTTTATCATTCAAGGGTGATGACATCCGAGCGTGTCCAGTTTGCCCTCCAAAGAGCATAGTATCAATTCATAACAGGGCTCAAACACAGTTCTCGGAGAATCTGGAGAAACTCTGTCCTCACAGCAAATACAACAAAAACCACCGCAGCGAGGTTTGGCATCAGATGGTTGAGATGTGCTTAGGTGCAACACAAGATGGAAACCATCATGCTCTGTAGGAACATGAGCTGCAGAGCAGCGCAGCACCATTCAACTTCACACTCCACACCAGCCCTACCAACAGAGAGAGGGCTTCAGACATTTTAGACATCCCAGAAACACAGAGCATAAGAAACTTTCTGCCCTTGAGAACAATAGTGGATTCCTTAAGGAAGGAGGGGGAAAAAGCCCAACCCTCAGTGAAACTGCAGGAGAGCCTCCAAATCCTCGTAACAGGAAAACCAAAAGCTGTGTGCAAATCAACATTTGCTGCAAACACTATAACTCCTCAGGGAAAATGAAAGGGTTACAGCATTAAACTAGTGCTTTTTTAGGTAACAAATGGTGAACTACTATGGTAAAATGGAAGAAACAGACTGGGAAGCCATGGCATATCCATATACTGAGAAAAAGTGGTTGAAGGGGTGAGGAGAAAAAAAGTCAGAGCACGTTGCAGGAGGGGTGAGGAAGCCCATGGCAGGAAGGAGAGAGGAAGAAGCATGCAAGGCTTGCTTTCTTGCACAGCAGGCAGCGTGGCAACCTGCGCATCTCAGTTAAGCAGCGGCAAGCACGAAATGCATCCACAAAGCAATCCTTAAGTTTCCAGTGTGCGAGCACTGAGTTACTGCCTCAGGAAGGAAAGTCGTGGAGAACACCCCAAAGAAAAAGAGGAAACACTTTCCCAAACCAGCTGCCTTACTTTAACTTTATGGACAAGCTTACCAAAAAGCCTAAATGAAAAGATCAGGAGAAAGACTAATTAGACAAAGCAGAATCAATGGGCATATATGCTCTCTTACGTACCAATAAAAACCAGGCAACTTCATGGGGCTATTTTGGGCATAGCATGACAAATATAATCTTGAGGCCAAGATTTTAATGCAAATAAACCATTAACTTGCTAAATTAAAAAAATACTCTGTGAGTGTTTACAGACAATGTGTTATTTGTGTCATCATCAATAAAGACGAGTTGGTTTCATGGAATGAAGACCATTATCCCATTTACTCTGTACATATTTTTTTCCTTTAAGAAATAGCATTAACAGTCTGTGTACTGTTTGCAAACCAAATGTTTATGCCAACACATTTAAGAGAGCATGCTGGCCTTATAAAACTTATTCTTGAAATACACTTATTTGGGTGTTTTTCTCCAATTGATTCACTTCTTTTCCTCAGACTAACTCCATAAACATTTACATACCTTCAGGAAGGTCTCAGGTTCTTTCACCCAATTTTGAATTTTCTCTTTTTGAGGAAGCTCATTCACTCTTAGCTTCCTTGCCTTCATTTGAGCTATTTTCTTCAGTACACTTTTTTCTTGTCCCCTGCATGTATTCACACCTCTTCATACATCTTCATGTGTCTTCCAAACTTTCTTCCTTTCCTACAGCCTAGAAGCCTTATTTTCACCCTTTCTGGCTAAAGCCTAAGTCCAGGATGCCCTCAAATGCTTGAAAGTTCATGCCAAAGTATTCATTACTCAGAACGGGAGGTTCTCCAAAAACATTGCTCCAGGGTAAAACTACTATTAACAGCCAAGCTTCTGCAGAGATGTTGATCTAATCATTGATTTGCAGATTTCCAGTGAAGGTGAAAACTCCTGTTTAATCTCAGCTAAATTTGAACAGGCCTCAGTTACCTTCACAAACTCACAAAGCTATTACTTTGAAGCAGACTAGTGAATGTATCCCAGTTTGGCTGCTAGGGGCCAAGAGGCACAGAACTGCTACTAAAAATACTCTTTTCAGAATTCATTTGCTTAATTTCCTTCCCTCTTGTCCAAAAACTTAATGTATACCAGAAACTAAAGCATCACTAGTTTCACTCATTTTCACACACAGCTTAGAACTGATCCAGGCTTAATGACGAGTTTCAAACACTCATCATTACATATGATATAATATGTTAAAAACAACCAACACTTAAATATAGTTTAACACAGGCTCCACATAGCCTGTGTTATTTTTAGGCTTTCTCTTGACTGAGTTTACAAAGAAGACTCACTGTTTACCTTAAATTTAACTAAGCTTAAGCAACAGTTTAATCCACATTATGGAAAGGCCTCCAAAAGGCTGTTATCCCAGCCTTCAAAACACACATAATATTTTTGTAAGAATTCTATACCTGAATGTACTACAATGGCATTGCTGCTATCTGAGACATGTCACCAAAAGATTAGGCCACCGAAAACTTACGGAGATATTGTGATTTTAGTATCTGTGTCCTGTTCAATTTTCTTCAGGTTTCTTCCTTCTTTGCCAATAAGTCGGCCAACAAAGTTGTTATGTGCCAATATCTTCAAGGGAATTTCTTCTGTACTGTAATGGAGGTTACACCCAGTGAGACTTTTGGAGACCAGAGTACAAGTTTTTATGTGTGTTATAGATAAATTTTATTTTCATAGAAATGTCTACAATTCCCATTCGCTTGCACATGTTTATACTAGATGCAGAACGAGTTCAAGTGCAATGTACATTTCAGCGCTATCATCTATAGCTTCATTGTAACATACCTGCTAAATAAAACTCAGACTGAAGTAGCAAGAGCTGTTGGGAAGGAAAAAATACACCTTAAAGCTTTTAGTGAGAGCTCAAAACTTGTTATGCTCACTCTGATTAAAAGTTATTAGTTGCTCAAGAAACTTCAGTATTTGCTCCAGTTCACCTCAAAATCACAGCCGGACAATGGCTGAAAAATGTAGATTTGTGCTGGGGCTAATTAAGCAACTGGACTGTCCTGAAAAGAAAAAAAGTCTTAGTTCCTTTACCTACTTAAATATGGATGATGGCAACAAAGATTCACTTGTTAACAGGTTTTAAAGACTATATCTTTAAACTGAGTGAACAACAAGAATTCAGAATTTTTAATGCTTCCACAATGAAATGCCTTTTACTCACAATTTAGTATCTTGAGCTTCCTTTTGCATGATCTCCATAATAATTTTACAAGCTGTTGAGCAGCCTTCAGGAGTTGAGTGGATGGTAATTGGTTTCTCAGCAGCACCTGCATTCTCTTTACGATGAATATCAATTCTTGAAAGAAAGAAAAACACTAACTATAACTACATACTGTATGGTAAGCCTTGGATATTTCCAACTCTCCTAAAACTAATTTATTTTAGCTAACGCTGACTACATTTAAGTGGTTTAATTTTGGAAAGTATACAACTACTTAAACATCTCCTAAACACTATGTTTCGTGTGTTATAAAGAGCCTCTCCTTTCCTGATTTTACCAGCTAAACCCCATCTTTGTAGATGCTAGGATCTCCTTTCCTCCTTAAACTCTGATCAAGATATTCAGGAGAGTTGCTAGATAGACAGTCTGTGGTAAACCACTGAAGAAAACATTTTATCGGGTTTTTCCAATACTCTGTCACCAGCCCTGTTGCTCCACCAATGACTGTGCAGCTACAGTACAGTCAGGCTTTGTCCCATCTTCTCTTTTTTAATGACCTCAGCAGCAGAGTTTCCTAGCACTTGTCTGCTAGCAAGTAGCATCGTAGTACTTGCATTCATCCTCAAGATTACTTTGCTATGCTTTTTAAACCCAAGATTTGTCCTGACATTAACTTTCCTCTAGCTCCACTCTACTACGCTAAAAATACTAGCCTTAGTCTACACCATGGTTTATGTAGCTCTAGGAATTTAAAATTATGACCTGCCTCAAGACAATGCCTTGGATTATTATTTGTCCTCTGCCAATAACTGCAGGTCAAATACTCTTGCCACCTCTGCTTTTTGCTTCCTCCCCTCTTCCCCAAATCATAACTGTTTCCAAACTTAAACAACTACGCTGCTTTTCAATAAGCCCCTTTATTTTTCCAGTTCTTTCTGATATTGAAAATTCATTTTGTTTCACGATGCAGCATTTTCTAAGAAGCCCATGGCAATCCTTGGTGCAACTGGAAGTAGAAGACAATTCTTTTTTTTTTAATCCCTAAACCAATGAAAAAAATCATTCTTGAAGTCATGTATGTGTAAAGTTAGCAACCTGTGATTATTTCTGCTCTATCCAGCCTTCTTTTAAGAGATAAAAGCTTTCCTTATGCCAATCTTCCAGGATTTTTATAGTGTGAGAATTAGACGGTTTAGGTATCACCTGAAAAATTGGTTACCCATAAGCAAACTACAACTAAGTCTTGTCAGGACACCACAAATCTCTTAAACCTGTGTTGTTAAACACAGCAAATAGTCTCCTGGGTTACAACATGCTAATGAGAGGTTGGAAGGAGCATCATGATAATCCCGGGTTGGGGGGAGGAGAGGGAGCCTGTTTGTTGGGGTGGGGGTGTGTAATTGGAGAGGACTCCCTTATCCTCATTAACTACTCTCAAAACTGAAGCCACCCACCCTCATACCCCTCACATACAGCTCATTTCCAGATCCTGCCTGCTGTAACAACAGAAGCGGGGGCTCATACCAGTGTACTGCTGAAGGCAGCGTCTTTCACTCACCACTCTCAGGGGTAACCTGGAAGAATTGTTTGAATATGATCCCCACCTCCTTCTGCATCTACACTGAGCTCTTCCTTGTGAGTAGGGATTTAATACACACTGAAAACAATCTCCTCCAGCGATTCTAGACCCTAGCGCTCTAAGCTTCTTAGTTCACTTAGCAGCTTGCTTTTTGCCTCCCATGCATTTCCTTAATCTGCGTTTTGGTGTGGTCTGCAACTTAACAGCAACAAATGTATTCACCAGAAATAATGGGGGTGCGGTGTAAGGACTAGTGAAGGGAGATAGGAAGGATATTCTGCCCGCCCCCCCCCCCCCCCCCCCCAAACTGAAAACATTTATAAATCCTAAGAATACCCCAAATTAAACTGGAGATAGAATAAACACTTAAAGAATTGGATAGGTCACCACACTGACTGTATGTCCCACAGGCTGACATATTACAGCTCTTGCAGTTTCAATTTTTGTGCCAGAACCTTATTAGTACATCTGTAAACTCTCCAACATCAAGTACCATCCTACTAGCACTGACTAATTTCATTTTTTTTAAAAAGGGAGAAACAAGCCAGCTAGTATTCAAACACGTGTCAAGGACAGAATCCAGTCCTTAAATAAATCTTGCAAAAGATTTCCTATTCACTGTTATGTTCATTTGCTCTCTGACCACATAGGTTAGTTGTGAAGTTTTACAAGTTTCCCTTTACATGGGAGATGAGGACACAATAATAAAGCTTACAATTACATTTTTGTAAAATAACTTACTTGGACTGTGTCTGCTTTGTAATGTTTCTGATTGTCGCTCCTTCTTTCCCAATAATGGCTCCTACAAACTGTGTGGGAACCAGCATCCGTAGAGGAACATCCGACTGTGGTTTCTGCCTTGTGGTTGCACCGGGTGACCCTTGCCTTGGAGGACCTCTCTGTCCAAATCCACGTCTTCCCTGGGGATGTTGTTGCGGAGGTTGTTGGGCTGCCATTTCATCAGGGATGTATGCAACTTTCAAGGAATAGTTTTCAAGCTGAAACCCGTTCAGTTTTTCTATTGCTCTGTTTATTTGCAAAGGGGAAGAAAGAGGAGAAGAAAAGAAACAACCACAATCACATGTAGGGTCTTATGAAATGACAAGTCATTCAAATATAGACTTCTGCTCTTTCTAAATTACATGACAAAGCTGAAAACTGGTTCCAAGATGAAAAGTTACATTCAAAATTCTTCAGTCAAGATTTTGATTACACAACTTTTTCCCCCCCCCCCAGGTCACCATATTAAGGACTACAAGTTAGGTCTTGCTTGCTCTGGGCTCCTGCGCACTTTAAAGATTTTGCTGGTGCAACCCTATCAGCAAAACCTCACAGGAGACAGAGCTTATACACTCAAAAGCATTCTTTTGCCTGATTTAATTTAAATCAGTTTCCCAAATAGAATTAAAGCTGCACCAGAGGGAAAACTTTTTAGCTGCTATCACAGCACCTTCATTCAAGTTTTTGCCAGCACAGCTATTTGGCTGGAGGTTTTTTTGCAATAACTGACATAGCTATGACAGGGAGGAGGAAAAAAAAAAAAGATATGAAAGACAGTTCCTGGTTCATTCTCAGCAGGAAAGAAAGCATTCAAAGCCAGTCAATGACATTTGAAACACCACTTAGCAGACCACGACAGCATCTTGCAACTTACCAACTAGTCATGTTGTAAGCAGGTTTAGAAGTTAACCAGGAAATTAAAGCCAACACGCCTGTTAAACTCTCCGTAGATACAAAGGTGTTAGAAGGCATTTAAACCACGTTTCAAGTTCTCTTGTGCTTTTAGGAAAAGCGGAGCCCTCTATTAAATATCACAGAGGGTTACTGCCCAAATGCACACAACGCACTCGCACCGCAGTCCATCACACTGAATAATTACCCAGGCGCTCAGTGCTCTCTCTTCCCAGCCCCTCTTTTTAACTAAGGTGGGGCCAAGTATGCAAGTCAACCTGACCTGCTGGTCTCCTCCTCTTCTCAGAGGGAGCACAACTCTAAACTTAAAAAGGACAAATTTCTGGGAGATAGAAGATCTTCTACTTACAGAGTAGAGTCAATATGATTAAAGATCTGGGAAACAGTAGGAGTAACTAAGCTACATACAACACACTGATAATCTAGTGGTATAAAATTAACACGTTCACCCAAGAAAGACATTTCAAGTTTCGCTACAGAATGCATACTATTATGAGCGATATATTGATATTGCTGAAACATGCATTGATTTGGGGTAGTTCATAAATGCCAGGCTTCATCTTGGACCAAAGATTACTGATGGATTTTTGTTTAAAGATAAAATTTAAATTAAGAACAGTAGTGGGAGAAAGGAGGTTTCCACATCACATTAAGAAGCCCACCAACATTTTAGTTAAAAAGCTCCAAAACCCATATGTTCTGGAGCAAGTCCTCTGAAATTCAGAAACTTAACCCAGTCGCTCCATTCATGCATATTTGCAAATGGTTACTGCCAGTTTACCAAACACTACCCTCAGCAACACTTTTAATCCACCTTTACTGCAGAGATGAAGGGTGATGCTAGCCAATCACCTAAATTTTCAAGGGCAGCCAGTGAAAAGTACTATTCATCTCCTGGATGCCCCACTTGACAGTCTGGGTCTCAAGCAGCTGTTGAAGCCAAGCAGCAGCTTTGCAGGTAAGAAGTGGTATATAAGTACTGAGGATAACATGCCCCTCATCTCCCAGAGGTTGAACCAGCGTCCTTGAAATACTCCAGTTGGACAGTAAAAAGCTTATGAGAAAACAAGTAATTTGTGTCCTTGGAGCAGTGTTTAATCAGGGCTGGTAATAAGTAAGGCTGAAGGCAATGCCAATGAACAACAAGGAAAGTAAAATATTGAATAACTGATCACTGCTCATTAAACACTTCTGTTCGCCAAATGAGACACACAGGTCCGTTGGGAACAGGGCAGGAGTGTAATTGTTCCCATAACAGAAGAATCTCTTACAGCATATGGCAAAAGAGAGCTGGATTAAAATTTGCTGAGGCTATTTCAAAGCTGACATTTCTTAACTTGGACTTTGAAGAGTATTTTATTACACAGAAAGCCACGTTTACAAAACAGTAAGGGCAATGAGCAGCCAGACTGGTGAAACTTGTGTTCCTATAGATTTATCTCTCAAGTTTTAGTTTCTGCATAGATTTCCAATGCCTGAAAGGCATTTCTCTGAAGTCTCTCTCCATGGAGATCCTATCTGGGAAAGGGGACTGGAGCCTTTCCTTTTTATGCAACCTGAACATACTAAATTCTTTTTGGTTGTAAATACCCGAGACCTCTATTTCTGGGTCAAGTTTTACTGAAAGCAGCCAAAAAGCTGAATTTCTACTAGGGAGGGAAATGGCACCACCAGACAGTGCAGTTGAACAAGCCCTGTTTCTTTTGGAATCAAACCTCAAGATGTTGGATAGATGAGCACCAACAATTTCGCGAACATGCTGGTAGGCTCCGGATTGACATCCAGCCCAACTCATTCCCTTCCACGCATTCATTTGACAAGTTCAGACATTGCTTCTTTCCCAAAATGCTTCAACCTCTTCTGGCTTTAAAACGTCTTAGACCAGAATCCCAGCCCTAATACAAAATCTTACATTAAGTCAGCGCATAACCCTTCTCACTCTTCCTTAGAAGTGGTAGGGAAGGAAAAAACTAGGCTTTTTGTTTGCAACCAAGCTACATACCTATCATGCTTTCACAACAAACATTATACAGCAACAAATGGCATACATATATATGCCATACTTTTACTGGAAGGAAGGTTGGAATTTTTCTACTTAATAACAATTTATAAATGGCTAAATTTCTCTAGTATACTAGAGATAAAACAGTAGTATCACTTGTTTAATTTAGTCTAGACATTTATAAAGAAAAACTTTAAAATAACTAATTCACCCTCTGAGTCAGAGAGTTCTCCGTGTTTTATAGGCTAGCTTGTTTTATATAGTTTGACTTGTTCAAGTGATGAGAAGTAGGAAGAAGGGTCAGTACTTAAACACTACTCTCCCAAGCCTTTTGTGGAACTGACGTTTCCTGGGTAGGTGGTCCCACATTCTGCACTGATTTGGGCATACACAGGGGAATGCCAAGATAAATAATTTTCAGTGATGCACCCAATACACAGTTCTGGTGCATTTCTTACAGAAGACACAAGCCCACAGCTTTTGAAAGGTCACTTTTGGCTGTTGAGCCTGGCCTTCACATTCCAGCATTTGACAGTTTTCAGTAGTTTTTGAAATACTGTCATACACCTTTATTTAACTGTTCTGAACTAATTTTTATCAATTTCATGGCACAAAACATAGGGCTGGAATAGGGCAAGGTGATGGCTCAGCAGTCCGTCAGCACCATTAGTAAGCCTAAATTTTTAGAGGCATTTAGGCACTGCTGGGGGGTGGGGGGGTGGGGGGGGAGGAAAAACAAACCAAGAAGAGAGATGAGTGATTAACAACTATCTTCTAGATGGATGTAAAATTCCTGTAAAACAGCACCTAGGGCAGTAGTTGCTGTCAGGAGAGCCATCCCTGCTCCCTGGGAAAGCCTGAGCCTCAGAGGAAAGCAAGTGACTGGTTCTTCCCAGCACTAGTGGCACCTGTTTCTGTCATGGCTATCATCGTTGTTGCAGTCCACCCAATACACGGTAACTCCAGCTCCTTTTGTAAAGCACATACATTGACTGACCACCTCAGAAACTCAAGTCCAAACCACAACCACACCACCTCTGCCTTTCTGCAAAGACTTCTGCCTTCCCAAACAGGGCTGGGGGTCTCCTTCCAGAACGACAGGTTAATAGAGGCTGTGCAGGTTACCTCTGTCAGAGGGCACCACTGGTACCTACAGAAACAACCCACAAACCATCTCTTACATGAGGGCTAATGTCACTTAATGAGGACAAAGATGGAGAAAAATTCAGTGAGCTTCCTCACTAAGAGGTGTCCTTCTCCCCCAAATATTCTTTAAAAATTAATGTTTAGTGGAAACAGAAAATGTTTCTGTTTCATATACCAGCAAGAGCTGGTACACAGGAATCTCATAGTGTAGTTAAGAATTTTTTTTATAAAAACAAATTCATTAAGAGACTGCAGCAGCTACTGCCTAAGCTCTGCTAAGAGGTATAGCAGCCTGGCCTATGTTCACATGATACATGCTCAGAAGTAAAAGGATCCCTACATAAAAATGAAACCTTTAAACAAATATTTATTTTGTAAATTAGTCACCCAAGTTTTTCCCATCAAAATGAGATCTCTCCACTGTCCTCTCATGAGCTCCCTATGAGAGGATGTTTGCCCAGTCTTCTCCCTTCTGATGCTAGTAGAGGTTAAACATTCCAGATAAATGAATACAGTAAAAACAGCAAGTCTTATGCTAGAAATCATTCACCCATTGATAACGCGATGACACTAAGCACTAGATGGAGAACATATTTCACTCCCACACGCAGCTTGTACATACCCCACCTTTCTTTTTTCCTCCTTGAACAGATACATTTGCATACCGAGAAGACAGATATACATGGTAATTTTTCTTTGGCATAATGATGGTTTTTTGCATTAAATAAAAATATAGTTTTCATTAGTATTTCTGAAAATAAAAACAAAGCAAAAAAAATGAATCTAAGCTTATAAGCATACACCACTGAATTTTCAGTATTATCGTTCCTATGGCAACACTAGCCCTGACCCATGATGGCACGTGGAAGTATTAGTTATGTGAACTCTTATTCATTCATCAGGGATACATGTTGTGTGCAGACACACACAGCTTTGTGCTTCATTGAAAGAATAAGAAAAAATGGTTTCTTTCTGCAAGTATTCTAATTAAAAGGTGACCACGAGTGTCTTAGCACTCAAAGTAATATACCTACTTATATCTGCAAAGACACAGATCCTGAGCTCTTCACATTGCAGCCCGCATTTAAAATACACCATCAGTTATGAGACACAACCAACACACCTACCTCATTCCCGAGCTAAAAAAAATAAGATAAAAGAATAAACACTTAGCCCCACACTAAAACAATATACAACCACTCCATATATGAGGCCAACTTTGCACAAAATTTCCCTTCCAAAATCCTCAGTAGAGCTAAATCCTGTAGCATGCACTAGACGCCTACACACTGGAACATTTTGGGGGAAGGAAAGAGGAGGTGGTGTAACTTTTGAGAATAAACAGCTGTAATTTAGGTGGCAGCATATCACAAGGACACAGTCAACATGTCCTACTAGTTGCAGTCAGGGATTGATATTGGGATAAGAGGGGTTGCCCTTTGGCAAGCAGGTCCCAAGATGCCTCGGTACCTGCATGCAGCTGGTTGGGTTGTTCAAACTGAACTGTAGGTTCCAGGCTTCTCCACTTGCCCTCTGAACTCCTCTCTTCCAAATACTCCATGACCCACCACAACGTTCAGCAATTGCATTGCTACAGCAGCACGCACATGCTTTATAAGGCCCTCTCCAGTTTCTGGGAAGGATGGTGGTAGGGGCAGTTTCCAAGTTGGAACAACTCCCTCCTCCTACCAAGTGCTCGCAGGAGAGGAGGAGGGATGGGGTCACAGAGATGCCCTGGCAGTCCCAGCCTTCTCCTCCCTACCCACGGTCCCAGAGAGCAAAGGGTGGTTTTCCCCTCCACAAACCTGTCAGGCACTTGATCTACCACACTGGCTCCCCTGCTCTGGCCACAAAGACAAGGAGCAACATCCTGCTTTTTCTGCCAAGACAGCCTCATGCCTGTCCAGCTAGGAAAGAGAGCCATCATTATGACAGGTCAAAGCCACAGACCTCCATTCGAACTAGAAGTCAATAACTGTGCACCTCTCAGATTTTAGGTGCTGTATGCTCTGCCCTAGACTTGTTTCTCAAAAGGACTGCAGCATTCTTCACTGATTTCAGTTTCCAAGTTAATTTTAGATGCAGCCCTGTATTGAATATACTGCAACTGCAGAACCAGCCTAGAGAAAAGAACCCTCTGCCACAGCAGTTAGACTTGCAAGACAGAAGGCTCAGTTTCCCAGCTGGGTGGAACCAAAAGCTCTGTTCAAAACTAACATCCCCCAAGCAATGCACAGCACACTTGTTTAGAATTGCTTATCAAAAATATCTCCAGATTGTGTTACAGCACCTTCACTGCACAGCATTGCCGGTACGCACACCAACAGGCACAGCAATGCCATACAGTCTATCTAGCAAGGAAGCAGCCAACTTTGCATGTTTTGTCAGTCACCACTACTAACTGTGAGGTTAGTGTGTGTTGCAAAAAGTACAGAAAAAGCACAATTAGAACTGGGGACCCACTGTATGCAGCAGCACGGAAAACTCCATGTCACAGTGTTTGCTCCAAAACTCATGGCTAAGAGCATCACTTATCCTGAACAGCTAAATCTCAAAATACAGTTCTTGAGAATCAGCAGCTGATTCTCAATGACTCTAAACAGTTTTTGATAAAGTCAGTTCTTGTTACTCCTTTGTACTGCATAGGCTGACCAACACTGCCTTTTATCAGCTATCAGCACTCGTATACCACTCCCCCTCCACAGCCATTGCTGTCCACCACAGCCAGTTCCAAGCAGCAAAGCTAGGTCATGTCTGGGAAAACTGTTCAGCTGAAACACCACCACAGTCACTGTGGAAAAGTCACACACGCATAGGTGCTGTAGTGATTCTTCACTACAATTCCTCACAGTTTTTTGGAAAACCTTTATCTGGCCCCTTCCTCTCTTCAGGGTTTCTAAATGGTTGCAAGGTTGCATCCTGAACCCAGCCAATCTGAACTAAGGTTTTTCTGTACAGAAAATGGATTCATCCCCTTAGAAAAACCCTGTGTCCATATCAAAGCATTCACAAAAACAAATCGAGGCTCCTCCACTTGCCCTACCTGTTCAAGGCAACCAAACTCTATGTCATCATTCAACCTGTATTGCGTCAGGTCCTCCTCCAACATTGATGCTGGATGCCAATTCACCTGCTTCAAACTCAAAATGTTTTCAGTTATTGTCATGTGATTTCTCATGCAAAACAATACTTTATCTCGGACGCTTCTTCACAGCCTTGGCTTATCTCAGCATTTCCTCAGGATTGACCTTAAAATTTAACAAGTACAGTTTGAGGGAAGAGAAACTGTATGCTGTTGTTTTTGACTTCAGAAGGGAGTGCTCAAGTCCAGGAACCCACATCACAGATGACAGCTCAAAAATATGCATCGTGCTTCTTTCCATGGTATTTTAGGTACTTCCTTCTTACATTTTCAAAGAAGGAACTGGCACATGTAGCACTAATTTTGAACATTGCACCATAGGTTTCTTCAAAACTAGAAATTCAACATTTTTCTTAACTACTGTGCAACAGAATTAAAAACAACAGATGAACCTGAAGAACCTGTTGAACAATTCTGGTTTTGAGAAAAGTTAAAATAGTTAATTCAAGGAAAACATTGCTCCCTTCAGCTCCACTGTACGAAGGGAACACCACTGACACGAGTTTCCCATCACATTTGTTTAGAATACACTAACGAGTAACCTAACACTTTGAAAGATTAAATACATGTGTTGCATTCAAGTTACACAGAAGTCATAATTACTTAATTATATGTACAAATATTATTTCATTTGTAATTTTGAATTAATGCATACCATAAGCATAGTCTGCATCTTAACTGCTGATTTTAGTTAGCCACAAGGTGGCAGAAATTTCAAAGTTAAAATAAAAAGATCATTGTAGGCTATTGCATGTATTTGGTTTTGTTTAACCTGCTATAGCTAGAAAAAGGGCAAAAATATGTTTATGTCACCAGATTAAAAAATCAGGGAACACACAAATCTTTCTTCTACCCATGGTGGAAAAGCAAAATTAAACCCATAGCATAATATATAATATGGATGTTTAAAGGAAGAAGATATACAACCATTAAGTAAAGCATTATATTTTTAAATTTTAGTATCTAGATTAAAAGTTATCAATTACTGAAGACATAAGCAAGCATAAAATATGTGGCTTAAAGTTCAAAAAGCCCAAATAAATTATTTTACATATTCAGATTGCCACCTTTTGTGTGTTTGGAAGCAGTATTCTTTTTTCCAATTAAAAAAAATAATAATTTCTTAAGGGAAAGTCATAGCAAAATAACAGAAACAAATAGAAGAGCACAGCTGCTAACCAGAAGACAGGCACAGAACAACCAACACTGTAGGAGGGCATCACAAAGCTTTTTAAAACATGGCTAAAAATCACTAGGCAGTAACTCCAATCCTGAAATTGGCAAATCACTTTCTGCCCTCCCCAGTCAAAAAATTTTACCCCAAATTTCAATTTTCAAAATTATTAGTTTATTTTTTATTAAAGTGCAGGAAAAGTTGATAAGAAAAAATAGCAAATTAAGGTAAAGCACACGAGACTTGGTGAGGGGAAGACCAAGAGACTTTCTTAAAAGTTAATGGTTACATGAAAATTTTATTGATAAATTAAATCAGAAGCGAAGTTACATATAAAATCGCAACAACATGAATTCCAAAATGCAAGTTAGGTGACATTAACAAGTAAATAAGATACTTACTGTCTAGCCTGGTCCTTATTGCCATATGTTACATTTACAACTGCAGTCTCCGTGTCAGTGTTCACTAGAGAGTAAAACACAATGAAAAGATGTTAAGTACAGTGTGCACTCCCTTCCCCCTACAAATTTCAAAGCCATTTGAGAGTAAAGCCATACCTTGCTCACAGTTCTCCACTGTTCCATACTGAGCTAACAAACTATCCAGCACCTATCAAGAGGGAAAAGAAATGACAGATTTCAATTTCAAAACAGATTAACAAAAAAAAAAAGCCTGTAAAACACTAAAATTTGTAATAATTTTATCAGAATTATTATCAGCATTCAAGACATCCACTCCAATAAGAAAGGAACATTAACTATTTTGGGAAGAACAAGCACACATTGCGTGTTTTCTTTCTCACATCAGAAAAATCTCTGTTTAAAACATCGTGAAAGTGAAAATACAGAACATAACTCTGAGAAGTCACACTACACTGTAAGTCCCAAACTTTGAAAATAAATCTAAGTCACCTGTTCTCAGAGTAGACTAAAGCAGAGGCAAAAAGAATTCAAGAGCAGCAAATCTGGAATAAAACCTTTCTATGTATCCCAAGCAAATATATATAACTTTGCTACCGTTTGGGGCTTTTTTTTTTTTCCTCGCAACACACTTAGGTCATACATAAAAATGTTACTCTCTTACATAGAGAGTAGGGGCTTGCCTACTAGACAAGTTAACCAGAATAACCAGCACACCAAGAGCTGTTCTGCAATTACTTTGACAGTTTTCTGAAAGACCCATTCCAGAGGAATGACTTGCAACACTATCTTCACAATTATTTGAAAGTCATAATTAATTTGTCATTTGGTAGAAAGCTAGGGAAGAACAGGTAAAAAACCATATGACAAGGGACAAACAAAATCCAAATAAAGTAGTTTTACCTGGCATAAATTTGTTTTATTCTAGTCAAATAGAGGATGAAGAAGGGGCAAGAATCAATGATACTTTTAGGAAAATCAAGGTGTCAGAATATTCTAGTAAAACACACAGTTGTATCACTTCTAAAATTCACATGGTGTATACTTTATTTTCTTCCTGGTAAGAAATAATGTTCCAGAAGACAGTGACTGAGGCAGTAACTAGCACAGAAGTACATAATTGTGTTTTATTGCATCCTAACGTTTTGACTCAAGAATTAAAATGATGCTCCAGAAGTTCAGCATTTACACCAAGAAGTGAAAAAGTAAGCTTGCAATCTCTTCTGTGACTGAAGTACCATTCTTCTCTTCAGTTAGTCTCTTAGGGCAAAATGTCAGTATGAAAGGGAGGAAACCCTTTTGGGAAAGGAAGGAAACAAGGAAGCAAGGACAGAAGGAAAGCAGTAGGCATAAAAACACATCTGTGCAGCTTCTCATTGCAGTACCCTTTATGCTTCCACTTGCTACAACCAGCAACGGAGTGTGCACAAAACCCCAGTCCCTAAAAATGTAAAATTCAGACTCTACATCCTCATGAGATTAAGAATTCAAAATTATAATTTATTAATGTACCATATACTTTTACTACAATCTAAAAGACATTAAGATAAATCGCAGTTTATCTGCCCAAACCTAATGACAACTTAAATCAGTATAATTTCCAATTTTTACCACCTACTAAAATTGAAATTGCACACAGACATTTCAAAGGTAATATTTCAAACCATGTATTTAAAAGGCAATGCGCTGCTCACCAAGTATGAGCAGTGCATTGCTACTACTAACTGCAGAATTTCCCCATCCTTCTTGTACAGGGTCTAGTAAATTTTCTTGACAACTGTTTTGTTTTCATAGACAATTTGTTAATTGTCCTCTCCTCCTACAAGTAGAGATTAGCCTAGTCTGAGAGTTTGCCTTTTCCACCCTCTAAAAAATATTTTTTCTGCCAATCCTCAGATCTGACAGATCTGACTACCTAAGGAAAAGGTAGCTGTGAAATTCACTAAATATTACTGAAACAGAGATGCTCCAGGGGATTAAAATAAATTAAAAGTCTCTGGAAGATCCTTTTAAGACAATTGAAATGTTGGCACAGGTGAGTGGGAGAGTTGCAAGGTCTTGCAGGTCTGTGGCCATACTTCCACACAAGCCAGGAGAGTCACCACAAAGCCTTCTTTCATAGACAGCTTAAGTGGTAATTGTGCCTCCACTGAAATCAGCAGGTGAACAGAATCACAGGTGGAGTCAGAGTTTTAAAACAAGAAAAGGAAAGCAAGTCCCTGGCTTAGAGATCCATTCTGAGATGTTTACTTGAAATAGGATACTGAAGAGTTCATTAGTCTGATAAAGCAATTTCTTTGTCCCTACAGTATATCAACACCCACACACAGCAGACCACACTAAAGTGTGAGCTAACATCTTTACTTAAGATAAATTTTTATTACATTTAAACTGTGCGGACCACCAGCTCATGCCCACTCTGCCCCAAAGCTGCATTACTTCAAAATCACAGAATTTCATTTTCATCCTTATTCATACAGGAAAAGAGCAAAGCTGGAATACCAGAGGTACCACAAAATGTTGCTGGATAATAATTAATATTTTGTAAGTTATTTCCATATTAAATTTATATTCTTGGCTAAGCATACCTTTACATTAAGACCCACATATTAAAGTTGCCAGCTTCATGAAGAAAAGAAACACTTTAAACCTGAATCCACGCAACTTTTTAAAGATGCTACATTCTCTCTAAAAACTACTACTTTCAGCACGTTTCTGATCAGCCATCAAAAACCTCTCAACACACTAGCCTCGCATCTGCTCCAAGAAGCCCAAGAACCAAAAGGTTCCTTTGCTGTTAATGCTGAGGAATAGCCCAGGATGGCACATTCGGCATCCCACCCCTCTTCACCAAGAATTCTCCACTTACGCTGCTCCTTAATCCTCTTCACAGCCATTTCAGAGATGGTGTCCATCTGGGCTTTAATCCAAGTGATTTGAATTCCCATGTTCTTAAAAGAGTTGCTTTACCAAACAGATTTATGAGAAGTTTCCTCGAAGGATGGGAGCTTTCTTTAACCAAAATGAAAAACAATCCTCTTGGGTCAAAGACACTTGCTCTCTGCAGCACTGTCCTCAGTAGACACTTGCATTTTCATCACCATCACTCTCATGAAGCAAGGTTTCAAGTGTGATCAACACCACAGAGGTAGCCTTTTACCAGATTGTATTTAAAGAGCACTAGTAAAAAAGTTTCAGCAGCAGTTGGGGTATATGCATGTGTGTGCGAGGAGCAAGCTTCATGGGTAAGAACACTTTTAAGTGAACCAACTGATCCAGTTGGGAGAAGTCATTGTGACTGTATTCAAAGCCAGATCCTCTGTTGTAACTCGCTTTCAAAACACAGAACTCAACTCCTGCATGTTTCTTGCTTCACATGTATTTACTGCAACAGCCAGTTTCTATTCATATCCTTAATTTGTTCATATTTCTCTTTGCACTGTCTTTTCCCTCTCCCCAAATTTTTTTCTCTCTAGCCCAAAGCCTCTAGTTCTGCTGCAAAACAAACATGTTTTGTTTAAGCTGCTCTTCCGTAACACTCTTCGTGTACAGCCTTGTTGGGCAATCAGAACAAAATTCAAAGCCAAGTTGGTGGTGCAGCAGCAATTCTGATGAGCAGCTGAAAAGAAAAGTTTATTTGTACAAATATTTAATCTAAGCTAGAAAAAAAGTCTTTCCTTTTCTTGAGCTCTCCTTCTAGCAGTTGTCTAAATTGGGTCTCCTGCTCTTGTTATAGCACAGATGTCTCTCTCACAAAAAGCTGCAGTCTTATACTGTGGACTTTCATTCATCAGGCTCTAAAAGCGAATTCTGACTTCATTATAAACAGCATTACCCTACATCAAGCCCCACAAATCAAGGCTGCTTTACAAGGAAAAAAGAAACAAGGAAACATTACTCTTCAGTAGAGCAGAGAGCTTGAAGCACACATTAAAATATCCTGGTTCTTATGCAGATTTCACAGGTTTATAAGTAGCACCTTTGAACAAACCAGAGCAGTTGTTTTCTGCACTTTCATAACAGACTATTTCATACACCTCTTCTTACAGTGCTGTAGGATTTCTGCCCTACACCATAAGCAAATTAGTCTCAAGACATCTGGTCCATAAGCACAGTTTTCC